>NC_064807.1:13167807-13226528 GCF_023721935.1 Panthera uncia
AATACAAATACAAATACAAATACAAATACAAATACAAATACAAATACTGTATTTGTACAATACTGGTGAAGAGGATTGAAGAATAAAATACAAGGTTATATGCATTGGAGAATTCTGTAAAGAATGGAAAATAAGGCACAGAGTGTCTCCAGGGTCCAGATCTCTGGGCTGCCATACAAAATTGTCATAGTATTACTAACACTTATATAACACTTGACAGTTTGCTACATAAATGCTGGTAGTATCATGACAATGCTACTTACAACAGACTTTCTTCAGGGTCTATATCTCTAAGCAGCTTACATCCTAGTGCTACACTGGTTCTCACAGGACCCACCCAAGTACTTAGACACTGCTGGTAGGTCTGTGAATCTGCTACGGGAAAAAGAGCACAAGTTTGCAAGTCAGACAACAACCAGTTTGAGTGTGAGCTTTCCTGGGTACTGGGGCCCAGAAGCCTAGAAGGCCTGGAAGATACTTAACTTTTCAGAGCCTATACTGAAAACCCGGGGAAGATGACAAGAGTCTCTATTTATCAGGTGTACTGAACATCAGAGATGTTGCCCATGAAAGCACTTTGCAAAGGGTCAAGTGCTATATGAACATTACGAGTAGCAGGACAATTCCATAGACCACTGCAAACACATGTGGATCTGTGCTCTGATGGGATCAGCTGATGCATTTTATGTCCTGTATAGAATTCTCAAGGGTATACCACTCTGAATTTTGTTCTTATGTTTAATGCTTATTAACTTTTCAGATGATTTGATTTTCTACAACAGGTCAGGACCACCTATCCCATTCCAACGAGACATATCTATCCACAAAATAGCTTACACACCACTAAAAATCTAGAGAAGCATGTTAAATTCCCAAGCTGTTTGAAATGGAACTATGTCATTGATATCCAAATGGAATCCTAGTTTTTCTTTTCCTTCCCATCTGATAGTTTTAATTAGGATTATCTAATACAACAAACTGATCAATTAAAAATGACCTGTGATAAATCCCAGTATTTATGACAAGGCAAAAAGATTACAGAAAATTCCTAGTACTTATGAGTGAAGAGAATTCCTTGAGATAAGTTTCTACTTTGTAGTATATTTTAAAACACCATTTTCCAGGAATTTACTGTGCCACAAGCCATTGTGAGGAAAACTGCATAGAGAATATATTGTACAGGTATAGAAGGACCTCAGAAAATTACATGATATTTATAATTTATAAAAAGAGACCACCAACTAACCCTCAAAACACCCCCAAAACCAAAGGGGTAATCTCTTAAGGAACACATCTGGAAGAGAGAGCAAATGTGACTAGAGACAGCACAAGTATTAAACAACCCTAGGCTTCACAGTCTGGCTCTAGTGGAAAGTGGTGATTTAATCTTACAAATTTATTTAGCTAAATTGATCACTGAAAGGCTAAAACCCTTCAAAATATATTGAGGTCTGGATGAATTTTCTAGTTCAGCTACACATATTGATTACATTAAGCAGATAACTGCCATATCTCTGATTTCTGTTATGAGATACAGTCACAGAAAATCAAGAACCAGATGCTAAAAGACAAAAGAATTCAAAAGTGAATGTGCAAGAATTATTATACAAAAAAAAAACTAATCAATCTGTGAACGTTTAGAGACAATGACTATTTTCAATAACAAAAGACACACAAAAATGCAGCTGCCTAATCACAACTGATGTTCACTGTGCAGTAAGATACTTTAACATTTATTAACAGAAGCCTAAAAGTTCACTGTAGATCACTCTTGGAGTAGATAAGGCAGATTTTAATTAAAATATCACCTTTTGGGACACCCGGGTGGCTCAGTCAGTTAAGAGTCAGTATGTCTCTTGATTTTGGCCTGGGTCAGGATCTCATGGTTCATGAGTTTAATCCCTGCATCGGGCTCTGTGCTGTCAGAGTGGAGCCTGCTTGGGATTCTCTCTCTCTCCCTCTCTCTCTGCCCCTCCCCCACTCATGCACACACACACTCTCTCAAAAAAAAAGAACAAAAACCAAAAACCATAAAAGATCACCTCTGACAAATAACGAGACTTATAGGGACTAATGCCTAAACCAAGACATTTATGTCTTATTAAAACTGATGTCTCTAGTTTACAATGGTTTTTTATGGGACAAAGCAGTGTAAACTGCCTAGCACCATAGAACATTTTAGAGCTAAGGAGACATCCTGACTAATCTTTTAGACAGGTGAGAAAACCCAGGTACACAAGGGACAATAAATATCAGTGTGACACTAGATCCTGATTTTCCAACAATTCCTTGTAGAGATCTTTAATTACATTGGACGGTTGCTCCAAAACGTTTGAAAAAGTCTAGGCTGAATTTTGAAGAGGAAACTGTTTTGCCAGAGGCAATCTCCTAGAAAAATTGTAAAATCTATAGGTAGATGTCTCCATTTAGGATAAGGTGCTGATTACATTTAGTGAAAGGAAGAAGCAGAGTATTAATGGTTTGTAAAATTCAACAAACAATGGCTTCTGAATTATGCTGATGACGTAGAAGACAATTCTCTGTACTGCTGTGCACCAGCTCACTGGCCATTAATAGCATCTCTTGTGAAGGTCATAGAGGGTCAGACTGGTAAATTATAGCAAGGCTCAAGCTGTCTGAGCAGTTGTCATTAAATCACAGATAATTAACAGTTCAAGATAAAGCATTAACTTCAATTTCTGGAGCTTTGCTAGCTCTGGAGATATCCCTGCTTAAATGAGATCTGTGACAGGTACTACGTGCTGAGAGACCTGTTAGAACACTCTTTATTTTGGCATGGCAGGATCCTAAATTGTCACTCAGCAACTCGCAGTAAGCCTAAGAGTAAATGTTTTTGGGGCACCTGGGTGGCTTAGTCAGTTAAGTTTCTGACTTCAGCTCAGGTCAGGATCTCACAGTTTGTGAGTTCGAGCCCCGCATCAGGCTCTACGCTGACAGCTCAGAGCCTGGAGTCTGCTTTGGATTCTGTGTCTCCCTCTTTCTGCCCCTCCCCTGCTCATGCTCTGTCTCTCACTCTCAAAAATAAAATAAACACTAAAAAAAAATTTTTTTTAGAAGGCAAATGTTTTTGAATGGTTGTCTGAGTTTTTCTCTACTTCTACCGATCTGAAAGCAGATGGAGGAGAGCACAAGCTTGGGATAGAATTTGGACTGAAGAAGTCTCATGGAGTAAAACGCTTCCTGGCAATAAAGGTGATCTAAGTGGCTTGGGGAAATGTGTGCCTAACTGGCAAATTGGTTAGCAATATGGAGCTTGGACAACAGAAATACCCCTCTGTAGCGAACAGCCAGTGAAAGGAAATGAAGCCAAGGCAAGTGCCTGCATGAAGTAGTCAGAGAACCTGAAATGTGATGTTGCAGAGAGAAAGGAGGACGGCATGGAAGTCTCTTGAAAAGGCTGAGAGACGACCTCTGTCGAACCAGGATGGAAAAGCAATAGAGCAGAACAAAGTCGAAAGAGGGAAAGAGAGACTTCATTTTATAAGATAACCCAAACTACCATCCCTCATTGTAAACCTGTCACCACATTTTGCTGTAGTTTTAAAAGATAATTTGCTGTTCCTGCAGGTAATTCTATGGTTAGATTCCATGTATTAAAACATGGTCTCTGGGGCAAATCCGACCATCTTCTTCAAACAGATCGTCATGGGGTAAAGGTTTGTGTCCAAACTTCTTATCATAGCATTTTGAGCCTTTTCATGTCTCTTTCCTTACTCATTTCTTACTTTGTCTCCCCTTCAGACCTCACACTTGAGCCACAAAACTACATCTGAGACTCTAAGCTTTTGATACAGGTTTATGTCCTTTGGACTTTTATTTTTTTTGGTACTCTACCCTCCATCCAAATCACCATCCCTTCCCCAACCCCTTAGGGATCTGCTGTGTTGAAAACTCAACTAAATCATTAGGTCATCTATAAAGCTTTTCTATACCTCTATCTGAGGGAGAACTGACTACCCATTCTTTTGTGCCCCGGTGCACCCCACAGATGCCTAGACCATAGTAATGATTACACTTTATGGCATCTGCTTAATTGTGTGTTCATCTCAACTGGACTGTGAACTCCTCCAGGTTAGGAACCCTCTCTGCTTTATTATTATAGAAACAGTTCTTAGCATTGTGCTTGCATAGAGAAATTGCTTAATGTTTGAAGAAAAAATGAATGAATGAATGGGTCAACCAATCACTGGATAAATGTATACTTGAAGACACTGGCCTTAATGATACTACTGTGGCATTATAATTGCTTTAAGGTATCTATAAAGAATGTAAAAACAGGCACTATATAAACTCTCATCATCCTTTTCTTGCTTGAATAAAAGGGACATTTCAGAAGAGCTCTTAAAAATAAATTCATCAAAATAGAAAAATCAAGTTCCAATATAGGAATTATAACTTTCATGATAGAGATACACTCAAACGGATTAGAGGTCCAGAAATATATCTCTAGGAAATCAAGTAAATGAGGTACAGGCGTGGGTCATAGTTTAACACCACCTTGCAGAGCTTAAGAAAGTAAAAAGAAAGAAAAGAAAAAAACTGGAACAAAATTTGGAATTTAAGGACACAAGTAAGGAAAAACACAAGAAAAATAAATAGACCAAGGCATTATAGAAATATATTATGAAATTTAAGAGAGAATCAAGTAATTAAGTACTTTACCTCAAAAGGCATAGTCTATAACTTACAGCACAAAACTGGGAAGTATCCATAAATATCTTTTAACAAGAACTTCTAGTCTTTTCTCATTCTCAGTGGATGGTTCACCTGGACCAACCTTTACACTTACACTCTTCTCATTATTCTCTTAGCCAGAGTAAATCACAACTGGATGCTAAGGCAGGACTTCTGATTCTGCCTCAAATCATGGTGATGGTCCAGACTCATAGGACTGAAAATGAGGTGACAAATGTCAGCCTAGAGAAAGAATCTGTTTCTGGTCTCAGAGGCAGAGTCACAATACTTTCATGAGGACAATACTTTCCTTCTGGGCCAGAGACACTATGAACACTCATGTTTTTAGGTGTAGACAGAGCTTCCAAAACTGTTCTACGATATTTGCAGGGGCGGTGTGAACTTCTATTTCCTCCCCTCCCCCATTTGTTTTCAAGAGAAATTCCTGACTGGTTTGTCTTAACACCGTGCTTTGTTTCAGCTATTTATATACTGCCTTGTTCCAGAATGAACAGGAGAGCCGAAAATGGAAAGGGTATGAAAAAAAGAAAAAAAAAAAAAAAGACCCAAAATGTAACCAGGAAGTAGTGAGAAGTGCATACGATAATAACCTACAGGATTGTTATGGGCGTGGCTGTGACCCACACAAATTAAAACCGAGGGAAACACCCTTCATCACTGAGCTCAGTAGAGACAATACATTAATGATCTCATAAGCATTTCCAAAGAATAGAGTCAGTTCTTGGAGAGAAAATCTCCACAAGGTAGCTCCAAATATTGCCAAGTAACATGAAAGAAAAGACATTCTGGAGTTGCTTTTCTAATCTGATGGTTTATTTTGTGTGAATAAATTATCAAGATGTAAGGTTCAACTTTTTTTTTCTTAACAAGGTACGTAAAACGTGACTTTGGTTAGCAACATGTCTGTAGTGGTAAAGCGTTTTATGGAATTTGAAATATATTGTGGAAAGAAATATAATCAGGAATTTTATTTTATATCCAGAAATAAATTCATTAAGTAATTGCAAAATTTAAACATTCAAAATAGAAAAAAAAAATAGTTGTTTGCAATGGGAGGAGAAATATATGTTGCTAGGAATGATCACTAGACTTTGACAATTTGAAGCATCTGAAGCATTAAAGTTTTGATGTTCCATGATAGCATAAAAGAATAGAGAGAAGGCGACTTTTGTCTGTTTCCAAGTTATTAAATTTCCAAATTATTAATAATTAATGTCCCCTGAGGATGACTTCTGATAGGAGAGTGCATGATAGCACATTCGTAAAAGTGTTGCATACATTTTCAACCAGCTGATAATGTCCATCATCATTATGCATCTATTAAATGTCACATATTGTACTACAATCAGGATGACATTGGCCTGTAGCCACACAAAGCCAACTTTACGCACTGACATTCTTGTTCTTTGGTGGTTGGGGGTATGGCCACATAGAACAGGGTCAAGGGTGAATATCATACAGCTGTAATTATGTTAAGTAATTCTCCTTTAGGAAGCCTGCTTCTCCCCTGCATGACTAGCTGATAAGGATCCAAAGTCACCACACCTGCAAGCAAATGATACCTAGCAAAGGGAGCTTCAGGACAGTCTGAGGTGCAAATGAGCATAATCTTGCAAGGTAGGTCAAGGCTGCAGCTCTGGTCCAGGCAAGTCCCTTCATCTCTTTACTCCTATACTCAGCAAAGCCATGGTTGTGCCTGACCTCATCACACTCAAGATCTGAGATGCCTAATCTCTTTTGTGTTTGACACTCATGGTACATATTTAGTAAGTGTTGATGACTGAATGGGAACCAGTTAAGATTTATTTTGTTACTCTGAAGGCCAAGCATTTTAGTCTGGAGGAAGATAAAGAGAGGGACACAGATTTCAGATGTTGTACAAGAGGCACAAATTCTTTCCATCCTTTTGAGGTGAGTCAGGGTCACTTTGGTTTTCCTCCCAATCTTTCACCTATAATTTGAATAAGAATCATGTCAATTGCTTTTTTCTTCTCCCAGAAAAGCTACAATGAGCTAAACACAGGCCATTCACTTGATTCAATTTTCATGGACATACTCAGCTCCAGGCACCACTCTAGGTGGTGGGATTCCCTGAAGAATGTCACCGTGCCTCCTGCCTAATACATCCTTAATGACGGAATGAATGACCTCTGACTTGCACATAATAATGCTTCAGGGTAAACAAAGTTGTTGGCTTGAATCTCATTAGAATAAGTCAAAGAATCCTTTGAAAGAGCTCACAGCTGTGCCATAAAGAGAGCCATATAACCCTGTTCCCCTCCAGTTTACAGTCTGGTGTAAAGGTTGCCCCAAACACTCACAATTCAATAATACAATGAATACAACAATACAATTTGTACACTAATACAAATAATAAGAACAATATGATGTGTTCTGCTGTAAACGTGAAAGAGAAGGCAAAGTGGATGGGGGATGTGAAGATGTTATCCATGTAGATGGCCGGGGGGAAAATTACAGCCAGAGCTCTTTCCCAGGAAAGAATTCAGAAACTAAATCTAATACAAAGGCAAGATGACTCTGTGTTGGTTTGTACCTTACTGTCCTTTCCTGTGCGGAAACGTTAACATTTTCAGATATAATGGGTCTTTTTTCTAGGTCATGAAGCACAAACAATGTGCCGGAGGCCTGAACAAAGTTGACTCATCAGCAGGGCTTTGCACTTAAAGATCTGAGTTTTCCTGGCTATTTAAATGAGAGTTGGGCATTAATACACACAGAAATGACTGACATGTTTGGTTGTGGGGATTAGCTTCATTGTATGGAAATGCCACAGTGGCATCCCTACGTTAACATTCTGGATCTCTTAAAGTGTGAATGGGGGCTTCTATCCACCCCTCACTCAAAAGATAATTTCTCTTAAAATACTCTGTTTAAAGTGTTCTTGGGATTTTTTTTTTAAGGACTTGGGTAGGAAGAAATGGATCACAATTAGGAATCAAAGTATTTTTTTCTTGACAAGGGAACTGAAAAAAATTTTGTAGAGTTTATCACTAAAATGTGAAAAAGCAAAATGCTGAATATAAAACAGTAAAGAGTGATTTAAGTTAAATTTTACTGTAGAATGTTATTTAACTTTATTGGCTAGGTCTACTAGACATTAAGTGCAAGGATCTAATTTGCCACAGTTTTGGTCGTATTCCTTGCAAATAGCAGGGTTCTCAGATAGAAGAGGCATGTAATAAATGAGTTTATTTAAAGGTTGTTTAATTAAGCATCATTTTGTGTACTCAAGAATGGAAAGGAGAAAATGTTCTGTGATACAGAATTATGGAGATTTTGAAGTTGTCATATATTTTCTATTTTGCCTATTTTTGAAATCAATGAACACAAATAAAGATTAATTAATACAATTAAAGATTACTCACTTTTCTGGCAAACCTGACTATCCAAAACACAGCTCCAAGCCATAGTAATTATTTGTTGATTGAATACTTGCCTTGTAAGAATTAAGAAAGCTTCTGAGAAGTTACTTCTTTCTAAAATTTGTTAATGTTTATTTATTTTTGAGAGAAAGAAAGAGAAAGAGAGAGAGAGAGAAGGGGGTGGGGCAGAGAGAGAGGGAGACTCAGAATCTGAAGCAGGCTCCAGGCTCTGAGCTGTCAGCTGAGATCTGACAAACCATGAGATCGTGACCTGAGCCGAAGTCAGACACTTAACCGACTGAGCCACCCAGGTGTCCCAGAAGTTACTTCTTTCTAATCAGAGAAGTACAACTTAGATGTTCATTCTGGGCCCACTTCTCTAATTCACCACCTGTACTGCCTGGTGCATGAATGTGGTTCCCAAGAGCCCAACAGATTAAAAGCAGTGCTGGAAGGGGTGTGAAGAAAGGGGGTAAGATGAAAGGTTGTCAAAGGGAGATAAGAAACAACGTCAGAAATCAGAGCAACCTGGGATCATCTAGGGATGAGGTTAATGGCCAACATATATTAATGGACCTGGAACAGCACTGACTTTCAGCACAAAATGTCACACAACGATGCCACTTTCAAGGAAGGGGCTAAATTGGATTTGGTGTACTGAGTTTGGGAATCACTTAGAATGCTTTCTTTTCAAAGGTGTTGAAATAAAATTTTGCTAACTTAAAGACATTTTAAGAGAGGAGTTTAAGGGGAGTCTTTTCACTGAATACCAGCTTCTTATGATATTAACAAAATCTGAAGGGAGCTTTTCTAAAATTTTGTTTATATTCCAAAGAATTTCCTTATGGCTGGGGAAGCTTTCCTTCTAGTGATCCCTGAATCTCATAACATCTGCTTCACTCAGTGTGGTTTAATGAAGTATGTAAGCAAAAACTCAACTGTTTTGGCAGGTTTCAAGACATGTGGGGGAGATGCCAATAATCCTGAAAAGCCATCTCATCTCAAGAGCATCAATAATTGATAGATATGGCTCCTGCCATTCATTAATTATCCATTTTCCTCCACTAGAATTTCTAAGTATACAAATGTAATGTAGGTCACATTCTGGAGTAGTCTTTCCGAATCTATGCTTTTCATAGCATCATTACTGCAAGATGATGCTTAAAAGACATCTGAAGTTAAGTATGTCTGAGATTGTAGCACACTGTAATCTCTTTCTAGAGATACCCAATACACGTGAACATTTTAAAGAGCACAGATATTGCAGTAGAGAAAGCTGTTTAACTCTTAAATCAACATTTTCAAAACTAATTAAAAGTCCCTTTTCCCTGTATGTAGAGACCAGAAGCAAATGTTAACATCTTGCAAAAGACACCAAATGCCTATACTAGAATTTTCACTGTCTTTAAAACTAGCTGAGGGGAATGGCCTCTATTTAGTTGTAATGATGCCATTTTTCTCCCAATAAAGTGTATTTAACTACTCTGAGGAGTAACATACCACTGTACAAAGAGACCAACAGATTTACTGCCATAAATAGATACAACAACACTTTGTAAAATACCTGGAAATTATAAGCACAATGAATAACCATTCGTCATCTGTGTAGCTAATAAATATGCCCAAGAGATAGTCCCTTGTAAGAATTAGAAGGCAAGTCACATGATAGAAGGTATTTGCAATACATACAACCAAATAAGAATTTGTATCAACAAATTCAAATCAATAGCCCAGGTCCCCTAACAAACCAACCCCGAGGGAGAGCTAACGAGATAGGCCTTTATTGGAAGGTAAAAATTCTAGGGCAGCAAGAGTGAGGAAAACAGGGAGGAGAGGCAGAGAAGGGAGAGCAAATACCTAGCTACCCATACATAGCTTTATAAGAAAACATATCTGACGGTTCAGTCTCCAGACAGGACATATAAACAGGACACAGATACCTAGATCAGAAGAGTATATGGGAATGAGGGAAGGAGAAGAATTTGTATGCTGGGTTTTCTTCTAGCTCCTGTTTCTTATGGTCAAAGTACTCCACAATAAGGCATTAATTAACTTTTTTACATTTCTGGGTTAAGTCACCTGGCCTTTCCAGGTAGCCTCTAGGGAAGTGGTAGGAGAAGGAGACCCTTCATAGTCTGATAGGTTGGGCTTGGGAGCCAGAAGTACTGCAGCTCCAGCATGATGGGCATGAGGGAGACCATGTTAATGACCAGCCCTCACAATGGGGGAGCCCTAAACAGCCTATGGTGTAGGAAAGGAGGCAACAGCATGGGCTGCTTGCACAGTCCATTGGGCAAGTAGCTAAGGATTCAAGGATGGGGAGTAGGAGGACTGTTGGGGGGAGGGCATATAACTTGAATCCAACACACAATCTAATGAGAAGTTGGCAAAGTACTTGATGAGGTCCTTTGAAGTAATCCAAATGGCCAATAAACATATTAAAATGTATTCAACCTCCTTTGTCATCAGGAAAATGAAAACTGAAACCACAATGAAATACTGGTACGTTCTGACCACCATGGCTAAAAGTAAAAAGACCAACAATATAAAATGTTGGTGATGACGTAGGCGGTGCATAAATTGCTTTAATTTGGACTGTAAATTGATATAACCGCTTCAGATTTTGTACTCATGTTCCATATATGCATACCCTGTGACCAGCCATCCCACTCCTAGGAAGATAGCAACAGAGGTGCATAATGGGTTAACAAAAAGATGTACAGATCAATGTGTAGGCTATCATTATTTATAATAGCCTCAAACTGGAAATAACCCAAATTTCTATTCGTTGTAGAATAGGCAAATGTGTGGCATACTCACATAATGAAATACTATGTGGCAGCAAGAAAGAATAAACTCCTACTACAAGCACCAATATGGGTGATTCTCACCGACATAATGTTAAGCAGAAATTGATATAACAAAGAATACATTATTCCATACCTATCTATGTGCAGATTGAAAAAAAGATTTTTCTAAACTAGGACTCTGAAGAACCTTAAGTATCTTTCCCTCTGCATTCACTACATTCCTCTATAGTCAATTCTTAGCAAAAGAATTAAATTCTGAATAAACACCGCCTCTCTGAAGCCTGTCTCCAAACACACACACACACACACACACACACACACACACACACACACACGTCCCCATGCATCATGCTATTAGGTTAGACTTGGACAATCAAATGTCAGGCCTCAAAAAGAAGTTCAACCGGTGTGCTAAAAATACACAGTTCTGTAACTTGCCTCAAAATTATTCCATGACACTCTTCAAATGAATTAACTTAAAGTTATGTGAATTATACATCGATAAAGCTATTTTGAAAAGGAGTTTAAATAGCACAAAATCTATCTCTACATTTTGGTATCTCTGCATGTGTTCTGTAGATACTCTCCCTGCTGTTATTTTAAGATAAATAATACTTTCCTTTGATTACCATTTTTTTTCTACCAAATCATTGCTTTCAGAACTTATCACAACTCTTTTAACTTAGCTTGTGGTGAAACCCTCACACACTGATGCTCCACGGGTAAGGAAATTTCATTTCAAAAAATTGTTAAAGGAAACTGCCAGCTCATTTTATTTGATTTCAGTTATTGTTGTGCAGCTAAGGGGTCTCAGGCTCGTTCTCTCTCCAAATATTGAGGTTGGATTCCCAAAGAGGTTATTTTTTCAAAAGGAGATTTTGAACATAACCAGCACGTTGTTGTAAAGAATATAATGTTTGGACCCTGAGGAAAGAGAATTGACTCTGTAAACACGTTCCACAGAAGCTCACCAGCTAGAGGCTCATCGGACGCTGACTGGCTTATCAGAATATAAGATAAGACTGATTGGCTCCTCAGAAATCATGCCCACCAATAATAGGTGCTTGGCCTTCCTGACTCTGACTTTCTAAGCGGAGTAGGCTATTGGAGCCATCAGAAACTACAGTGCCTCTTCAGGGACAATTCACCAGAGCCTACAAATTGCTTGGTTTGTTAATTTCTTTGACAAGCTGGTAAACTAGTTGATGAAAACAAAGCCTAGAGAACCTGAAGGGAAATGCTACTTAAGGCAACTAAGTTTTCATTCCCATAGCATTTCACCCTTTTCAATACACATTCATATTTACAATTGCAACCATGAAGGTCTGTCCTATGTGAAGATGATGGACGAAGTACAAAAAGAAGATGAAACACATTGGGATTACGTGAGGACAACAGTAGCCAGGGTTACAGCACTTCCTTCCTAGCTTGCTACGAGGGTGGGGGTAGTTCTTAAAACATATTTAGTTGTTTTTTTTTTCTCCTGATAACACTGATTCACCTTAATTGTAGGATAATATGGAACCCATAGAAAGTACTAAAAAGAAAAAACTTTAAGTCATCACCACCTGTCAGTGATGAGAATTCAGTCTTTTCTGCCAAGAGATGTCTGTAAGGTAATATAGTTGATACAAAGGGAAAGATGCCTAAGGTCTGAGGGTCATACGTTAGAAAATCTTTTCTTCAATGTGTGCATAGGAATGTATCTCCTAGGAGTCCTTGCCAGATGTCAAATGCACTTCCCAAGAACTTTCTTCAGGCAAGACCCTGGAGAGCTAGTGAGTCACTCTTAACATTCTCCATTTGATACCTGTAACCAGTTTATTGATCAAGCTGGGCTTAGTAATGTACATGCACAGAAATAACTTTATTATTACTTACTTCTTTCCTTTAAACCAGTGGTTCTCAATTAAGGGTGATCCCCCACCCCCATCTCAGAGAACATTTAACAACATCTGGAGACATTTTTGGTTGTCACAGCTAGGGGCTAGGGATGGTGAACATCCTTCTTTCAACAGGACAGCCCCCCCCCCCCCGCCATGTACACAACAAAGAATTATACGGCTCAGAGTGTCAACAGTGCTGACAGCGTTAACAGAGATAACCACTGCTGACATTTTGTTGTGTGGCCATTAAGATCTTTTCTCCTTCCTTGATTCCTTTTTTCCTTCCAAAATAATAATCATACTGATCATCCACTTTCCTTATAGCATGATTCTTCAAAACATGACATTTAATGCTGCACAGTATTCTATGTGATTTATTTCTTACTGATGGACATTCATTGTCTTTCCAGTATTTCAACATTGTAAACTATGTTGGTATGAACATTCTTGACCATAAAACTATTTCCATGTCTCCAGTGACTCTCTTTGGATGGATTCCTAGAAGTACAATTACTTACTCAAACTAAATGAATGTTTTTAAAGCTTTTCCTCTTACTGCCAAATTACTTTTTTCAATTAACAGTCTCTCTGGCAGTGTATTGGAGTCCTCATCAGGTCTGTGCTGCTTCTAACAGTCTTGTTCAGTTAAAATTTGACTAAATGCTAACACTAAGACATATCTTCTAGGTATAATGTGACTTACAGGGTATTAAGCACTCTAGCAACCATTGTCTCGGCTGACTAATGTAAGGTAGAAAGTTTAGTTACTATTATGTACTCATGCCCCAAGACCCACATAAGGAATTCATTCATTCATTCATTCATTCATTCATTCAGTGTCTTTGTTTTGATTACCACCCCTATAGCAATTTTATAGATGAGGATGGGAAAGAGGATTAGAGCCAGCCAAAGACCACACAGCCATTAAATACAAGTCCTGGGGGGCGCCTGGGTGGCTCAGGTAGTTGAGCGTCTGACTTCTGATCAGGTCATCATCTCCTGGTTTGTGGGTTTTGATTTGGGATTTGAACCCAGCCATTCTGACTTCAGAGCCTGGATTCCTAACCCCTACTTTACTCTGCATCTCTAACTCTCTCCCAAGGCTCTCTTATTTTAAAGAAGTGATATCCTTAAGGTTATACAGATTAGAGAGAGAAAGAGAAAGAGAAAATAAGATGAAGGCGAAATCAGGGCAAGAAGCCTACTTTCATTCTGTGCTCTTTCTATTCAACCATGAAGCCTCATTATCACTGAAATAACAAAATTGCCATTTTGTAATGCAAATTACTTGAATGCAGACATGCACAGATTCAAGCTAGTCAAGGATTTTGGCCTTCAGACTCCCCAATACTTGGCTAACAAGTGTTTCCCTACCTGCCCCTTTCCAGTAGATGGTGCTGTTTTTCTAACATTTAAATTTGCTACACAGCAACTTTTGATTGATTTGAGCAGGCTTGCTTAAGGGTGTTCAATGAAGTCCACTTTGTATATTATTGAAAGGGTATTATTGAAATTGCTCACAAGCCCGAAAGTGAACCTGAAAATTAGAAGCATACTTCAAATACAAAACCAATCTTTGCTCAGTATTGATGGAAACACTATGTTTTTGAGAGTCCTAAGGGCAAATAAATGATGAATCACCACCCTACTGCAATGACCTATTAAACCAAAACCTTTTTCCTAAGGACACAAAGGTAAATGTTTTGGGGAGGCTGTAGGAATCACGGTGGGTCTCACACAGAGTAGTTATAGAAAGATTAGAAGTCATTATACATATTCTATATTGTTTCTACGGTAGATATCACAGAACAAGGGTTGGTGGACTATGGATTAGATGGTGGGGGGTTTGGAGCATCAACATTTTCCACATAATTTAATGTTGGATGAAGAAGCACAATATCTCTTTCAGCTAGCCCAGTGGAGATCAAGTTCTCACTGTCAATACATGTTAGAAGTTCCCTTAAACACAATTAGGACTTGGAGCAGAACAGAGTCTTTCTGGGGTTCAGAAATCGTCTACAATGTAGAAATGAAGCCAGTCTGAGTATCAGCTTAGGTGAGGGCTCCGTTTCAGTGAGGCATCTTATGATCTGCTTGTAACTAGGAAATAAAAAGGTGTGCTTGGAAAAAAAATAACAACTCCAACCACCTTTAAAATCAACAAACAATCTGCATGATCTCAAACAACTATTACTAATCCACATAGAAAACTTATCCGTGTTTCAGGAAGACCAAAGATGATCCATAGGTTGCAGATGAAGAGATTGATAATCAATGGTTTTGACAAGAAGATAACCTACAATGGTTTCCTTCCCAAATTTGTAATTTGACAAGAAACTGAAATAAATTAAAATCTGAGTTTGGCTGATCTTCAAGAGAGAGAGATCCCCAAGACTAAAATGAAACAGTGCAGCATTTGTACAATATGTCAGGTCTAGCCCAAACTACTGTATTTGTGAAGCTATCTGTATTTACTTGTAAAGATTTGTGGCTATATAATTCAGAGATACTTATGAATCCCATTGTTTTGCAAAATTACAAGACTACCTGTGATTCTATGGACAGACTCACCAAAAAATGAAAAGTAGCTTCTCCCAGAAAGAAGTGTTAGGGATTTGAAAAGGGGGAAGAAAGACAGCAAAGGTAAAATTACTTTTTTTAGATCTTAAAACATCCCAGAAAACAAGCTACAACTTTTTCTTCAAGTAGATCTGCTTCAAAGAGATAGAACAGCACTTTTTTAATTCAACTTACATCCCAGTCTGGGGCTTTAATAATACAAGTTAACAAACAGAACCACTTCTCTGTGAACCATTATTTGAAATTTGCTGTAATTTACTTAGTCTTCTGCATGTCTGACAGACTTGACTGTGTTGCTCCTGCCAGGCTATAACTGGTAGACAATCTCAGTCGTGGGTGTGGTTAGGGAAAGTATATTGAAGACTACATTTTCAAAGGTATCTGCAAGCTTGCAGGTTTGAGATCGCAGATATCCACAATGCAGAACATGTCAATTAAATCTTCCAATCAGAGGAGGCCTGTGTGGACAGCTCTCCCCATGGCAGGCATTGGATTTAATCAGAAAATTTCCAGCTTGAAGGTTGAATGCTGGCCTGAAAATGTACCACATATAAGGAAATTCCATTTCAAATAACACACAACTTATTCTAGAATTCTCCATGACTGTCGCAGATGAAGGGCTCAGTCTTAATGATCATGGTTTTATACTATAGGTTATTACAAACATATTGAAATGTTTTTCTGTTTACTATCACTGGGTATCTGAATTTATTGTACTCAAGTTCTCTTTTCATGGGAAGGTGAGGAGGCCAAAGTTCTCTTATACAGAAGCTAGAAAGAGAGAGAGCTTCTCCTTACATTTTTATAGAAATTTAAATTTATTTTCATATTATTATGTTATGCCTATAGGAGGTGAAAATACAATGAATTGCAGATAAGACACTACTGAATGTTCCCTGAATGAATGTGTAAATGCTGTCCACAAAGCACCTGTCAGACAGCTATATAGATCAATGGACAAAATTTCAGGAAATTCACAGCATCAGAAAAGGTAAAGGATTTCGATGCAATGAGCAAAGACTTAAAGGCATCCAAATCTTCCAATTTTGTGAATTGGAGAAGTACATTAAGGTTTTCTGAGACAGAGAGACAGAGAAAGAGAGAGAGGGCAGCGGGGGGTGGGGTGGGATATGTTTTATTATATACTTTTTTCAGTTGCCAGCTTCCAAAGGTTGGTTTCATGATCTTCACCATTTGCAAGGATTTTCTGAATACTTTTCTCCCATATTGTTTTTTCCAGTGTTTCTCTAAGGGTGGGACACAGAATCTGAGGTTCCCATTTTGTACAAAGGGAGATATGGCAAAGTCACAGTAGCTTATAGGTCCTGTCAGCGGGAATGATTTAGGGCAAAACTATGAAGCCAGCACAATCGACCGGTCTCTCTTTTGCTTTTGGGTATCATCCACTGTCCCCTGATTTAAGCTGCCTTCTACCTATTTTCAGCTCTGGAGCAGCTTCCTCACCTCTCACTAATTACTAGTTTCTAATAGCATTTATAGGCAGTGTTTATTTTTTATTAAAAACTTTTCTTAGAAATCTCTTATTTCCAAGATAATGATTATACTACTTGGAAGTGGAGAAGCCATTTTGGTTCTTTGTGAGTTTTCACTTCTTCAAGCTACTTGCCTCCATCTTTTCAGGCCATTTGAATACTTAGCTAGTAAGGCAAGATGGGAAGAACATGGGATTTGTGGTCAGAGAGATAGATGTGGGATCAAGTGTCATTTCTGTAACTTACTCAGTATGACACTGGGGAGCTTTAAGGTCTTGGAGCCTCAGTTTCTTCATCCATGAACTACAGATAACACTACTTGCAGGATTGCAAGCTAATGCCCTGTGAAAGCCATCTGGACTTGTCTGAACGGATCATGTCCCCTCACTCCTTTTAAAAAATTGCCTTCTCTCTTCAATTCATGCTAAAAGAGTGATCATAGGGACCACTGGACTTAATTCACGTGATCTTGACCCTCTGGCCATATAGACAGAACAATGTAGAAACATGATCTCAAGGGAACCCATCCTCAGATTAAGTACAGCCAATTATGGGGTCTTTCTTGAGAGGCTAAAAGACACACACAAAATATACATGAGACAATACAGAGCACAGAGACTCTGTGATATTGACTATCAACATGGGGTTGCTTCTGTGTATGCTTCATTGCACCTGCTAGCTAAACATTTTCAATTGGCTCCAAAGGGAACATGACAAACCTGAGCCATTGATGCTATGGAGGGATTGAAACCGGGAGGTTCTGAGAAACACAATCTTGGAGAGATGTGGGAGGACAAAGCAGGTGTGTGGAGAGAAGATGAGGCAGGGTGTGATACAACCTTTGCTCTTCGCCCTTGGCTTTCTGAGAGGTTGTCCTGACAATTAACCACCTACCACAGCCTCTAGTTGGAATAGATTTCTGTAGCTCGCAACCAAGTTGTCCCTAAAAAAGCCCCAGGTTCCTGTTCTTGCACAGCACCATGTGTGATAGGAGTTACTGATTCTTAGTTGGCCAGCCAACTGTGGCTTCGTCTACATTCCAGGTGAGACTTCTCAGGGGAGAAAGGATTCTACATCCTCAGAGACATGCTAGCCATATTCACTCACAAACACTGGAAAAAAGTCTCTTGTTTTATTTAGTTAGTAGTTGATAAATTCCAATAGTCTTCAAACATTTCCTTCTTTTTTTTTTTTTGCCTCATCTCTTAAATGTAATTCTTCTTCATACTTTTTCATGTCTTTGGAGTCCAAGCCATATGATAAATTGTGTTTTACAAAATCATATATTCTGGGGGGAGGGGTCTTTGAGGACAGTTCTATCCAAAATCACATATTTACTGGGTTCTAGATGGGTCTCTTTATGGCTGATCTTGATTACTACAAAATCTATCTTTAACATAGGCAGAGAAAAATTGCTTCTCCCAAAAGGGAATCTTGTGCACTGTTGGCAAGAATATAAATTGGTGCAACCACTCTGAAAAGAATATGGAGGTTCCTTTAAGAATTAAAATAGAAATACCATGTGATCTAGCAATTCCACTACTGGGTATTTACCCAAAGAAAATGAAAATATGAATTTGAAAACACCTCTGTGTTTATTGCAGCATTATTTACAATAGCCAGGATGTGAAAACAACCCAAGTGTCCTTTGATAGATGAATCGGTAAAGAAGATATGGCATATA
Organism: Panthera uncia; assembly: GCF_023721935.1. Taxonomy (NCBI): domain Eukaryota; kingdom Metazoa; phylum Chordata; class Mammalia; order Carnivora; family Felidae; genus Panthera; species Panthera uncia. The sequence goes on from NC_064807.1 coordinate 13,186,360, forward strand.
TATACAATTAAATATTACTCATCCATAAAAGAGAATGGGATCTTGCCATCTGTGACAACATGGACGGACCTAGAGGGTATTACGCTAAGTGAAACAAGCCAAACAGAGAAAGACAGGTGCCATATGATTTCACTTATATGTGGAATCTAAAAAAAAAACAAAACAAAACAAAACAAAAAACCCCCAACAAAACAAATGAATAAACAAATACAGAAACAGACCCATAAAAACATAGAACTGATAGTTGCCAAAGGGAAGGGAGATAGATAGGATGGGCAAAATGGATGAAGGGGAGTGTGGGAGATCCAGGTTTCCAGTTACAGAAAGAAGTCACAAGGATGAAAGGTACAGCATAGGGAATACAGTCCACAGTACCGTAGTAGCATTGTATGGGACAGATGGTAGCCACGCTTGTGGTGAGCAGAGCAGAACATAGAGAGCTGTGAATCACCATGCTATAAACCTGAAACTAATGTAACACTGTGTGGCAACAATACTTCAAAAAAATTGCTTCTCCTACAGTTCCTGACACAGGGTCTTCTCCTAACCAGGAGCTTCACTAAGTGCTTGAATACACCTAGATTTTTTTTGTGCTTTGTTTTTTAGGACACTTTTCGCTATCCTCTTTCCCAGCCCCTCACTCTAGCCGCCCTTCCCTGTGTAGAATTAGAATTAGCCTCAAAACTTCAGCTCTTCAGTCCCTCGGCTACAAGAGAAATAAACTGAAATCTTAAGTCTCAACCACTGGATGTACAAAATGTGATTTGTTCCTCACAACAATTTTTATGAGGTAGATATTTTTACTCCCATTTTACCTGCAGCAACTGAGGCTCAGAAACTCTAAGAAGAGAAAGTACATATTGTAAACGGTGGAGGTAGGAGGCAATATCTTGGGCTTCCATTGGTTTTACTGTGGATATCCATCCATTTGGGGGTGGTGGGAGAAATACAATGTGAAAGCACACAATGGACGGTGGGGGTGGGGTGGGAAAAACCAAATTAACAGAGAGAAATATAGTTACATTTTCAAGTTCCTGGCACAATGCTTTATACAGGGATCAAACGGTAAATAAGGGCTAATGATCATCTTTTTCAAAATTACAGTTTAAGGAATTGTTCACGTTGTTACTTCATGAGGATTCCATAAGGTCCTACATGAGGATTCAGAAGTGCCATGAAAACTATTTCTCTGGGTGAATTTTTGGACTTCCTTTTATCATCTTTTATTATCTTTTGCTTACAACTGGGTTTTGATTATTTAAAAAGTGTAACTTGTAAGTCATTGACCTATTTTATTTATTCAAATCTTAACATTTAAGCCACAATATTATTTGAGCCCAAAATAAACAGCAAGTGAAGGATAAAGCTGAGCATCACATATTCTCATTAATGTTGCATTAGGAGTTGCTACGGAATAAAATGCAGGATTACCGAGGAGGGAGGATGTCCTGGAAATAGGACTGCATGGCTGTTTTCTTGTAATGAAATATGATTTAAACTCAACTAACTTAAATATCAAAAGTGGTTTCCATAAACACTTTGGCAAAGGGAAGAGTAGTTCATTTTATTTTTTATTTTTTATTTTTTTAAAATATTTATTTACTTTTGAGACAGAGAGAGACAGAGCATGGAGAGAGGAGGGTCAGAGAGAGAGGGAGACACAGAATCTGAGACAGGCTCCAGGGTCTGAGCTGTCAGCACAGAGCCCGACGTGGGGCTCGAACTCACGGACCGCGAGATCGTGACCTGAGCCGAAGTCGGATGCTTAACCGACTGAGCCACCCAGGCGCCCCAAGAGTAGTTCATTTTAAATATTCATTGAAAACAGGACAACACCACGTGTGTTTAACTGAGATTTGGGCCTCGAGAGACAGGAAGTGGGGTAGAGGAAAATGGCTGAGAACTATGGTACATGTACTCACCTGCACTGAATGCAATAACCAAAGGTAGGTAACCTTGAACTCTGGGGCTCCAGTTACCATATCCTCCAAGCTCTGGATTGGATAAAGGAATGTATACCTTTGACTTTTTTCCAAAAAGTGAGCTTTTACTTTCGGAATGTAATAGAATTGTTTCCTACCTTTTATGAGTTATATAAGAATAATGATAAGCAATGTGACTTTGGGTAGAAGAAACTTACATTCCATAAGGCATTTGACATTACAATCGCTATCCTTATAGCAAATGTGTTTATATGCATATGTAAGTTATAAGTTTTAAGAATAATTTGAAATGTGTAATTTGTATTTGGAAACAAATATGACTAACTTTTAAAAACTCCTATTTCCAAATGCATTCAAGAGACAAAAAGGCAAAAGGTATCAATTTTAAAGATGGTGTATTCAAAGGCATTAAGAAAATGCATGAAAAAAACATGTCCATAATTAAAAATAAGAATGTCTTCATAAATGTGACTTTTTGGTGGTTGAAATGGATTACAGACAGAACCCAGAAAATAGACCTAGATCCAAATATTTTTACCTCTTGGCTTCCAAATGGTAATAATAAAATGAAGTTTGAAATAAATTCACTTAAAGAAGTGAAACACAGGACTGATCACTATTTCACTCCATATATTCAATCCAGAGTAGACGACCAAAAAAGAAAGAGAAAAATGAACTCTCTAGAGAAAGATAGAATTTTCTTCAAATGACAACAAGTCTTTTAGTATTTTCACCAAAGCTTTCTGGATTTGTCCCAAACTTTAAAATCAAAGTTTTATGATAAATCTTGCAGTTTTCCTATACTGTATGTTTCTGTGTTTACAGGTTAATGAGTATATAATTGAACATCCTCCTCAGCATCAATTCTGTCACTTAACTAACTCCCTGAAGTTAAGGAAGTCATATAACTGTGTTCCCTGGTTTCTGTTACTTTACCAACCTGCTGGATGCTGAAGGATTTTCTCTGGGTTGTCCAAAACATGTATTTGTCAATGTCTTTTTATGTTTTGCTTTATTTTTGAGAGAGAGAGAAAGAGCAAGCAAGAGCAAGAGAGAGCAAGAAAGAGCAGGGGAGAGGCAGAGAAAGGGAGAGAGAGAATCCCAAGCAGGCTCCACACTGTTAGTGTAAAGCCCAATGCAGGGCTTGGTCCCCTGAACCATGAAATCATGACCTGAGCCAAAATCAAGAGTTGGATTTTAACCAATTGAGTCACCCAGGCCACATCTATGTCTTTTTATAAATGCACCCAAGTCCTTTGAATGCACAGGACAGCATCAGGGGGTGCTGAGTCCTGGGTAGACTCAGAAATAACAAAGAAGGACACAAAGAACACAAAGGACAAGTGTGCAACACAGAAGGATAATGGGAGGATTTGGCAAGAAAAACATGGTATTTGATGATTCTGCGATTAGGCCTGGTACAAACTAAGAATGTTTTGGGTTTGCTTCATGAGCATAAGTGACAACCATGGGTAAAAAAAAATTGGTTTGGGAATCAGCTACACTTGGCTTTGAATCCCAGTTTTGCCACAAGCAGATTATTTAGGCTTTCCCAGCCTCTGCTTCCTCATCACTGAAAGGGAACAAAATATGATCTCATAGTGTTGTGAAGATTAAGTCAAGCAATATATAAAATATATGTAATATATGCATACCACCTGGAATACATGAAGTGGAACTTGAAAAGTTATTATAATAGTGTAAGTATCTGTTTCCTCAACTTCTCCATCCTACAAATGAGTAATGAATAATCCCTACAACCAGAAACTTGCTGAGAAGTACGTAAAATGCCTACTACAATGAAATTTTCCTCTCCCTCAGAATATGTTTTTGTTTCTTTCACCCATGAGTGTCTTCCGAGAGGAGGAGCTGAGGTACAGCTCTGGGCAATTTAACTGGGGGGTTTATGAATTGTGCCTTGGAATGACCAGAAAACCCAGCTAGGGGGTTCCTGGGCTGACACAAATTCTGTAGGTGAGACACGCATTCCAGAAGGTCTGATATCAAGTTCTCAGAGAATAAAGTACAAATTGCTACAAAACCCTTCCTAGGTGGACCCCAGACTACCTCACAGCCTCATCATCTATCACTTCTCTCCTCCTTTGCAACTAAACCTTTTTCTCCATCCCATCCCTTCTTCTACCTCTCCACACCCATGGCTATCTCATTAACTCTCACTCACCCAGTTGAAATACTCTCTTCTGTGAAGACTTCCCAGATTCTGCGGGTAGTTGGTTTTCCTCTTTCCTCTAGGCTTATAGCACTCTGAGACTTCTGAGCACATCTCTATTGTACTATTTACTGGGTTGTATGGAATTAGGCTGTTAGTGGGTTTGCCTTCCTGACCAGGCTGTGAGCACCTCTGGGTTCAAAAACTCAATTCATTCGTGGTATCACATTGGTGCCTACTATGATACTAGACTATCAGGGCATTCAAGAAGTGTTAGGTGAAGTAAAGAATGAAAACTGGGGATATTTTAAATAACAAGGCTGACTCACACAATTATCTAACATGTGTATCTGGGGCGCTTGGTGTGACTCAGTTGGTTAATACTGGGGCGCTTGGGTGACTCGGTTAAGCAGCTGACTTTGGTTCAGGACATGATGTCACGGTGAGTTCAAGCCTCGTATTGGGCTCTGTGCTGACAGCTCAGAGCCTGGATCCTGGTTCAGATTCTGTGTGTATGTGTCTCTCTGCCCTTCCCCTGCTCACACTCTGTCTCTCTCTCTCTCTCAAAAATTAACATTAAAACAATAAAAAAAAATACTATTGAGGGGTGCCTGGGTGGCTCAGTTGGTTAAGTGTCTGACTCTTGATCTTGGCTCAGGTCATGATCTCACAGTTTGTAAGCTTGAGCCCCACAATGGGCTCTGTGCTGATAGCACAGAACCTGCTTGGGATTCCATCTCTCCTTCTTTCTACCTCTCCCCCACTTATGCACATACTCTTTCTCTAAATGAAAAAAATAATAATACTATCCAAACAGGAAGTTGTTTACACTTTACAGGTGACCCGCAAATCTACCTAACTTTTGACCTGTACACATTGAAAATGCATTATATTACCTATTGTCTTTTTGCATCTGTTTTGCCCCTTTCCTCAGGGATCTTTGCCCTATATATTTGGGTCACCGGGTACCAGGACTGATTCCAAGAATAGGTAGGCACCCAGATATGTTTTCTAGATAAGACTTAAAGATAATCTTGTTAATATTTATGACGTTAAAAAGAGGAAATAGGTTTTTTTTCCCCCTAGCATAATAAATGCTCTGCACCATATCTTCTGGTATGCTGTTCACTCCAATCGGTTCCCCATTTTCAAATTTGCTCTAATGTGCTTCAAAGCTGCAAGGCTTATGAAAAGGAGTATGAGTGGTCCAGTAAGTGCCAGAAAAAAAATGGTCTGCAAATACTGGCACATTCATACATGTTCCTTCTTGCAAACACTTTATGGGCTTGCCAAAGACACCTGGCATTGCTTAGCAATGGGAATGACTTTGGCTTCAAAACATGGCAGAGAGAGCTTTCTTGGGGCAATTGATCCATGGAAGTAACTTTATAATTTACAGTTTGTGAAGTTTTGAAAGTTAATTGTATGGCATAAATGCTTGTCACTTCAAAAAGGGTAGCAAATTAACACATAAATAAATGATTACATGTACCAGTTGTGAGAGGTGAACAACAGTATTGCTTTCCTTTGATTCAATCTGCAGGGATTTCTGAACCAAAATAAAACTTTATAAAAACTGAAGTCCATTCATTAAATTTCCTGTGAAGACCTGGCAGCCTTGAAGAGAGAGGGGAGCGTGTCATTCCTCTGTGAAGCTTCAGCTAAGGGTAGGGTTCTGTACTTTATAGTCCCTGACAGAATATTTCATTATTAACTCTTTAGAATCAGATAAGGAAACCTAGTAGAACTGGTAGAAATGGAAAAGGCTCAGCTGGAAAGCAATTGATTTATTCTGACACCACTGTGGGCTAGAAGAGGTGAGGAAATCAGCACCGATCATGGTTTGATCACTACCAGGCTAATGAGTGTTTTTGGTAATGGTTCAGATAAACACACAGCTACAACCTTTGCCCTCAGGTGCTCTGGGGGCTTGTTTCACACAAGCCTCCAACTGTTAGAGTTCTTCTGACTCCGTAAACAGATTTTCATTATGAAAAATGGGATGAACTCTCTCTGTTCAGGAGAAGAGCAGTCCCTGTAGCTGAAGTCAACTAAGACCAAGCTCTTTCTGACTCAGTTCAGCTGACTCCAAGCTTCCACACCAAAGAGGAAATTCGAATATCATTTCTCTGCTATAACTCACATTTGTCAAGATCTTGCCAGCTCTCGACATCCCAGATCCTACAAAAGATAACTGGCTTATCACCAGTTTTTGATCTCTGCTAACTCATATACCTTCTGAAGCAAATCAGCCCAAGGCATTAATTATCTTACACTTTTGTTCAATACTAACTCAATGAGGAAATGTGCCATGAGCTGAATAGAGTTTTAAAGGAATTATGTTATATATATAATTTTTAAAGTTTATTTTGGGGGGGCATACAAGTAGGGGAGGGACAGGGAGAGAGAGGGAGAGAGAGAATTCCAAGCAGGCTCCACATTGTCAGCACAGGGCTCAAAGCCACAAACCATGAGATCATGACCTGAGCCAAAACTAAGAGTTAGACACTCAAAGGACTTGAGCCATCCAGACGCTCCTATATATTTTGATGCATCTTCCCCAGGTAGCAAGAGTTGATGAGACAACTTCATAAATGCCCATTTCAAAATGAAATAAATTTTCAAAAGTGTTTAGTGAAAAGTAGACAGACTGGCACAGAAACAGGCACTGAGCTTAGACTTAGATTTAGGTTCTCTTCTCTGGTTTCCCTTCTCAGTTTGGCCACAAACTAGCATCTCTGGGAAAATCTCTGATCTCCCTCCCTGTACCCTCATGAGAAGATGTATTTATGATTCTAAAATCAATCCTTTGAATATCTGGATTGTACGATGCTACAGTGGAAACAGTAAACATGGTAATGTTTTAGAATATTTCATTCTTGCTGAAATAACTCTGCAACACATTGCAGGCAGAAGTGTCCAAAGTTACTGAGACCATACAAATCTCCCTGTAGACAAAAACAGAACAAACACATACACACACACAGTATTTTAATTGACTGCCAATTTTTGAGTTAAAATAAATTAAACATATTTGTAAGAAGCATACTCATTGACTCTTTTGTGAGGAAATCTCACCAGGAAAGCAGCTTCAAAATGTACCTGACTGAAAATGTGGCCATCAGTAAACAGAGATTTGAAGGTTTACTGGATGGATTGTGAAATCTTTCCAAGTTCCTGGGGCAGGAGGGCTCTAGAAATTGTATTTGTGAATCCTTGTGCCTCTCCTAGGCCCTGCAGAAATCGGCTGAGAACCTGATTAGATTCTCAGACTAAAAGCTAGCAAATGTTTTGGGAGGCGGTTGCTTGTAAAGAACTCTTGTTATGATTTAATACAGTTCTGAATTTTGACCTCTCAGTTGGTTTCTGAGGATTTGTTCTCTAATTTCCAATAAGGACCCTCTCCTCTTATTACATTGCTTCAGTCTATGCTGTCCGGTAAGTAAGCAGAAGTCGAATAGCCACTTTTAGGACTTTGAGATCTGCTGGGATGGGCCCCAGGACATGGGACTGTGGGACTTTAAGTGCAAGGAGGTGCTGGGTATGCAGAATGGGGGCAGAGTGAACTACAGTCTTTTGTCACGAGCTTTGAGCTGTTCCCTGAGGTTGCTTCTAACACTACAGAGACCTGGATAGATTCTGAAGAACAAACTCCAACACGCAGTAGCCATATCCTGTCCGCTTCCTCAGGTCCTAATCCCTTCACGGTTCACTGAGCCCCAAGCCTGCTCCCTTTACGGTCACCAATGACTCTTTGTTTGCTTAAGGCTGTTGTTCTTTTCCAAAATTCTCCCCAAAGCTATTTTCTGTATCGATGACAGAACTTTCCAAAGTGAGGAGGAGGTTCCACCTACTATTGCTGCTAATTACCCAACGGTCCCCAAAACTTCTCTCAGATGTCGATAGTTAACTCCTCCTTTTCTCTCATGTGTTAATTATTCAGTAAGATTAATGACTTCCCACTCTGATTTCAGCAGCAGAGCAAATATTAGCCAGCTCAACTGCCCAGAGCAGTACAGGATCTGAATAGCAGCGGGGAGATTTACCTAATATGCTTCAAGGAACAGTTTCTTGAGATAAATCAACAAACTCCTAACTGGGTTATAGAGATTGGACATACCCACAGGGTTGATTTTGCCAGTGAACAATTGGAGAGAGAAATTTCCTAAGATAAATCTAATTAAAGTTTATACTGAGAGACAGAACAGGAAATCTGAAGGAGAGACAGCTCCGTCTTTTGATTGAGTGCTGAATTAGGAAACAGAGTTGCCCCAACCTTTCCCAAGCATCTTGTTCACTCTTTCTCTGGCCCTGGGGTGAGAGAACTCCTCCATGTACCCATCTATTAAGGTAAAATTAATTAATCCTGCTAATGACTTAAGATGCTGCTCCCTGAAGCGTGAAGGGTGTGTGGAAACAGAGTGCTTAAAGTCCTTTGGAATTCAGCTTGATGAAGCATATTTTCCATTATAATTACAGTACCCTACTTTCTGGCTCAAGAAGCTAAAGTGAGGAATCATTATTTAAGACCCACAACACGGGCACTCAGTTGGTTGGCTTTAACCTCCTGCCGTGAATTTAGGATTCCTGAAGGTGCTGGAACCCCTGTATAAAGCGTTTGAAACTATTTCCTGGGGGATACTAGCCAGAACATATGTGCCAGCCACTGTTAAAAACAAAAAAAAAGGCAAGTAACATCTGATAACTTACTGAAGACTCACTATAACCTTTTGAATTAGATGCAGATATGATCACCAGTTTACAGATGAAGAAACTTACCCACAGAAAGGTGAAACATTTTGCTTAAGTTCTCCAATCTGAAGTGGCAAAGTTTTTCATCATCGAGTGATACTGTCTCTTTATTTGAAACCTTGTTAGGGCTCCATTGGAGTGTAAAGACATGACTGGAGGATAATCAGGAGAAAATGGAGACAAGAAACTGGCTCAGTCTCAATCTCTTGGTTTAGCTGGTCAATCCATTAAAAATTCCTTGAGCATCTACAATGTGCTAAGTGTGATGCTAGGTGATGGAATGTTCCTTGCCATTAGGGGACTCACAGTACATTGGGGAACTAAAAGAAATACATAACAAAGGACGTAAACAAAATATATATATAAACATTTAACAGCATACACTATAAATGGTGTGAAGGAAACCGTCATGAAACAAATAGAACACCAAGCACAAACCTATTTCCATAACATTGTTAGAAAAGGTTTCTCTGAAGAGGCAAGTTTGGGGGCAGGGATGGCAAGTGGAGAGAAGGCGCATGTTAGATGCTGGGAGGGAGTGCCATGCATGGACCAGAGGAGAGAAGGAGCTAATTCGTATTTGAATAAATGAAAGATGGCCAGCATTGTGGTCTCTTAGTGAAGGACAAAACGGACTCTCTCTTGAGATAGCATTACAGCTGAAGCATTTAAGATTCCTCTTTGAAATGATGAACACTTCATGATTTCTAATCGTTTGAACTTAAAGAATGCAAGAACAGAATATGAAAATCATTCTGCAGCCTAAAGTGAAATCTGAGGGGGTATCAGTGTGCCATCGGCCCTGGGCTGAGCAGTGCTCCCATGTCCTGTAGATTCTGTTGATGCACAGACTGAAGCAGAAAGCCAAGAGGCATTTTACTGAAGGTGGCAAACTATCAGTTTCCAATTCACACTGCGAAAGACCCAGAGGGGTTGGGTTGTACCAAATGGACATCTGGGCCAGACTTTGCTCCCCTGAATGTCAGGCACGTTCTTAGAACTCACTGGACTCTGGAAAAACAGATATTATTACCATTTATCTTGATTCCTCCAGTCAGCAAGTAGTTTCAACCCCCAAATCATCAGTTAAAAAATTAAGCTGTCTCTATCAGTTCCAGAAAGAATCAGTAGAGGCCCTTGGAAATCTGGTAAAATATTTTGCTCTAAACCTGTAGGTTTTTTCCTATAAAGTCTTACTGTATACTCTTTTCAACTTCCTTTTGGACACCATTTGATTTTTATCTGTGAGGCAAATGCATCAGGCAGCTCAGGCAAGACAGCACTAGCAGGAGCAATTGGACTCCTGTTAACTGATACATTCTCCAGAAACAGATCTTTGAAAAGGAAGAGACAACCTTCCTTCCGAAAAGTCTACCTTAGCACCATTTCCTGGATCCTTTTTAGAACTAACCTTGAGAATCTCAAACAGTTACATATTTACATACACAACACATGCACACGCACACACACACAGTTGAACTAACCATTCAGGTGTAGTAGGGAATCTCATAGTGTAGGGAGTCTCAGGTGTAGTAGGGAGTTTGTCAGAGATTGACAAACACATTTAGGCCAAAAATGAATGGAAGTCTAAGAGGAGACTCAAAGGAAAAGGATGGCAAGATTCAGAAAGAAGAGAAGCATCCCAACGTTAATTACCACATTGGCACATGGACATGTTATTTATAAATCAACTCTGGCTCTTGGAGGTCAAAACACTGCTTGGAGATTTCTCTGGGCAAGACTTTTTCTTGATCATTATCATTTTTTCTATCTTCTTTCATAATGAATATTGATTCTATGTAGCATATGCCTTCCATACTTTCCATCTCTAGTGGTATCTCATTCCGAGTTCAGAAACAAAGAGTTTGGGGTCAGATTGGGTTGACCTTGGGTCCATCAGTTGTAGCTGTACCTTTGGGGAAACTACTAACCTCTGTAGATCATCTCTAATATGGGTGGTTTTGACCAGTGGCTCTCAAACTTTGGTGGCAAGCTAATAAAGAACACAAAAGCCAAGCTCTTTAAAGGATGACAGGGCCAGATCATTTGTATTTTCATCAAGTCCCCCAGGTGATTCTGAAACTCACTGATTTTGGAAATTAAAGATGAGCTACTTTAACAAGCACCTGGACATCTATAAATGTTTCCTAACTAGGATTTTGTAGTAAAATGGAAAGAGGGCTGTCTTTGCAATCTAAGACCTGAATTCCTATGTGGGTTCTCCTGCCTACTAACTGTGGGAGTTTGCCTAAGTCACTCAACTTGTATGACCCAAAGTGTGCCCATTTGTTAGACAGGGATAATGATTCCCACACTGAGGGGTCATGAATTTAATGAGACAGGGTGGCTCACAGGAGGATGGATGTTGGCCAAAGCAGAATCTCTTCCTGTATTTGTAAAGTCATTTAGAACCCTCTAGACATAAAACTTACTCCATGAAAACTCTTTCAAGACTTTTTCAATAGATTACATATTTCTCTAATGTAGCAATTGAATACATGGCTGTCACTGCCTTTACCCATGATACTCAGTAAAATTTATGATACAAAATGTTTTGATTATACAATCCACAATTCCTGTAAAACCCATCAGGTTCTTACATCTACTCAAATAATCTGAGTTGACTTTCCCAAAAAGACTGATAACAGATTTTGTTCTGCTGGGTTACAACTTATTTTTATTAACTAGGTGATCCAAATCCTCCTATGATCCAAATCATAACTGATGGCAAACATGGGTCAGAGTTATCGAACTACGCTTCTGAGTTAAGCCATTCTTTTGCTTCATTAAATTAAAAAAAATTGTCATTTGGCTAAATGCTTTTGTATAGACTTCAAGGTCTCCAAAATATCTGATATTGAATACTAATTGTATTGGGTATTAGTTATTATGGTGATGATGATTTTACAGTAATTTTTCATAAAAAGAGGACTCCACAGGGTTACACAAGCAGCAGAAACAAGCTGGATCTGGCCTCTGCTTTAGCTGGCAGTACAAAGGAGGAAGTAGTTGGAAGGCTGGAGGTGGATGAATGGAAACAGAGAAAACAAGCCACAGCATCATTAATGGCCACCCTGCTTGAATAATCCCTCCTCCAATAAGCAAAAAAAAGGAAGCCACAAGCCCAAGTGAGCAACAGCCTTGGAACAAGGCATGTGATTCTCTGGTGTTTCTTTATTTTGTTCTCTGACTTCTGAGTGGGTTCAACTGCTTTAGACCACAGAGCCCACATCCTTCTCTTTCATTTCCACATCCCCAGCTTTCTCTTATTTTCTCATTCCTTTCTTTTCTCTCCCCCCTCCTCTTTTTTCTGATCTCTTTATTGTTCAATAAAGGTCACAAGTAAAGAGTGATTCTAGATTCTCCCTATAAACACTTCTCCTTTCCTTCTCTACCAACACCCCTCATACCTTAAGGGGTTGAGTGTGGGTGATAAATATCATTTGACACTAATGACAATACCTCCATGCAGAGAGTTTACACAACAAGAAACTTGATTTAAGAACACTTAGGGTAATATATAGCACAATTTAAGATCTCCCTTAAGATTCCCTAAAGATGACTTGATTAAAATGGCTAGAAGGACAGCAATAATCCCTGATTTTAAAAATTTTAACAGTGATCATTTGTGGTTTGCAAGGAAACATTTCTGCTCATTTATGTTTTGTAGGGTGTATTTTCCTCTGTTGTGTAGAAACAAATGCTCACAGGGAAGTGCGCGCGCACGCGCGCGCGCGCGCGCACACACACACACACACACACACACACACACACACCACACAAGCCTCAATAAAGCTAGGTGAGTGATCAGAGACCAATGTATGTGTGTCTGTCCATGTTTTACGTTAAACTTAAGGCATCAACAGAAGCAAGTGCTGTCATTTTAGGGGCCACATTCAATTGTTTTTTGCTCTTAAATGTGTCATATCTAATCATAAAGTCTCTTTGGGAGTAGAGCATGGGCATAGGTATTTTTAAAAAGCTCCCTGGTGATTCTTATGTGCAGCCAGAGTGGAGAAATATTATTTACAAGGAAGTGAGAAGGCATAGAAGATTCTGCCTTGAATTTCTCAGGATGAAATAGAGCCCCTGCCCAGCTCTGCCACTTTTTTTCTAACCTATGATTCTGTTTCATTACCTTTTCCCCACAGCATTACTACCACTGAAATGATCTTTGCAGACTTGTGTGTTATTTGTGAATAGCCACTCTTCTCTCTCAAGACTGTAAACTCCAGTGAACCTAGACCAATGTTTGGTATAGGGCAGTTGCCCTATTATATATTTGTCAAATAAATGAATTTAAATCCATTAAGCATAAGCTTTCTCATCTTACTATGAGCAAAATACTACTACCTACCCTACTAGATTGCTGTGAAGATTCAGTGAAATCATGTCTACGTAAACTAATGTGGATAGTGTGAAATGCCAAGAAATGTTATTCTTATTACTACAAGTCACTATCTATCCCAAAATATTTCCCCGAATAGTTCCTGGCTCATAAATTCCAATATTAGATTCCCTCATCTGGCTTTTGGCTGACTATTGTCAAAACATAAATTGCTTACCTTCATGGGCTAATATTAATTAGGTGAGCTCTTGTCACTTAGCCACCATTAGCAACTCAACAATATTGAAAAATTTTCAAATAAATTTAAAATTGAGGGAGACTGTCTTATTCAGGCAGGACAGCTATAATGTGTAGGAAAAACTGGCTAGGAGGATAGAGAGGGGGATAAAAATGGGACAGTGCAGTCCCAAGAGGGCCAGAAAAGGGAGAAAGAAGTATGTGAGCAACAAACTTTGTTGACCCTGAATTGAGAAGATCTAGCGTCATCTCTGATCAGAAAGGTACAACAGTTATGCTTTTAGCCAATATCAGTTAAGTCCCTTGTAGGCTAGATGACTGCCATGTTCTACCGACTGAGTCAGCCAGATGCTCCGATGACTGCCTTATATTATATCATTTAATTCTTAATACAACACAGCCCTTGGTATACTGTCATCGCAATTTTAAAAAATGGGAAATCATACCTCACAGATGTCCAGTTTCTCGAGAAGCAGTGACAATATAGTAGTGGTAAGGACACCGAATTTGCAGAGAAACAGGCTGAATTAGAAACCCAGCTCTAACACATACTGGCCATGGGACCTTGGACAAGTTACTTACAGGTCCATGCATCAGTTTCCTCCTCTGTAAGGCAGGGATGATAATAATTATAACTACCATCTAGGATTGTTATGATGATTAATTGCATTCCTATTGACAAAGCACTTAGAATACTGGCCCAGAGTTGGTAGTGTCTAATCATACATAAGAACATAGAGCTAATGATTGCAGAGAATAAGAACTATTATAAAGCTATTAAAATTTATACATATCTGGTGTATTTCACACCCTGAACACACATGCAACCAGCATCCTTACTGTGAAACAGAATATTACCTGTACCCAGAAGCTGCCCTCATGATTCCTTCTTGTCCTATTGCCTTCCCTCCCCCAGGGTAATCCCCAGTCTGACTTCTAACACACAGAATAGACTTTCCTGTTTTTGTAACTTAGATAAATGGAATCACACAATGTGTAACCTTTTTGTCTGACCTCTTCCACTAAACATTATATTTATGAGATTCATTCATACTGCTGTGTGTAGATAAAAATTCTTTATTCTTCCTTCTGTATGATATTATAAATTTATCACAATTTATACATCCAATTTACCGTAGATGGGCATTTGAGTAGTTCCTAGATTGAAGCTATTATCAACAGTAGTGCCATAAACATTCTCCCAAGACCCTTTGATGAGCATGCCTACAAATTTTACTTTTTATGTACTTACGAGTGAAATTTCTGGCTCACAAGGTATGAACACAGTCAGCTTTAGAATGTGGTGTAAAACAAAGTAGTTGTGCGATAGTGTAAAGAGTCCACTTATTTGTTGTTTCCATTATAGCTATTCTGGAGGGTGCAGACTGGTATCTCACTGTTATTTCACTTTCTATTTCCTTGATGACTAATGCAATTGAACACCTGGTTATTGGACATTTGGATCTTTTCTTGTGTGAAGCAATGCCAAGATTTAAACTTGCGTTTTTCTAGGTCAAAAGCCTGTGCTCTCTGTATCCACACTTAAAAAAAAAATACCTCCCTCCAAAGGTTTTCGGAGCATTTTAGGTCCTGATTTAGAAACCAAAGGTATTCACTATTTTTGTTTTGTGTTCACTTTTTTTCCTTCGGTAATTTAGAAAATTATCTTCTGTTAATGGAGGGAAGAAAGGGGGTCTTCCATAAAAGACATTTTTGCTCTCCCTTTTGTTGCCATTCAAAGCAGGATTAAAAAATTATCTCGGCTCTGCAGGCCAGCTCAGAGCTCAGGGGAGGGGAAGCAGTAGACAAGAAGCTGACCTACTTTTGGAGGCTCCATGACACCATTTTTAGTGACTGCAAGGTGCTTTCACAACATTTATATCTGAAACGGAGCCAGGTGTGTGAGTGGGGAAAAAGGCTGGGTGGATGTTGAGAATAATGACAACACAGGAAGTCTGTGAGTATTCTGCAGGGCAATGCAGGATTACAGTTTGGGGTTTCAAGTGTTACTTTCATTGTTAACACAGACAGGTATCCCTAAATTTCCTGCACTTCTTGCAAAGATTTCTTTGCAGGGACACTAAGTAGAGAAAATTACTAGCATAAGATATATCGCTTGTAAAACACCCTGTTTTTGCTTTTATTTGTATTTACCACAGTGCACAGGACTAACACCCAATTCCTTAACATCACCTGATTTTATACAGTATTAGTATCGTCCAGAGTACGGGTCCTATATTTTCATTCTCATCCTCAAAAGCCAATTTTTAAAAAACTTTTTGTATGAAAACACTAAATTGTTCTTCATTCTTATAAAAGGGTCCCAGCAAATGAATATATTTTCTTGACTTATGTTCAAATCACAGACTTTCTTCTGGATTTGAAAGAAACTTCTTCAAGAATTCTTCTCCAATATAAGTTGTTCAAGATCATTTTTTTTTTTTGCATGGGAAAGTTGGGTAAGGACGTACATTTTTAATCACCTGTGCCAATCTGAACAGAGCTAAAAAAAAAAATTCTTTAAAGGTTGCAACTGTATGCATTCAGCCCTATTCTGATCTTTCCTTGTCGTTCTCTCTAATGAAACACTAAGGCTTTAAAAACAAAGAGCTCTTTGATGGCTGTAATAAGTTGTTGGAGTGTGGATGCTCTTTGGTTTGGGTACATCTATGAAGGACTTAGACTGACCAGCAGTCTAGACTGTAGGTTAAAGATGAATGAATCTATTAACAATTGCAAAGACTGTCTTCAAAAACATGGCTTGGGCAGAAGAGAGACTATTAAACAAACAGCATCCTCATTAGGAATTTAGAATCAGCAAACAGGATTTCCACCGTTCCCAGCATTTGGTATTCAGGCCACCATTCATGCATGGTAGGTGGCCAGCCCAAAAAGTAGTCCCTGCCCTTGGTGAACTCACAACATGACATTGGACCCACAGACACTTTGGACACGGATTTTCCTGGTAATTAATGCAGGAAGATGCTACATTTTTGCTTCAAAGGCTTGATCATATTGTATCTTTACTACAAACATTTCTGCTGTTTTGTCGATTCTGGATTTTTTTTTCTACATCATGTTTTTAGGGAGAGAGTGCCCTCAGCTTAAATTTTCAGGATATTTCCTTGGCTCAGCAATTTTACTTAAATTTACTTGTTTATTCAATTAGTACTTAAATACCCACTACAGGCTAAGCATGGACATAAGCCCTGGACAAATTGTGTCCTATGAACTAGACATGCTCTATGGCTTCCTGGAGCTCATACATAGTCCCCTGAGGGTGAGGGAGGGAGCAGTAACTAGGTGGACTGTTAGATGTGTATTTTATTGGAATTTCAGTGCTATTGGGGAAATAAATTACATGCAATGATAAGGACTAACAAAAATGGGGATCCAATCAGATCTGGAATTTCTCAATTCATAGAACTGACAAAAGGCACATGTACCAGGAGCATAGACTCTAAAGGCAAGAGAAGAACGAGTTGTAAATGGGGATATATCATAATGCAATCACTGGACACTTGCACAGGATAGCTGTAGAAAACTATTCATCATGGCATTGTTTGTCATACTGGAAAACTGAAAAATGAGGCTTTGTCTCTAACAGTACAGGAATTATTCAATGAATTAATGTTTATGCTTACAATTCAAAATTATTCATTATTAAAAGTAAGACTGGAGATAGATGATAGTGTTGTCTGATGGCTCTGAACATAGATCCTGAAACCAAACTGCTTAGGTCCAAACTGAGGTTCAGCCACTTAGGAGCTGTATGACCTTGGGCGAGTCATACAACCTCTCCATGCTTTCATAATCTTATCTGTAAAATGAACATAATAATCTAAGATAGGGCTGTTCTGAAATTTACATGAGTTAATATAAGTAATCTAAAAAGTGTCTTTGAATATTGCCTGTTGTTATCGTTTACTGACTTAGAAAGCTGGCCATCACAAAGTCCAAAACGTAGGTTACCCAACTATACAAATAGTATGTCTCACATATTTTTTTAATATTCTTACATAAAAAGAACACAACATAATAGAGAATATTCATGGTGGTTCTATCTGGATGGTGACTATAATCTTTTTTTTCTGTATTGTATGTGTTGCATTTCTACAATTAGCCTATATGACCATAACCAGATTAATAAAGCAAGTTCCCTTTTACAAAAACACATTTTTCTATTTCCATATCAAAAATCTTCCAGTGAAGGGATTTCAAAGCACGTTGGTACAGAAATCTATGAATGCAGTGGCAGTTGCAAAATGTCACCTCTTTTGATGGCTATAGCTCCCCTCTCTCTTTCGTCTGCCATTAAAAAGCGCTTTCCAGGGTGCCTGGGTAGCTCAATCAGTTAAGTGTCTGACTTGTGGCTCAGGTCATGATCTCGTGGTTGGTGAGTTACAGCCCGGCATCAGGCTCTGTGCTCACAGTGCAGAACCTGCTTGCGATTCTCTGTCTCCCTCTCTCTGCCCCTCCCCCGGTGTCTCTCAAAATAAACTTTTTTTTTTTTTTAAAGCACTTTCCAATGTGTTAAGCACTATGTCAAGCACTGGGGATACAGTGATAACTAACATAACTAACATGACATTTCCCCCTGTAAACAGCTTGCAATCCAGCTGAGATACACAGAAGTAATAGATATACAAAGTCCTTTGGGTGCCCCAACTGGTCCCATGAGTCTGCAGGTTCTCGTGGAGGATGTGACTCATCAGGTGAGCCCAGGGAAATAGGAAGGGACAAATGGAATGGTTTAGGTAGGGTGGGGCACAGTGTTCTAGGCAGGTGCAGCTGTGTGCAGACAGCATGGTGTGTGCAGAGCCACGAGGCATTAGATAAGCTGCAGCCTCAGGGAGGGAGGAAGTGAGCCTGAAGAGCTTGGAGAAGATGAAATTCTGGAAGGAATTCTCTGTCCTGGTAGGGAATTTGAACCAAATCCTAAAGACAGTGAATGGGGGGCTGCTGGAGAATAGGAAGGAAATATAATGGTGATCAGATGTGTGTTCATAGGAGTTATTTATTTTTTTTAATGATGCCAATTTTGGGAGGAAACTCAACATTCTTTCATTTCTTTTTTTTTTTAATTTTTTTAACGTTTATTTATTTTTGAGAAAGAGAGAGACAGAGCATGAACGGGGGAGGGTCAGAGAGAGGGAGACACAGAATCTGATACAGGCTCCAGGCTTCTGAGCTGTCAGCACAGAGCCTGACGCGGAGCTCGAACTCATGGACTGCGAGATCATGACCTGAGCCGAAGTTGGCCACTTAACCGACTGAGCCACCCAGGCGTCCCAACATTCTTTCATTTCTAGTGGCAAAAATTGTCTCCTTCATCTGAAACATGGGAGTGGCCAAGGTAGCCTACTTCTCTTTCCTGTGCCTGAACCACAGAGCAAACAGATTCCCACTGATGGAGTCCGTGTGCAAGCTGGAAGCTGGCCAAGTGTAGTTTGGCAGTGCACTTTGGAAGAACACGAATGCAGTTCACTTTGGCATGACTAATGAGATGTTCATACCTTGTTTACTTAGACTTGAAAACAGTGATTTGAAGAGCTCTCAGTGTAGTCATGATCTTCTCTTAGATTGAGATGGTGCTGTCTATACTGTGGTGCAGTTTCTAGCAAAACCCACTAAAGCTGCCTTATTTAAACAATTTAGAAAGTATTTAAGTAGCAACATGGCTTTCTTTCTAAGCAGTGCCTCAGGACAGATGCGTTTAAACTCACAGCAGAACTTGATTTGTGACCTCAAAACATCTTTTCAGAAGTCTCTATTTGCTGTTAATAAAGAGCCGTCACAAACTCATGGTGTTATTTTTCAAGTGGCTACAATACAGTTTTGACTTGCCCCATCAAACCCAGATAGGCAAACCTCCTCCACAGTATTTTCATGGATTTGGATGCTATATGAAGTGTGTCTACCTGATAGTATCACAGAAGGAAAAATAAGGTGGTTGAGAATAAATAAACCCGCGACCTCCCAGTACTACATGGATTGCACGAGAATCCTTTGGAAAATGCATCTCTTTCAAGAAACAGGATTCTTTGAGTTGAGGCACTGAGAATGGAGGTCACTCCACAGTTAATAGACAGACAGGTTCTGGGGCCAATGGAATTAAGCAAAATGAAGAGCAGAGGAGAAAGCCGACATGATGACCTATGAATTCAGTGAAATTAAGCATCTGAAAAGGCCTGTTAAATTTTGCCCATCCTCTCCAACCTGCATTGTAGTCTTTTCTTAATTGTTTTTTAAACTTTATTTTCTAGACAGAGAGAGACAGACCATGAGTGGGGGAGAGGCAGACAGAGAGGGAGACAAAGAATCCGAAGCATGCTCCAGGCTCTGAGCTGTCAGCACAGAGCCCGACGTGGGGCTCCAACTCCTGAACTGCAAGACCATGACCTGAGCCGAAGTCGGATGATCAACCCAATGAGCCACCCAGGCGCCCCTGTAGTCTTTTCTTATAACACATCTACCTTGCTGTTTTATTTAATTTGTTTTTCAATTACTCAGCCTTCAAGTTTGCTGATCTCTTATAGAAAAATATTCTGATTCAATCAACTTAGCTTGGGGAAATGATTGTTAGATTTTGCATCTCAGGCTTCAGCTTTAGTAGATGGTTAACAAGTAATTATGTTAAACTTCTTGAAAAATTTTTCAGTTCAATATAAGAAACTAAATATGCACACCAAGTGACCATTTAAAAAAAAAAATGAAAAGAGGACAGTAACAACATTCTATTATCCTGTAAGTAATTAAATTATGGATTAAAGGAGTTTGCCTTAAATGTCAAACATTCTATTCAATTTTATCCCATTACATTGCTGGCTCGTCCTCATAAAACACACTCTATAAATCATGTTGTGCCATTTTGATACTTTTAGGATTCAAGAAATGGGACAGAACTAGTAAGTGTTGTTGCTTACATAACATGGGCCATGAAGCTCACTGATAACACTTCTGTTACAGTCTGTTCATGAGTCTCTGGAGTAATGAGAAATAGAGATTTTTAGAGCAAAAGGAATGTCTTCTGGAAGGCCTTCTTGTTCTTTCTTGTTTCCTGTTACCATTCAACATGACGAGGGCTTTAGAAATGAAGATGGAATTCTATTAAACAAACAAACTCATTAATAAACATTTAAGAACACTGCAACTTTGTCACTGCATTTCAGCTTTCTAGAATTTGTGATCAGTTGAACAAAACTTCACCTTGGACATCAAGGCTGACTGTGGCTGCTCTAGGGCAGACCAAAATGTTCAAGGTCAGAAGACTCTTGGGATCCATGAACTAAGAAGTCGTGGATCCTGTGGAAAACAAATACAGTATCCTGAAGAGAAAAGCCCATTCTCCTAATCATCCAAGAGCTCAAGTTTCTTCCTTAAAAGATTTGCTCACTGCCTTTTCCCTGAGACTCTCATATTTGATGTACTTGTTGCACTAATGAAAACACATTTTTCTTTAGCAGCAAAATTTATTTCATTACTCATCTTACAGCCTGAACTCAAAATCAGGGGATAATCTTGTGCCCACAACTGTAATTATGTTGAATTCTTAAAATGGTGTGTTAGGACGTGTTTTCAAGTGTGAAATTCATAGCACAGCTCTTAATAGGCACTTTGGTAATGACCAAAAAGATTTGCTAGTGAGAGGTCACAAAAATTAAATAAGCAGTTTCTAATAATTGCTTACACTGCATAAACAGAAGACTTGACTCTGGGATAGAGATAATATAGAACATGTAAAATTATATAGCTCATTTCGGGCACACTAACTGTTTTGAGCACGTCTCAGGTACCAAGCTTCCTGATAGGCTCCAGAATAACACATGGCCAATTTGGGGAAGAGTTTAAAGTGTAGTCTCCCAGGGGTGCCTGGGTGGCTCCATTGAATAAGTGTCTGGCATCGGCTCAGGTCATGATCTCATGGTTTATGGGTCGAGCCCCGCTGACAGCTCAGAGCCTGTAGACTGCTTTGGATTCTGTGTCTCTCCCCTGCTCTCTCTCAGAGATAAATAAATGAAAGTTTAAAAATTAAAAAAAAGTGTAGTCTCCTGAAGGTCAAGTAGAAATTCATCTGGAAGACTGAATAAGGTGAGGGAGGATGGGGAAAACCGGAACCTAGATGGAGGAGTTAGCAAGCGAACATGAGGGCTGGGCGAGATGCCAGCAGCTTATTGAGGCTGCAGTGAAGCAAGTCTGTGGCTGATCACTGGGAGCTGACTGTCTGTATAGAGAAACAGGAGCTAGTTGCTGAAGGGCCTAGGAAAGCCATGTCAAAGATTTTGGATGTTATCCAGAAACATAAGGGAGAGCCGCTGAAGGAATTTCTAAGCAGGCAGGTGACAAAGTTGATTAGAATCATCAAAGAGATGGAAAACCATTCAAGCCATTTTTTCCACAACTATGCCAAGTACTGAAAAAACAAATGGCGTAGTTGCAGCTGCATAAGAATGGGCCTTGTACAGAAAACTTTTTTTTTTTCAAAAAAAAAAAAAAAGCCTTCATAGCCTATGCTGGACTTACCATATGTTTAAGAATATCGTTCTCTGTTTCAGACTCAATATTTACTCCTCTATTTAGCATTAGTATGCATGTCATGTGATGCCTGTTCAAGCCCATTGCTAGATCTTTCGTCTGCAGGGAGGAGAGAGGGGTCCTTCATTCAGTGACAAAACTGGGGTGTAGGCAGGACAATGGCCCTACAATGGCTGCCAGGCAGGACTCACTGGCCATGCGGGACCCATGTCTGTTACTGAAGCTAATACTGCTCTGTGTGAGTTAAGCATTATTTCTTCCAGTGCTGGACTGCATTGTTTTCCATGGGGACTTGGATACCAAGATGCAGCCATGTTCGATCTTCTATATAACAGGCAACATATGTCAATTGTTCAACAAGGATTATATGCTAAAATTCTTAGAAATTAGTTTGTAGGCAATAAAAATGGCATTATTCAATGCCGTTGAATGAAGTGAGATTACTACACAATGTGGCCAAGAACCCAAGCATCTGGGTCATAAACTAGCCAATGTTCTCCAGGTCTCACAGGAAATTTATGTACACATGATCTCTAAGCTCCAATGCAGAACCCTCCAAGGAACTAGGAGGAGCCATAGGTTCAACCCCTATGGCTTAAACAAGGTAGACTGAAAAGACCAAGGACTACAGCAAACTGAGGGGGCCACTGATGCAAACCTCAATCTTGGCCCACTAGCCACTGCAAAGGCTGCTATTCAGAGTCAGACCAGGAACCCAAAGATGATCAAAGGAACATTTTCTGCAATTCCTACTGCAGGTTTAGTCTAGGAAAACTTCGGGAGGCCTTCTGAGGCTGGAATCATCAGGAACATCCCTAAAGAAACAGCATCCTCCAAAGACAAGAGAGAAAACTAGGTTTCTTCAGGAAGGAAGTGGACCATCTCCACTCTGATGGAGGCAAACATCAGAAGGAAACAGAAGGAAACCAAAGAAAAAGAGGTAACTAGCTACTGCTCTGTAGTGCACTGTGAAAATCCACGTACACTGAGAGAAGCATGGCAGTCTCTCTTCTTTCCTTGTCTGCTGGGGACAGTGAAACATTCTGTCCATTACTCCTATAGCTCAAGGACCAATACACTATCCTTCAGCATGTCTGCCAGGCTTCTTCCGGAGAGGAGTGAAATGCCTTGATCCTGATCCAACTCTGTTTACAAGATCAGATGTAAGTGTGTAGAGGTATGTGAGAGGGATTGAGGGGTTTCTTATGTCCACTAGAACCCTCCATATTGCAGTGAAGTCACACTTCTTTATCTCTAAGACTCATCTTTACACCCATAACAACAGTGGTTTGAGGACAAGTCTCACATTTGACGTGTACCTTTCATGTTGCTGTTTTTTAAAGTGCTTATTAAATCAATAGTGCATCACAAGCACTGGGATCCTAGAATTGTGGAAATAGCATAACACTGGAGAGTACAGGAAGCAAGCCCAGTTTCTCACTCTCAAAAGACCCGAGTTAGCACTTGAAATCCTTGGCTTATAACTTTGTTCTTTCCAACCAAGTCTTATTAAAGAAATGGTTTTAAAGGGAAGTAGTGTGTCAGCTTGTCTATTGTTGACTGCACAGCACTCCTTATTCCCTGGGGAGAAGCCTGGGACCCCCACTTCCCAGGATCCCTTGCCAGCGACAGGCCCACAGGAGCTTTGCCCATGGGAGTCACTTGCAGGAAATCTGGAGACAAGAGGAGCAATCTTCAGCCTCCAGCCCCAGGCAGGAAAACACCACAAGACCCCTAGAGAAGATTTTGCTGGGGGCTTTGTAGGGGATTTTGCTGGGGCTTTGAGTTACCTGGGAGTTGAAGGTGATGAAGATCATTAGCATGAGCTTCTGGGTTTCTGGGACTTCCTGAGTTCTAAAACCAGCTGTATCCCCCACCCCAGCCAATCTTTGCTTCTGGCCCATCCAACAGTTTTCCTTAGTATTTAATTCCTTGATTTACATTCTTTTTTGCTCTAAATACTTACCTGGACTGAAAACAAATGACAATCACATTCCTCTTTTTACTAGGTAATACTCCTCTGCCTTCAGTTAACTTTTTTTTTTTTTAAACAGCTAAGGGGTAGTCTTTTTAGAGGCTGTTTGTATGTTACAGAAGATATCACAGGAAGACTGAGGACTATTCTTCGGACTTACTTAGTTCCTTTGTCTCATGCCATTCCTTTTATTGATACTTCATGTTCCTGTCTGTAGATATTCTCCACTAACCCACATGGATGCATAACAATTATAGCAGTAGAAATTAACATCTCTCAAGTTCTTATCCCTTTTTCATACACAATTAATATACATTATCTCACTTGACCTTCATAGTAATGCCATCACTTGACTGGAATGGCATTATGTTTTCCTATTTTATAGGTGGAAAATTGAGACCCAGAGAGGTTAAGTGATTTATTCAAGGTCACACAGAAAATCAGGGAATGTGCTAGGATTAGAATTCAAGATTTTTGACCACTACTATTCCAGGGCGGCTGACAGAATTCTATTATTTCATCAAGTTAAGATGGCAGCTCTCTGCATGGAACTTTCCTGATCTGGGATAGTTTAAGCTCCATGGACTCTTTTGTGTGGATAGATTCCAAGTCTTTGTCAATGCTTTGAAAATCATTTTTCAAATTAATATAACAAGCTCAGTGGGTAACTGCAAGACCACTGGAGGGCAACTCTATGATTACTATTTGGCATCTAATATATGTGGTACATTGGCAAAGTGTAATGATAATAGGAGTGACAATATATCATTATCTCTGACAACCTTGCAGTGGCCAGCACCAATCAGTCAGCGGTCTAATATCTACTGAATGAGTTTTCATATTGGACAAACTCCCAAGATTCTAACTGGACTATCTGACAGTGTCACTTAAAGGATAACAGACTGGGAATGGAGGGACATAACTTCTTGCTTACTCAAAGATAAGCTTTTTGAGTATAAGGAATGAAGAAAAGACCAAGGAATGAAGATAAAGGAATTAGGCGATGTTGAGAGTAATAGACCACTGGCTATACTGAATATATGGACAAACGAAGAATTTGGATAGCTCTTGGGATTTTTTTAAATCATGTGAATAAATGTAGCTAAGACTTTCCTAAGAGAAATGTACATTTTTTAACCCCAGAAAAAGCATTGGTTTCTATTAATAAATTCAACATTTCCATCTATTTTAAATAGAAAACATAAGGAAAAATACACAAGCTGTAATATGTCAGCAAGGCAAATAGAATAGTTGCAGCCAGCCCTGAAAGCAAAGATAAGATGTTGAAAATCTGTACGAACTTAGTGTTGATCAAAGACACGGATGGATGTGCATGTACTCATGTGCATGTGATGCCTAAATGAATGAAGGTTTTAATGGCTTTGTTTCTTACATTAAAGGGAGAAGATATTTGTAAATGACATATTGGATACAAGGTTAGTATCCAAATTGATAAAGAACTTATCAAACTCAACACCCCAAAACCCAAATAATACCGTGAAGAAATGGGAAGACATGAATAGACGCCTTTCCAAAGAAAACATCCAGATGGCAAACATAGGAAAAGAGGCTCAACATCATTCATCATCAGGGAAATATAAATCAAAACCACAATTAGATACCACCTCACACCTGTCAGAATAGCTAAAATTAACAACTCAGGAAAAAACAGATGTTGACGAGGATGTGGAGAAAGAACATTTTTGCACTGTTGGTGGGAATGCAAACTGGTACAGCCATTCTGGAAAACGGTGTGGAGTTTTCTCCCCCTTCCCAAATTAAAACTAGAACTACCCTACAACCCAGAAATTGCACTACTAGGAATTTATACAAATTATACAAAAAGGCTGATTTGAAGGAGCACATGCCCCCCAATGTTTATAGCAGCACTATCAACAAAAGGCAAAGTATGGAAAGAACCCAAAGGTCCATCGACTGATGAATGGATAAAGAAGATGTGGAATATATATACAATGGAATACTACTTAGCAATGGAGAACAATGAAATCTTACCATTTGCAACAATGTGGATGGAACTAGAGTGTACTATGCTAAGTGAAATAAGTCAGTGAGAAAAAGATATCATATGATTTCACTCATATGTGGAATTTGAGAAACACAACCAATGAACACAGGGGAAGGGAAGGAAAAATTAGCTAAAAACAGAGAGGGGAGCAAACCATAAGAGGCTCTTAAATACAGAGAAAAAACTGAGGGTTGCTGGAGGGGAGGACTAGTGGGAGGGTGGGTTAAATGGGTGATAGGCACCTTTGAGATGAACAGTGGGTATCATATGTAAGAAATGAATCACTGGGTTCTACTCCTGAAGCCAAGACTACATTGCATGTTAACTAACTTGAATCTAAATAAAGAAAAATTCGTAACTTTTGAAGTTTTATTTGCAAAGCAAATTCTTTTTATAAGTAGACTTGCATACAATTGCAATGCCAAAGTCAACTTAAGAACAGAACACGTGACCTATTAAGTTTAGACCCACTAAGCACTTAGGAAGCACCGACTGTGTGTTACCCACTAGCCCAGGTGGTATTACTATTGAGGTGGCAAGTGCTCTGGGGTCAAAAGGACCAAATTCAAACTCCAGCTTTGCTACTCACTGGTTGTAGAACAATAATGTATTTGGGTGATTTCTTGTAAAATTTCACAACTATGAACCTCATATATTTTTCCAAGTTTAATTATTTATTTTTGAGAGAGACAGAGACAGCACAAGTGGAGAATGGACAGAGAGAGAGAGAACCCCAAGCAACCTCCACGCTGTCAGCTTAGAGCCCAACATGGGGCTTGAACTCATGAAACTCTGAGATCATGACCTGAGCAGAAACCAAGAGTCAGAGGCTTAGCCGACTGAACCACCCAGGTGCCCCCTCATATTTTGTTTTGAAGAGTGTTTCAAGTGGAATAGGTACTTTATTTATTTAGCATAGTGCCTGGCTCATAGTTGGCCATAACTATTCATTCCTTTCAGTGTCCATTAATGTCATGATAATTCCAGAACTCTGCCAAGGAGTATAAATCCAGCCCCTGTCCTACTCTACCTTCCCCAATCATCTGGTCTGTGGTGTCTATATAGATATAATCAGCAAGAAGAGGCAGGACTTCTCATATTTAGGAAACAGACTTTCCTTTATGATCATGTAAAAGTCCCCTCTGGTTCTTCAGTGCTCTTGTCAAACTTTAGTCTCTGTAAAGGGATATCATGTAAAAAATATATATATATATAGAGAGAGAGAGAGAGAGAGCGAGCGCGAGTGAGCTTTGTCTTCAGAACACATTTCCCTGGAGATATTTTCTGGGCAGGCAGGGAAGAGGGTTTAACAACCAGAACATCAGGATTATCATGCATGAGATATATAACTAGATGTGAAGCCTTGCAATTTCCAGATGGAGTACTACGGAAAAGGCCACCAGGTGGCCAGAGACCCTGACTTGAGGTCACCTGCCCCTTGCGGCTACTACCTGACAGCAGTGACTCCAGGGCAATGGTTCCCTTCTGTCCTCTACTCCAAGCATGGGCGACAGGGTGAAAAAGGGTAGGCTGCTACTGCTTTGCCGTTTATTTGGTTTTGCTCTAAGAGGGAAGTAACTCTTTAAAGGTAGCAAACACGTGCATAAATTCACTAGAGGTCATCTCCCTTGACAGTAATAAAACTCTCAGTAATTTTTAAGCACAGATGCCATATTGTACTGTGTAGTCATTAGTTGTTTACACAGATGTTTCTATCAGTCTAGTGTATCTTTACTGCCCCATGCCTTGAGTTTCGACAAATGCTTGCTATGATTTAATGCAATATAACAATAATGATGATCATAACAATAAACAGAGCCCTTGACTTGTCCTCTCTGGGACACCCCACATTCTACGGTCTTGAGTATTCCTGATGGCTAAAGGGTAAAAATGTTCTTGAATGAAGAAAATGGAAAGATCACTGTTTTTTCTTTTTTAAAGAAAAAGAACCAAGTGAAAAAGAGAGGCGTGTTCATTTGGCAGCAAAGGAAGACATTCTCCTTAAAAAGCAACTCTCTGCCAAGTTTTTAGCTTCTGTTTGTTGTTGCTTAAAAGGTAAACACAATTAAGAAAGAAAATACCGAGTCTTTAAAAACACAGCTGAGTATTTATGTTTTCCCTCAGAGACTTCTGGGCTTATTTCTGAGGATCTTTCTTTGCTACTGAATGTCATAATAGTTAAACGCCACCAAAATAACTCTGCTGCACCGTTCTGCCTTGGGAAGAAGAGAACGGGCTCGTTATTAATGTCCATCCCTTTCAGATCGTGTTGTAATTCCTTGAAGTCTGAACACCAACATTATAATTTCCTCTTCCATTGCTGAGCGCACATACTTTTGTTCTGAAAATTCTATGTTATCAAGTCTTAAGGTACAGCTATCTGATCCCATCTTAATTGCATTACCCGAGATAAGCCACTATACTGATAATAGGGCCCCCAAATGAGTTAATAAACCATCTGGGCTTGCTAACTCCTGAACTATCTGAATTTGTTTTGCCACAGAGGCAATTCTAGCCCTTGCTTGTATGTTAATAAGAATTCCCCTAAAAATCTCTTGGTCTATCACAAGTCTGCTAATTCATTCGATTCCTTTTTGTTGTTGTTTTTGTGTTTGTTTTCCCAATTTTATGCCATGTGGAACCATAGCTACAGCAAGTTTCAACAAAGAAATTTCCGAGTCAAAACTCCCTGTATGTGACAACTTATTCCAAGCTCTGGACAATATGGAAAGGGAAAGCAACAGAGAGTGCAAAGCATCTCAACTCTGCTGTGAACACCACTCAGGCCTCTTCTTAATCAAACCAATTCTCTGGCTTGCCACCATGGGCTAGTCCCTGCCATAGATTAAAAAAAGTCTCTCCAGAGATCACTGCTGCTCAGATAATTGCCCATCACAGACCATCCCTTTAAGACTGGAAACCCCTTTGGGAACTTCCTGGGAGGCTGTCTGGAGAGGTAGTTGCCAGCTCTGAATAGCCCATATTTTTAAGCATGATGATGATTCCTTAGAAACCAAAGTACAGATGTATTATTCCTATTCTAGCATATTGGGAGGCAGGAAGGGTCACAGTCCTTCCCAGGCAGCTGATTTCCATGGCTAAGCAAATACCACTTAAAGACTGTGTTTCCAAGTGCAAATGTGGGTGGGCATGTGGGGGAGGTGTCTTGTTCACACATGACACACCCACAGACAAGCAAGCACAACACAACACACTTATGCTGTCCAATGACAGATTCAACAGTCTCTGCATTGGTCTCCCTGCCTCTACACTTTTCTTCACATTGTTCTACCTTTTAGTCTGCACTTTGCCCATGCACACTTTGCAAATGCTTCCCCAGACTGAAGCATTTGATGATTTTGTGGTGTGTAGGATGAAGTTCAAAGCCCGTCACTTATAGACCTTCTCAATATGGTGCTGACTGTAATTAACAAAATGATGTCCGCTGCCTGCCTCCCCGCCGCCCGCCCCCCCCAGATGTCTAGGTCCTGTTCCCTGAACCTGGGAAAATATCTTACGTGACGAAAAGTACTTTGCAGATGTGACTGAGTTAATTTAGACATGAGGAGATAATCTTGGATTTTTCCAATGGACACAACTTAACCACCGGGACCTTATAAGAGGAAGGCGGAAGGGTTCGAGTCAAAGATGTGATGACAGAGGCAGAGAGTAGAGTAATGTGCCCTGAAGATAGAGGAAGGGGCCATGAGCCAACACATTCAGGTGGCCTCTAGAAGCTGGGAAAGCCAAGGAAACAGACTTTTCCTCAGAGCCTACCAAAGGAACACAGTTCTGCTTACAACGTGATTTCAGCCATAAGACTCACTGTGCACTTCTGACATACACAACTGTTAGGTAATATATTTGTGTTCTCTGAAGCCACTAAGTCTGTGGTCATTTGTTACAGTAGCAATAGGCAACAAGAGCATTCATGTTGTACCTCCTCCCTCCATATCTTCCTGAATCCTTGGTCAAAGCCACATTTCATCAGCCAGAATGTTTTACAGTCTGACTGCAGATTCTATTCATCCTCCAAGAACACCTTCCATTCCACCTTTTCTATGACCAAGGGATCCCCACTTTCTCTGGATATCCCTAGTATTGTTCTGAAATCACCTCTGATGTCCTCTTTCTCATAGGTAGTATCATAACACTTCTGCTACTACTTTGAACTAATGCTTAACTTGCTGTGACTCTATGTTTGTCCTCCTCCCCAACTGAATTTTATTTAAGTACTCTGATGATGGGGCTGATGTCATATCATTTTCTTGTTTTTTTTACCCACAGTTCCTAGTGTGGGATCATGCACAAAGAAAGCACTAAGATATTTAAACTGGGACATATTAAATAAATTATCATAAAATGTGTAAATGGTCCTTAGC
This sequence comes from Panthera uncia, assembly GCF_023721935.1. Classification (NCBI taxonomy): domain Eukaryota; kingdom Metazoa; phylum Chordata; class Mammalia; order Carnivora; family Felidae; genus Panthera; species Panthera uncia. The sequence goes on from NC_064807.1 coordinate 13,216,728, forward strand.
AGCAACTTCATAGAATTAAACCTGGCAGTGGCTCTCTAGATTTCTGAAGTGGCATCATAGAATGAGTCTATAGCGTTGTGATCACTGGTCAGTAAGGAAAAATAAAGAAAGAGGTAAGAGTATTATATAGATAAAAAGAAGAAAATGGTAGTAAAAATGACAAGGTACTAAAATCCCCCCAAACTATTTCCCAAATAACCTGACATGTTCCAGTGCAAGTGTAACACAATAAAAACAGAGTTAGGCTTTAAATTTTAGGGCTTTTAAGGAGGCATTCATATGGCCCGTGTCTTCTGAACTCCATTCAGTGCCAGATGCAGAAGACATTTCTTCATAAGGACAGAGAGGAGAGTATAACAGACTTTCCAATTAATTTTTTCAACCAGGAACTTCTCCAATGATAAGCTGAAATCTACAAGCAATAGCATTTCCTAAAAGATTGCATTAAAAAAAATGACACTATCTGTTTGTACCTGCATATCAGCAGTGAGTCCACATTCTGGAGACAAATGGCCTCCGTTGAAATCCTAACTCCATCTCTTAGTGGTTGGGTAAACTTTCAAGACCTTTCTGGCCTCAGTTTCTCATCTCTGCAATGGGAATAATATGAATACTTCCTCATTTGGCTGTGGTGAGGATTAAATGAGATAAGGCACGGGAGGCAATCAGTAGAGTGGCCCATATGTAGTGGGTCTTCAGCCAAGAGGACTTGTGATTATTGTTCTACCTGGAAACCTGCTTCGGTCACTTCTATAATCTTCTGGGACACAAACCAACTGAGTGTGTTTGGAGATGAATGGAGGAGGAATGGCTATTGCACAGGAGGAATGGCATAGAGAAGAGTTAACCGCCAGGATTAAGGACCGTGTTTGAGCAGTAGACCTCAAGGCAAGGTCAGGTCTATGCAGTGTTTTCACATCCAAAGACCACATCTTTGTTACTAGCACAATATATGTATTCAGTGCTTGTGAACACAGAACTAGGGAGGAGAAAACACTCAGCATTTCCAGAAACTGGAGGGAAGCCCAGCACCTTCCATGTTGTATGGCTCCAACGTAATTATGATCACAGTATAAAGTATGCATCATTTCCCCTCATTTTACAGACACAGGAATGTGCCTCAGTGAAAGAAGCCAGATACTTGACAATGCATATAATTTGATTTCATGTGTAAATAAAGTTTACCAAGAGTACAACACATAGTTTTAGTGTTAGAACTAAGTCAAGAAAGTGGTTACTCTGGAGAGGACAAAGGAGGAGCCACTGGAGAGGCCTCCAAACCCCCTTGGGGGATTCCAACGGGCTGGCAACAATGGTCCACATTTTGGTTTAGGTGGTGGTTACACAGAATTCTTTGGCTGATAATTCACTGAGCTATATATAAATATTTCATGCATTTTTAAGTGTACTATATTTCAACCAAAATGCTTATGAAAATGAGGCTCTGAAGAGTTAAATAAGTTGTTCAAGTTCGCATGGAAGACCTGGGGAAGAGTATGGATTCAGATTGTCGTTTCTCAGATTAGACACCAAAATCTATAGTCTTCCCCAAGCTCTGCTGCCTTCAAAGAGGATGAATAAAAAATGAGTCTTCTCCATCGATAGTAGGCTACTCTTCAGTCAAGAAACCTCTCTCTCGGGTTAGAAAGAAATGTTTTAAAGCAAGATTCTTTTGTTGTTTTTTTAACTAAGGAAGGCAAATCAAGATCCTATCATCTTTGTATATATTTTTCCTTGAAAAGTGGGCTGTCTCTGGTAATGTTTTCTTTGGGTTAGAGAGGTTTCTAATCTTTACATCTGTGCATCAGCCGCAGCAAAAGCCTCTAGTTCAGAACTTCTGATTTGGCCTCTAGTAAATTTCTTTTGCTTGGAGAGTCCAAGGACCCGAGTCAGTAAAATAAAGTAAACAGATAATTAAAGCTGAATAGACAGTCCAGATACACACAGTTAAGTAATTTTTGACAAAGTCATATAAATCATTCAAAGAGGAAAGAATATCTTCTCAAGCCAAACAAGTGGATATTTGTGTAGAAAAAAAAGACACTTCAAATCCCTTCTTACGGCATACACAAACATTAATTCAGGATGGATCAGAGTTTTATTAAATCTAAAAGCTATAAAAAACAAAAAGGAAATATTCGATGGGGTAGGCAGAGAATTCTTAGATTGGTTCAACATAGCACTCATCTTAAAATGAGAAATGTGATCAATTTGACTTAATTAAAATTAAATTCTGCTCCTTGAAAGACAGTAATAAGAAAATGAAAAGGGAAAACATTTTTGCCACATGTGTATCTGACAAAGGACTTAAACCCAGAATATATTTTTAAAAGTCCCACACATTAATCAAAAGATGAATGGTCTAATATTTCTTTTTTTAAAAAAAAATTTTTAATGTTTATTATTGAGAGAGAGAGAGAGTGTGAACAGGGGAGGGTCAGAGAAAGAGGGAGACACAGAATCCGAAACAGGCTCCAGGATCCGAGCTGGCAGCACAGAGCCTGACGCAGGACTCAAACTCACAAACCATGAGATCATGACCTGAGCTGAAGCTGGACACCTAACCAACTGAGCCACCCAGGTGCCCCAACAGTCTAATATTTCTAATGGGCAAAGTATCCAACAGATATTTTATAAACAATAATGGATGGTTCAGTAAGCACATAAGAATATGTTCAACAGGGACACCTTGGTGGCTCAGTCATTTAGGCATCTGACTCTTGATATCAGCTCAGGTCACAATCTCATGTTTTGTGAGTTTGGGTACTGCATTGGGCTCCATGCTGATAGTGTGGAGCCTTCTTGGGATTCTCTCTCTTTCTCTCTGCCCCTCCCCTACTCGTGTATGTGCTCATGTGCTCTCTCTGTCTGCCTCTCTCTCTCTCTGTCTCAAAATAAATAAATAAACTTAAAAAGAAAAAGATTATGTTCCACAATCATTGGTCATCAGAGTAATTAAATTTACAGTGAGATGTCCCTGTACCCTCACAAGAACAGCTAAAAGATAGCTAGGTAACATCAATTGTTGGCAAAGATAGGAAACAACTGGATAAATAATAAATAAATAAATAAATTCTGTAGTGCTTTGTTGGCATATCAGTGAATACAAATCAGTTTGATGCAGAGATTTCTCAAAGGGTCATGTTTCTGTTCACTTAGAGCTGTCATGCACAAGTAGTACATCCCTCCTGGGTATTTGTCATCAGTTTTAGTCTTATTATTTATCCCATTATGGTTTTATATATCTTTTTCACTGTTTTTTTTTTCTATCTCTCCTACTAGATCATGAACCCTAAGAGGGCGGAGTGCGTACCTAGTACCAGAAACAGAAAATAAGCTCAAAGAAGAGGTTTTGAATGAATGATGTTTAAATTAATGAAGGAATCAATGGAGAAGAAACAGAATGACAAGAATTTAAAGATTATGAGGCATTTTGGTAAAGGGCAGAAGCACATTTCTAAAGTCAAGGCAACAGTCTTGCTGAGGGCTGCCTGCTTCCTTGTGGGTCTTCGTTATGGTCTATCTACCTACGTGACTAGTCTGGACAGCAAGTATTTACTGAGAAGTTACTACATTCAAGGCCCTGTACATGGGTAGGAATAATCTGGATGAGGAGCTCATAGACCGATATCCAGTTATATCCTGAACTAAAGTGAATGACTGTAAGTAACTGCCAGTTTGGATTTGAGACATAGCTATGATTCCTATCCTTTGCTCGTTTTCATAAATCACAACTTGGATTTAAATAATGATATGGCACTCAAGCACAGGGGCTTAAATAAATCATCCTTTGCATTCCAAAGAGTCTGCTCAGGGAGGTTCTGGAAGATGGCGGCGTAGGAGGACGCGGGGCTCACAACGCGTCCTGCCGATCACTTAGATTCCACCTACACCTGCCTAAAGAACCCAGAAAACCGCCAGAGGATTAGCAGAAGGGAGTCTCCGGAGTCAAGCGCAGACTAGAGGCCCACGGAAGAGGGTAGGAAGGGCGGCGAGGCGGTGCGCGCTCCACGGACTGGCGGGAGGGAGCCGGGGTGGAGGGGCGGCTCGCCGGCCAAGCAGAGCCCCCGAGTCTGGCTGGCAAAGGCGGAGGGGCCGGACAGACTGTGTTCCGACAGCAAGCGCGACTTGGCGTCTGGGAGGTCATAAGTTAACAGCTCTGCTCGGAAAGCGGGAAGGCTGGAGGAAAAAGGGAGGGAGAGCTGCTGAGCCCCCGGATGGCAGAGCTCAGCTTGGCGGGGAACAAAGGCGCCAGCGCCATCTCCCCCGCCCATCCCCCAGCCAAAATCCCAAAGGGAACCAGTTCCTGCCAGGGAACTTGCTCGCTCCGCGCAAACACCCAACTCTGTGCTTCTGCGGAGCCAAACCTCCGGCAGCGGATCTGACTCCCTCCCGCTGCCACAGGGCTCCTCCTGGAGTGGATCACCTAAGGAGAAGCGAGCTAAGCCTGCCCCTCCTGCCCCCGTGCACCTTGCCTACCCACCCCAGCTAATACGCCAGATCCCCAGCACCACAAGCCTGGCAGTGTGCAAGTAGCCCAGACAGCCATGCCACCCCACAGTGAATCCCGCCCCTAGGAGAGGGGAAGAGAAGGCACACACCAGTCTGACTGTGGCCCCAGCGGTGGGCTGGGGGCAGACATCAGGTCTGACTGCAGCCCCGCCCACCAACTCTAGTTATACACCAAGCACAGGGGAAGTGCCCTGCAGATCCTCACCACTCCAGGGACTATCCAAAATGACCAAACAGAAGAATTCCCCTCAAAAGAATCTCCAGGAAATAACAACAGCTAATGAACTGATCAAAAAGGATTTAAATAATATAACAGAAAGTGAATTTAGAATAATAGTCATAAAATTAATCGCTGGGCTTGAAAACAGTATACAGGACAGCAGAGAATCTCTTGCCACAAAGATCGAGGGACTAAGGAACAGTCACGAGGAGTTGAAAAACGCTTTAAACGAAATGCAAAACAAAATGGAATCCACGATGGCTCGGCTTGAAGAGGCAGAGGAGAGACTAGGTGAACTAGAAGATAAAGTTATGGAGAAAGAGGAAGCTGAAAGAAAGAGAGATAAAAAAATCCAGGAGTATGAGGGGAAAATTAGAGAACTAAGTGATACACTAAAAAAAAATAATATACGCATAATTGGTATCCCAGAGGAGGAAGAGAGAGGGAAAGGTGCTGAAGGGGTACTTGAACAAATTATAGCTGAGAACTTCCCTGAACTGGGGAAGGAAAAAGGCATTGAAATCCAAGAGGCACAGAGAACTCCCTTCAGACGTAACTTGAATCGATCTTCTGCACGACATATCATAGTGAAACTGGCAAAATACAAGGATAAAGAGAAAATTCTGAAAGCAGCAAGGGATAAACGTGCCCTCACATATAAAGGGAGACCTATAAGACTTGTGACTGATCTCTCCTTTGAAACTTGGCAGGCCAGAAAGGCTTGGCACGATATCTACAGTGTGCTAAACAGAAAAAATATGCAGCCGAGAATCCTTTATCCAGCAAGTCTGTCATTTAGAATAGAAGGAGAGATAAAGGTCTTCCCAAACAAACAAAAACTGAAGGAATTTGTCACCACGAAACCAGCCCTACAAGAGATCCTAAGGGGGATCCTGTGAGACAAAGTACCAGAGACATCACTACAAGCATAAAACATACAGACATCACAATGACTCTAAACCCATATCTTTCTATAATAACACTGAATGTAAATGGATTAAATGCGCCAACTAAAAGACATAGGGTATCAGAATGGATAAAAAAACAAGACCCATCTATTTGCTGTCTACAAGAGACTCATTTTAGATCTGAGGACACCTTTAGATTGAGAGTGAGGGGATGGAGAACTATTTATCATGTTCCTGGAAGCCAAAAGAAAGCTGGAGTAGCCATACTTATATCAGACAAACTAGACTTTAAATTAAAGCCTGTAACAAGAGATGAAGAAGGGCATTATATAATAATCACAGGGTCTATCCACCAGGAAGAGCTAACTATTATAAATGTCTATGCGCCAAATACCCGAGCCCCCAGATATATAAAACAATTACTCATAAACATAAGCAACCTTATTGATAAGAATGTGGTCATTGCAGGGGACTTTAACACTCCACTTACAGAAATGGATAGATCATCTAGACACACAGTCAATAAAGAAACAAGGGCCCTGAATGATACATTGGATCAGATGGACTTGACAGATATATTTAGAACTCTGCATCCCAAAGCAACAGAATATACTTTCTTCTCGAGTGCACATGGAACATTCTCCAAGATAGATCATATACTGGGTCACAAAACAGCCCTTCATAAGTTTACAAGAATTGAAATTATACCATGCATACTTTCAGACCACAATGCTATGAAGCTTGAAATCAACCACAGGAAAAAGTCTGGAAAACCTCCAAAAGCATGGAGGTTAAAGAACACCCTACTAACGAATGAGTGGGTCAACCAGGCAATTAGAGAAGAAATTAAAATATACATGGAAACAAACGAAAATGAAAATACAACAATCCAAACGCTTTGGGATGCAGCGAAGGCAGTCCTGAGAGGAAAATACATTGCAATCCAGGCCTATCTCAAGAAACAAGAAAAATCCCAAATACAAAACCTAACAGCACACCTAAAGGAAATAGAAGCAGAACAGCAAAGGCAGCCTAAACCCAGCAGAAGAAGAGAAATAATAAAGATCAGAGCAGAAATAAACAATATAGAATCTAAAAAAACTGTAGAGCAGATCAACGAAACCAAGAGTTGGTTTTTTGAAAAAATAAACAAAATTGACAAACCTCTAGCCAGGCTTCTCAAAAAGAAAAGGGAGATGACCCAAATAGATAAAATCATGAATGAAAATGGAATGATTACAACCAATCCCTCAGAGATACAAACAATTATCAGGGAATACTATGAAAAATTATATGCCAGCAAATTGGACAACCTGGAAGAAATGGACAAATTTCTAAACACCCACACTCTTCCAAAACTCCATCAGGAGGAAATAGAAAGCTTGAACAGACCCATAACCAGCGAAGAAATTGAATCGGTTATCAAAAATCTCCCAACAAATAAGAGTCCAGGACCAGATGGCTTCCCAGGGGAGTTCTACCAGACATTTAAAGCAGAGATAATACCTATCCTTCTCAAGCTATTCCAAGAAATAGAAAGGGAAGGAAAACTTCCAGACTCATTCTATGAAGCCAGTATTACTTTGATTCCTAAACCAGACAGAGACCCAGTAAAAAAAGAGAACTACAGGCCAATATCCCTGATGAATATGGATGCAAAAATTCTTAATAAGATACTAGCAAATCGAATTCAACAGCATATAAAAAGAATTATTCACCATGATCAAGTGGGATTCATTCCTGGGATGCAGGGCTGGTTCAACATTCGCAAATCGATCAACGTGATACATCACATTAACAAAAAAAAAGAGAAGAACCATATGATCCTGTCAATCGATGCAGAAAAGGCCTTTGACAAAATCCAGCACCCTTTCTTAATAAAAACCCTTGAGAAAGTCGGGATAGAAGGAACATACTTAAAGATCATAAAGGCCATTTATGAAAAGCCCACAGCTAACATCATCCTCAACGGGGAAAAACTGAGAGCTTTTTCCCTGAGATCAGGAACACGACAGGGATGCCCACTGTCACCGCTGTTGTTTAATATAGTGCTGGAAGTTCTAGCATCAGCAATCAGACAACAAAAGGAAATCAAAGGCATCAAAATTGGCAAAGACGAAGTCAAGCTTTCGCTTTTTGCAGATGACATGATATTATACATGGAAAATCCGATAGACTCCACCAAAAGTCTGCTAGAACTGATACATGAATTCAGCAAAGTTGCAGGATACAAAATCAATGTGCAGAAATCAGTTGCATTCTTATACACTAACAATGAAGCAACAGAAAGACAAATGAAGAAACTGATCCCATTCACAACTGCACCAAGAAGCATAAAATACCTAGGAATAAATCTAACCAAAGATGTAAAAGATCTGTATGCTGAAAACTATAGAAAGCTTATGCAGGTAATTGAAGAAGATATAAAGAAATGGAAAGACATTCCCTGCTCATGGATTGGAAGAATAAATATTGTCAAAATGTCAATACTACCCAAAGCTATCTACACATTCAATGCAATCCCAATCAAAATTGCACCAGCATTCTTCTCGAAACTAGAACAAGCAATCCTAAAATTCATATGGAACCACAAAAGGCCCCGAATAGCCAAAGTAATTTTGAAGAAGAAGACCAAAGCAGGAGGCATCACAATCCCAGACTTTAGCCTCTACTACAAAGCTGTCATCATCAAGTCAGCATGGTATTGGCATAAAAACAGACACATAGACCAATGGAATAGAATAGAAACCCCAGAACTAGACCCACAAACGTATGGCCAACTCATCTTTGACAAAGCAGGAAAGAACATCCAATGGAAAAAAGACAGTCTCTTTAACAAATGGTGCTGGGAGAACTGGACAGCAACATGCAGAAGGTTGAAACTAGACCACTTTCTCACACCATTCACAAAAATAAACTCAAAATGGATAAAGGACCTGAATGTGAGACAGGAAACCATCAAAACCTTAGAGGAGAAAGCAGGAAAAGACCTCTCTGACCTCAGCCGTAGCAATCTCTTACTCGGCACATCCCCAAAGGCAAGGGAATTAAAAGCAAAAGTGAATTACTGGGACCTTATGAAGATAAAAAGCTTCTGCACAGCAAAGGAAACAACCAACAAAACTAAAAGGCAACCAACGGAATGGGAAAAGATATTTGCAAATGACACATCGGACAAAGGGCTAGTATCCAAAATCTATAAAGAGCTCATCAAACTCCACACCCGAAAAACAAATAACCCAGTGAAGAAATGGGCAGAAAACATGAATAGACACTTCTCTAAAGAAGACATCCGGATGGCCAACAGGCACATGAAAAGATGTTCAACGTCGCTCCTTATCAGGGAAATACAAATCAAAACCACACTCAGATATCACCTCACGCCAGTCAGAGTGGCCAAAATGAACAAATCAGGAGACTATAGATGCTGGAGAGGATGTGGAGAAACAGGAACCCTCTTGCACTGTTGGTGGGAATGCAAATTGGTGCAGCCGCTCTGGAAAGCAGTGTGGAGGTTCCTCAGAAAATTAAAAATAGACCTACCCTATGACCCAGCAATAGCACTGCTAGGAATTTATCCAAGGGATACAGGAGTACTGATGCATAGGGGCACCTGTACCCCAATGTTTATAGCGGCACTCTCAACAATAGCCAAATTATGGAAAGAGCCTAAATGTCCATCAACTGATGAATGGATAAAGAAATTGTGGTTTATATACACAATGGAATACTACGTGGCAATGAGAAAAAATGAAATATGGCCTTTTGTAGCAACATGGATGGAACTGGAGAGTGTGATGCTAAGTGAAATAAGCCATACAGAGAAAGACAGATACCATATGGTTTCACTCTTATGTGGATCCTGAGAAACATAACAGAAACCCGTGGGGGAGGGGAAGGGAAAAAAAAAAAAAAAAAGAGGTTAGAGTGGGAGAGAGCCAAAGCATAAGAGACTGTTAAAAACTGAGAACAAATTGAGGGTTGATGGGGGGTGGGAGGGAGGGCAGGGTGGGAGGGAGGGTAGGGTGGGTGATGGGTATTGAGGAGGGCACCTTTTGGGATGAGCACTGGGTGTTGTATGGAAACCAATTTGACAGTAAATTTCATATATTAAAAAATAAAAAAAAATAAATAAATAAAGGGCAAAGAGCTTTTCAAAAA
>NC_064807.1:13226628-13518955 GCF_023721935.1 Panthera uncia
TTTTCAAAAAAAAAAAAAAACAAAACAAAGAGTCTGCTCAGGTGTGTAGTTGTGTTTTAGTAAATCACAAGATTTTCACATTCAAGTCTTTTCTGACTCTTTTATTATATGAGGCAATAGAAATTTGTATTAATCTTTATTTCTCTGCCTAATTTTAATTCTCTGTGTATAAGGAGCACCACATTGAGGTTGTTTTCAGTGTGGTAAATAGCATCTGACACAAACTCTTTGTACGTATACCTCATTGTTGCTGATCTTACTAGTGTGTAATTCTTCAACTCACTCATAACCTGCCCCCAACCTAACACCCAGCTTCTTCAAGGATAGCTAGTGTCATGCCCTCAAGTTATTCTTTATTTTTTGAACTTCACAGTGGAAGTGGCTAATGGGCATTTTCCTTTACTGCAGCTAACATCCCCATCAGTGCATTAGTCAGAAGGCCAAAGAGCGTATCATTTGCAAGAGCAGCACTGAGCATATTTATGACATTTTAAATTGAGTAAACATCGGACTTTGATTTTACAACTTCAATTTTGAAAGGGGCCCCCGCTAATAAATAATGTGATAAATTTCAATTAGGAATGTTGCATTTCATCACTTTTTTAAAAGTGATTTTGAATAGAGACTCAGGGATTGCAATATAGTTGGAAAGAGTTCAAAGTAAAAAATAATCAAGGAGTTATCCATGGCAGAGAATTTTTACAAAAAAGCTGTATTTTTACAAAAACAGACATGAGAAATGAAATGTAAATCCATGTCCAAGTTTAGAAGACTCAATCTTAATATCTATGTTGGATAAAAGAAATTTTTGTAATTGTGAACTCAGGACTGAATCGTAACGCAAAAAAAAAAAAAACACAACAAAACAAAACAACAACAACAAAACAAAGAAAGAAAAGAAAAAAATAAAGAAATAAAGCAGCTTCCCCTTGTGCAATTTTTCTGGAACTCTAGTGAGGAAATGCTGTCTTTTCTTTTAAAACTGTGGTTTTCTCACAAAATTTTGCTCTAATCCTATTCAACTCCATCAAATGTGGGACATTTTAATTCTGCATAATTCTAGTTTCTTAGAGACGAATGTGAAGCACCAGTTCCTTGGGGACAGTCAGTGCTGAGACAGGTCAGAGAACAGAGGGATCCCTGTGGGCAAGTGAGGAGGGAGTGTTGGGAAGGTTTTGTAAAAGAGAGAAACCTTGACTAGGATTAGAGGGGCTGAATTGGATAGTAAGACCTAACTCAAAAAAAGCTTTTTATTTAAAAAAATATACATCTAAGTAGAAACCCATGGGTAGAATGAGAAGATAGTGTCAGACACATTATCTGGCCCAAATAAACTCTGTTTTCCTTGTAAATGTACACTATAATTGCACAAAATACCATGGGTGATCATGTGCTTTATACAAGCATGCAAAGGACTTGCATGTGTCTTAGCATTTCTCAAAGTCTGTTCCATGGAACCTGCAGGTGTTAACAGATAAACTCTAGATAAAGAGGTTCTGTGGTCAAAATATTTGGGAAACTCCCAAGGTTCAACCATTCTTTTTCAGCCTCAAATACTTCTCAGCATCATTAGGATGCAAATGTGCACTGAGAATCTATAATGGGGAATATATTTAGGATTTTCAAATTTATTTTATCATAAAACTTCTCTTGGGATATTTCAAGTGTCTTGTAGTTTCTATGCTCTATTTCTTAGAATAGTGCTTGATACATAGTGAAGAAATAACACTACTATCATTACCATTCCAAGGTCATATGACTAGTGATGGTAAAGCTTAGATTTGAAGCCAGGTTTGTGGGTGTCTACGCTATACAGTAAAATCAATATCCATGTGGACAATGATAAAATTGGTGAATCAAGTCAAGAGGTATGCTGAGCAATGGAAACAGCATGAGCTTCAGCATCAAACAGAGCTGTGTCTAATGCCAGTAAAACGGATCATTTACTGTACAATGTGTGTCCGTTAGCTCACCTGTCCAAACCTCCATTTCTTCACAGACTATAGAAGGATGTTTGCACCTGTATGGCAGGGCTATTATCAACATGTGAGCTGATCTGTATCAAATGTTCCTATCACAATGACCCTGGCAAAATGGTAATAGTCACTAATGAAATTGAATCATGCATGTTAAAGTCATATTGAAGAAGAGGTTGGGTAAAAACGAGCATCCTGAATGCAAATAGTGAACATTCTTTACTATATCAAAGCTGCATCAGGATCCCTTTAAGAAAAAGGCAAATCAAGTCTATGATGGCCCACGGTCACTCCTTCTAGATCCATGTGCTTGCTTGTTATCATTCAAGGCATTCCAAAGAGAGTTGGGATGGCCTGTCAGGCGTGTTTTGCAGGAAACCTCCATAATCTTGTAAACCTGGTCTGGTCCCCTCTTTCCTTCCCTGCTTTTCTCTCTCTGTAGTGATTTCTTTCTCCCATTTGAGTTCACATTATTGTCCTGAACAGCATTTGCTCATCATCTTAAATTCTGACTATGTTCCCTGCAGTAAATTACAAAAGGCTGGATCTAAGAAGAAAATGGGGGTGGGGGGTGCTGAGTGGTCTTGGCAAAAGACAACATGTGAGGAACGGCTTATTGCCTACAGAGAGATCTTGCGTTTTCCACAATATGGCGCTTAGAACTAAGAAAATAAAAATCGAAACTGAAAATAGAAATTTTCTTTCTGTAACTCATTTGGCAAAACAACCAGACCTAAGCAGATATAAAGTTATTTAGAGTTTTCATCCCACTTCATGGTATATACACTTGCTGTTGTGTTTGATTACGGCATGCTGTCTCAGACCCGACCCAAGGTGTTCTGTAACACATGGCATCTCTACTGTAACACTTTTCTAAAATCTCAAAAACCCTGAATTACAAAATGTACCTAGCTCCAAAGGAGTGTGGTTCTGTATAATCAAAACATCAGAACTTTGTGTACTGAAGAGTATGTTTCTTTCCCCTCTCCACTGATTAATCTCTCCACAACTCCCACCACCTCGAGCTGACCCCTTCCCCTTCTGCTACTTCTATCTTTGGCAGCATGCTCAAATAGTTGAAGGTCATCATCAAATGTGTTTTTGGTCTCCCCTTTTTGTGCTTTTCTTTTATTCATTTGGTGATTCTTATTTTTGGCTTTTTAGGTACTGAGGCTCTCTACCCCTAGGACCAGACTCTATTACCCCACCCAAATGTGCATGGAATAATGGTATGAAAAATGGTCCCAAAACTCCTGTTGCAGAGGAAGCTGTCTTGTGGGGGGGAAAATATATTCTTGCGAGGAGTTCAAGTAAGTAAATTAGGATGTTAAGCTGTGCTACATGAGAAAATGAGAGCAGTTTGTGTTTTGGTTCTTGAGAGGCCTGGAGAGAAGAGCAGGTGAGAGAGGGGACTGAATTGAAGAAAAGAACCATTTAGTAAGTGGATTGTACTGGGGATAATTAACAGTGAAACAGCCGTCAGCTAAAATAACATTGAAGCTTAGAGATGTCTAAAATGTGATATTAGGTTGTTCATCTGATGTATCATGTGACTACTAAAATTTCTGTGAAGTTTATCCCAGGGGTGTTTTATGGAAGAGGAGTTTGGGTATGTGTGTGTGTCTGTATGTGTGCATAGAAATCAAGGAAGGGCCTGGTTTTCCTGTGTGTTGGTGTGAGAATGGGGACATTATGGACTGAAGTAGGAGCCCAAAGACAAAGGTATCAAAGCATTAGTAGAATCTCTGTACATAGAAAAAATTAACTCAAAATGGACTAAGATGTAAACATAAGAGCTAACACTATAAAACTCTTAGAAGAAAACGTAACTTTCACACAGGTGACAAAAGTAAAAACTAAATTGGACTTCATCAAAATTAAAAATGTTTTGCAACAAAGAACACCATTAAGACAGTATAAAGACACCCACAGAATGAGAGAAAAGTTTTCAAATCATACATCTGATTAAGAATTTGTATCCACAATATATAAAGAACTCTTGCATCTCAATAATAAAATGGAAACCCAATTAAAAATGTTAACAGGATTTGAACAGACATTTCTCCAAGGAAGATAGACAAATGGCAAATAAAGTACATGAAAAGACACTCAACATTATTAGTCTCTAGGGAAATACAATCAAAAGTGCAATAAGATACCATTTCACACCCGCTAGGAGGTTATAACCAAGAAAGGAGACAATAACAATTGATGGCAAGTATGTGAAGAAACTAACATCCTCCTACGTTATTGGTAGGAATGTAAACTAGCGTAGCCGCTTTGGAGGCAGGTTCTGAAAGTGTTCAACAGAATCACCGTAGGTCTCGGCAAATCCTTTCCTAGGTATATGCCCAAGAGAACTGAAAACGTATGTTCATGCAAAAACTTGCATGTGCATGTTGGTATTCATTATAAAGAATGGAAACAATCCAAATGCCCATCAATTGATGTGGAGTACCATACAATGGAATATTATTCAGCCATGAGAAGGAATGAGATTTTGACACAGGCTGTAACATAAATGAATCTTGGCAATGTTTTGGTAAAGTGCAAGAAGCCAGACACATAAGGCCGCATCTATGGTTCCATGTGTATGAAATATTCAGAATAGGCAAATTTATAGAGACAGAACATAGATTAGGGTTTGGCAAGGGCTGAGGTAAGGGTAAATGGAGACTGACTTCTCACTGGTACTGGGTTTCTTTGGGGGATAATGAAAATATTCTGGAATTAGTGAGTGGATGCACAACTCTGTGAATATACTGAAATCCACTATATTGTACAATTTTAAAAGGTGAACTTTATGGTATATGAATCCTCTCTCAACAGAGCTGTTATTTAAAAACAGTGTCAGTGGATGATGGGCTTTGAGAAGGGCACTTGTTGGGATGAGTACTGGGTGTTGTATGTAAGTGATGAATCATGGGAATCTACTCCCAAAGCCAAGAGCACGCTGTAAACGCTGCATGTTAGCTAACTTGACAATAAAGTATACTTAAAAAATGAAAAATAAATAAAACTATTACAAGAAAAAATAAAAAATAAAAAGAGCATCAGTGCTCCAGGAATTTTTTAGGTTCCTGAAGAGATCTTTGAACTTGAATCAGTACAAAATTTTTCCCCTATATCTCAAAGGGCAAAGAGATACTGGATGGTATTCAGCTTATATTTGTAAGGTTTTATCTAGTAAACATCACTCAGCTGGATGTCCAGTGTGACCTACCATTATTATTGTTTTCTATGAAAACTCTGACCCCTAAAAGATTGGAAGCATGGAGTGAGGTTACACATGATTTCTGCCTTCTCACATCCTGATATGGAATCTACTCCCTGCATAAGATATAAACATACTCTAAATACCTCACCATTCATATATGATATTGGCATAATGCACCAGGTTTTTAAAGCACCTTGGCCTTTATGCTTTCAATAATAATAATTATTCCCAATGTAAAGATACAACAACCAGGGCCTAAATAAGATTTTAAGTGACATAGATAGGAAACAACCCCAGAATTGGAGTGTGCTACATTGACAGTCGAGCCTCCCTTACACACCTTACTGTGTATAATCCACTTCTCAACTCAAAGGACTGAGGGATCACATCAATGAAAGCTTGGTGGTGGTGGTGGTGGTGGTGGTGGGCAGGTTATATTAGCAGGAGCCTCTTTTACTTAGTCTTCTTAGCATGCTGACAAGGCCACTGCTTACTCTGCTTCCTTTAGCTGGGTTAGTCCAAGTACAAGGAGGTCTCATTCATTTGTGAATGCATTTAATTTCTAGAGAAAGCAACTCATGCAAGGGTGCTCATTCTTAGCAGTTTGCCTTGGGAAAGTCAACCTCACCTCTCCATGTCTGACTTTTCTCCTCTGTACAAATGTACAGGTAAGAGTCTCTACCTCACTGGGTCACAGTGAGGATTAAATGAGATAATGCACCAGTACACCAGGATCTAATGAGTGCTTTGTAAATAAGTTACTATTAACAAAGATTCCTCACCTGAGAATGAAGGACCTCAGGGAGCTACTGCTGAACAGCAGGCCTCTCTCTGAAGGACCTCTTTGAATTGCTCAATTTTCTCAATTGTGAATCACCATAATGTGATTCTCCTTGAGTCACAGAGATGTTTTTTAAAGAAGGTGAAGAAAAGAAAGGCATGGCATTACTTTAAGAAGGAAGGAAGGAAGGAAGGAAGGAAGGAAGGAATGACAGACACACACATGAAAACTAAGAATCTGCAACACGTTTTACCTATGTGTTGGGGAGAAATCGGGTGTGTCCACCACTGCTGTCTATAGTGAAGTTTTGACTAATATATGCATGTGAAATAAAAAATGTCCTCGAAGCTTCTCAGGGCTGCGGCCTGCTTAGGTATTTATGTCTAGTGATGAAGGCAAATGCAATTCAGTCTGCTGAGTGTAAGAAAAACCATCCCCAGACCCACTCCACTATCTTTCAACATAAGGCATTATACTCTTTTCCCAGCAGTTAACATTGCTCAGAAAATCCCTTCATGGGTTTCTCCCTTTCCAAATCTTGGGTTCTTACTCTTTTCCCAGAAACAATCCTGTTTATTGAGTATATCTACCACAGAGACACTGGTCGTGCTTCAGGAACATCAGCATTCACGTTATTTCTGTGCCTTTGTTTGCAACATAAATCCCTGAAACCCTGTCTCCGAGAGGGAATGTTGTCGTTCCTGCCATGGGGTAAGGCATTTAGTTTCGTGTTAATTTGCCATCAGCGTAATTTAAACAACTTCATAAAATATAAATGGCATGAAATGGAAACGCATTTGTTTTGGTAGCAGATGCCTCTGTTTTATGTGAGGAAGTTAGTCTCATGGTTACAGGCACATTGGGTCCCCTGCCAGGGCCTTCAACATAAAACACGGAGGTTGGACGCCACCCATATTCTAGAGAAATGAACACAATTGCTCCGAAATGCCACACTGATACCTTTTCCACAAATGCCAGAGAGAAACAAACTAAAATGGGACTTTTTTTTTTTTTTTTACCCCTGCAGAGAAGAAAGAAAATCAGAAGATTGAGTCTTACTGTCCTGACAGGTATCCTGAGATGTGTTATCTCAAGGGAACGCTTTTCTGGAACAGAAAAGAACTTCCAACTAATACGGCTACTTCTAAGGTAAGGCTGTGTACTGTTTTTGATACCAGGGATAGGTCAATATACAAAGTCCCTGTTGGGCCATGTGATTAGTCTTTTCAGCCCATGGCTCTTGAGTGCTTCTCCTTCTCTCCCATTACACCTCTCTGTGACATTCCATTGCTCATACTTGGGGGATATGGGAGGAAAGGGATTTCATTTATTCATTTATCAAATACTTGCATTTTCCTATGTGCCATGGATTTTTACTCACAATGAATACAAAGGTGAACATGGCAAATTGCTAGTTTTCTAATTTTCAACTTCGGTCAGCCTATTGTATTCTGAGGCATCTCTATGAAACATGTAATAACTAGTAAAATCATAGTTTTTCATCTAAAGAACTGTCCCTTGTCTCTTTTGTATCTGGATTGGTGAAATCAGGTAAGCTAGCCTGTACTCAAGTGTGGGATTCTCTCCTTCTCTTCCTTGATGTTTAAAGATGGTCAACACTTTGGTTTTGGCTGTCTTTCAAAAGAGGCTGTCTCTCCATCTCACACTAAATGTGAGTTATTGACCTTCCTCTCACAATCCTGCTCCCCTCTCAGCCTTCCCTATCTTGGGTGATGGCCACTTCATTCTTCCAACTTGTGGGCCAAATCCTTGAAGTGGGTCCTTGACCCTTCTCTTTCTCTGACATCTTACATCCAATCTGTCAGGAAACCTCCCTTGCCTCTACCTTCCACATGCATCTGGAACCTGATCTCTGCTCCCTACCTCTCTGATACCTCCCTGGCTCAAACTACCATCTTGTGTCTAGGGTAGGACCGGAGCTTCCTATAAAGTCTCCCTCCTTCCACCTTTGCCATCCTATAGTCTATTTTCAATGAGGCAGCCGGAACAATCAGTTTAAAATGCAAGTGAGATCATGTAGCTCCTGTTCCCAAATGCCTGTAATTAGGTCATCCTCACTGTGGTCAGAGTAAAAGCCAAAGTCCTTTGAGACTGAGATCTGGTTCCTTTCTTTCCCTGGCCTCACCTCCTACACCCAACTCCCCGCCCCTCTCAGTGTCCATACCAGCAACCTCTTTGCTGGCTCTGAACATACTGGGTACACTCCAATCTAATGGCATTTGCACCTGAATTAGCTGTTGCCTCTGTTCCTTTACCTAGAATGTTCTTCCCCCCATATATTCATGGCTGACTTCTCCATTTCTTTTAGGTCTTTGCTCAAAAGTTTCCTTCCCCCCGAGATCTACTGTAACCATCCTAAAATTATAACCTTTCTCATTTACACAGTACATCCATCCTCTTTACTTGCTCTGTTTTCCTCTCCCTCCCCACACTTACCACTTTCTTACCTACTATGTAACTAATTTCTCATGTCTTGTTTCATATCTGATCCCCCCGCCCCCATGGGTTGGTTGTGCCATGCAACTAACTGGTCCTTGCCCAGGAATTGTGACAAGTTAAATATGTCACTTCCAGGTTAGAGCATTTAATTGCTGACATGAGACACTCTGGAACTCTCTTGTCTTCTGTATGGAAATCAGCAATGTCTGTGAATGGGGACTTTGATCCTTGACTTATTCCAATGAGCAGGACCCTCCCACCTTCTCCACTCTATCAAACTACCACAGACATAAGAGCAAGAAACAAGCCTTTTTGTCTTGCCACTGAGTCTTGGGGGTTGTTTGATGGCACAGCATTGCCTAAGCCACTCTGATCGATGCAGGGAAGACGGAGAAATTGCTTACCCAGTGTCACACAGCCAGGAAGTCCAGACATTCCTCTATGACACATAACAAATTTCTGAAGGTGTGTTGGAAACACAATGGTCTGAAAGTCAAACAATATATTTGCATGCTTTAAATTGAGGACCAGTCCCAAGGAACTAAAGCCATTTATAAAACCTGACCTGTGGGCTGTGCAGACGCTGCCTTCTTCAGAATCAGACTAGTCAACAGATGAGGACTTCAATAGAGGACTAGGTACAGGTGAGATTGGCTGCAGCAGGGTTATCGTTATCTGATCATTTCTCTTTTCCACTGGGTAGGAAACCACTCCAAGCAAATTCCTGGTGAATCCCCCTTAACAAGCTGCCTCAGGGACTGAAATGACCAGCACAATGGTTCTCCTGTGTATCATAATCACCTGAAGGGCTTATTAAAACACAAGCTGCTAAAAAAAACAAAAAAAAAAACAAAAAAAAAAAACAAAAAAAAAAAAAAACAAAAAAAAAAAAAACTGGGCTGATGGCTCGGAGCCTGGAGCCTGTTTCCGATTCTGTGTCTCCCTCTCTCTCTGCCCCTCCCCCGTTCATGCTCTGTCTCTCTCTGTCCCAAAAATAAAATAAAAAACGTTGAAAAAAAAAATTAAAAAAAAAAAAAACACAAGCTGCTGGTCCCCACCCCAGTGGGTCTGGAGTAAGCCTGAGAATTTGTATTTTTCATAGTTTTCCACATGACTCTCATGATACTGGTCCAGAGACTACACTTGAGAACCACTAACAACAATAAGTAGCCCAAGTGTCAATTCAAAAACAAAACAGAGGCTCCAGCGTGACTCGATTGGTTAAGCGTCCGACTTCAGCTCAGGTCATGATCTCACAGTTTGTGAGTTTAAGCCCCGTGTTGGGTTCTGTGCTGACAGCTCAGAGCCTGGAGCCGGCTTCAGATTCTGTGTCTCCCTCTCTCTCTGTCCCTCCCTCTGCTCACACTCTGTCTCTCTAAAAAATAAATAAACATTAAAAAAAACCCCACACACAACTATATTTGTAGTCTAGAAAATATTTTTGGTAAGAACTTCCAAATTCCAAAATTTCCAAATCAAATTAGTCATCATGGAAACAGAACTTTCTTACACCTCTTATGGTTTTGGGTTAGGGTAATCACACATCCCCTTGCTCAGAACATTCCTGATTCATACCTACTGCCCCAGCGTTTGTGTGTCAACAGCCCCTCCTTTCACTCTGGTCAGTGTCCAGGTCTGAATAAGTTATATGATTGTTCTGGGTAGGCCTGTTTACATTTTTTTTTATTTTACAATTTTTTTTAAGTTTATTAAAAAATTTTTTAAAATGTTTATTTATTTTTGAGAGTGAGACAGAGCATGAGCAGGGAAGGGGCAGAGGAGGCAGGGTGTGGGGGAGGGGGCACAGAATCCAAGCTCCAGGCTCTGAGTTGTCAGCACAGACTGTGAGATTATGACCTGAGCCGAAGTCAGACACTTAACTGAGCCACCCAGTTTCCCCTAAGTTTATTTATTCATTTTGAGAGAAAAGAGCATGAGCAGGGTGGGGCCAAGAGAGAGGGGAGAGAGAGAATCCCAAGCAGGCTCTGTGCTGTCAGTGCAGGGCCCCTCGTGGGGCTCAAACTCACAAATTGTGAGATCACGACCTGAGCAGAAATCAAGAGTGGAACGCTTAAATGATGGAACCACTCAGGTTGCTTCTAGGTCTTTTTACATTTTTGACTTTGACTTATGATGGTTTAAGGGCCTCAAAGATCTTAATCCCACCAAGGTTGCAGTGCTGTTGGGAGAAAGACCTGTGTTCTTGCTAGCCTCAGGACCCCTGTTGGTTTTCATGGGGGATAGGGAGTAGGGATGGAGGAGGGGGGCATGTTGAACATGGGCTCCTCCCCGTAACTGGCCAGCACCCTGCAAGAGCTAGGAATCAGCCTTGCTCACTGATACATGCAATACGAAGTCAAGCACAAAAAAAAAGCTTCTGGGGTGCTGATGTATAATGCAGAAAAACAAAGACTGTCAGAAAAATGAAGATCTCAATATGCACCCTGTCCCCAACAATGGGAATAGAACCAGAATTAATCTTCCAGCTGAATGGCCACTGCCATTTTATTCTCCCAGCCGGCTCTCAAGTCTTATATGAGGCAAATGCATGCTTTTTGCCAATCTTACTAATGTTCTTTCCTGAGGTCCATGTTGTTGAGTTGGAGGCTCTGATGACTAAAGAGGGTAAGTCTGCAGGGGCATGTTATCTCCACCTGAGGAGAAGCCCCACAGGGGCCACCCTCTTTCCGAATGAGAGGGAAGGATTCCTTGATATAAATTACGGTGTGGGTGTCCTGGCCCAGGGATGAGAATAAAGCTTTGCCTTTCTACCCCCTTTTAATAGCATCTAATTACTTCCAGGCTTCTAGACAGTTTCACAACACAATGATTAAGGTAGTGGGAAAAGCACTTTTCAGCTAGGCTGTCATCTACCTATTTTTTTTTCTTTAAAAAAAAAATTATGATTGAAGCTTAGTTGACATGCGTTATATTAGTTTCAGGTGCATGACAGTGATTTGACAATTCTGTACATTACTTGATGCTCAGCACGAATAGCTACTTCTTGATAACTGCGGGAATCCTTACTTGAAGCCATTTATCTGAGTTGAAGGCTGCCCCTAAAGATACATACAGCTGGCTACAGCTTTAGTGTAATGGCAATTCTCTAGAGTGAGAGAGATTTGCACCTAACTGGCAGAGCCTCTCAACATTCCAGATTGTTAGCTAACTCCACTCCAAGCTTCTCCTGTATCATCCAGAACATGCAGTTTTGCTGTAACTGGTTTCAGGTCAATAGACGTTTAGGAAAGGCAGATGGGGACAGTATGGTGGGGAGGCCAACTGGATGCATAAATGAAAATGGGCAAAAGACACGTGTCACCCCCACATTAAAAGAAACCGCAGAGTCTACTGGTATTTACTAGGTAGTTGCTTTATATAAACACTGTGCTTACGGTAAATGCAGCTAAGTTGACAGTTTTTGCCTTGTGGGAGTTTTAATTTTATCATGGATGACCTAAATTCAACCAACACTCTTCACAACTGCCGACACCCTGTACCCACACACACACGCCCATAGACTGCTCAGGCTGCCATAGCCAGATACAATACCCTGGGTGTGGTCAACAAGAGTTTATTTTCTCCCAGTTCTGAAGCACCACTAGTCCAAGATCAAGGTTCAAGCAGGGTTCTGATTCTAGTGAGGGCTCTTTTCCTGACTTGCAGATAGCCACTTTCTTGCAGGTCTTCATGTGGTGGCAGAGACCGAGGGTTGGGGGTTTGGAGCGTGGGTGGGAGCTCTCTCTTTCCTCTTCCCATAAGGTCACAGTACTTTTGAATTAGGGCCCCACCCTAATTTAACCTTCATGACCTCATTTAACCTTCATTGCATCCTGGAGACCTTATCTCCAAATACAGTCACACTGGGGGGTTTGGGCTTCAACATACAAAGTGGCGGGGGCACAATTTAGTCCACAGCATACACAGGGCACACTAAGGCAGGAGCTAATGCAGTGCTGAGACCACTGATGATTAAATATTTACAGTGAGGAGAACCTTCTTGAAGCAGGCCTGCCGTGTGCTCTGGGAGCATTCTGACAGTCTGCTGCAAGGAGAGGTCAGTGTGAGCTCTTTTCATTTAGCCAGGAAAGGCTTTCTAGACAAATGGGGATTTCTGGTGATATCTGGAGGGCAGAAAGATAGATTTAAGTGATAACAGAGAGGATAATAAGACCAGCGGGAGCGGGAGCATGAGAGAGATCCTACTTAGAAGAAAGAAAGATACACGGAGGGGTAGTTTGTGAGAGTTTTCCTATTTTCCCTTTGCTTTTTTAAAGTGGCTTTAAAGTGGTCTGCCTTTGTGTTCCTAGCGTAGGAAGCTCATCATTGTGGGCTGTGTGTAGGTGTTCATTTTTCTTTTACTCCCTCTGCACACTTCTGTAGGCTGCTCCCTGGGGTTCTAAGGCATCTGCCTGGTTTTCTTACATTGTACCCATATCTATCTGAGCTGCCTGATTTACTCATCCCTCTTTACTCACTCATCTACCTCCATCTCCTTTGCTTCCCACCCCCAATTAATTTGTGTAGTATCCTGACCCCTGCCAACACATACCCTCCTCAACTGCCTTATCTTGACCTTCTCTCGAAAAAAGCAGGCACAGGTGACTAGAAATCAAGCCAAACCGTTTGAAATGTGGGAACCCCACCTTTGGGTGCTTTCTGCAGTCTCTGCCTGGACTATATCCCCCTTTCCCGTCATTGCTTAAGTTTTAGAACCTAGGAAGCACACAGGAGATTCATTTAAGAAATCTCACACACACAAAAAGATGAATACCTGAGGTGATGGATGTGCTAATGAACTAGATGTTGGGGGGACACTTTCACAATATATACCTCTATCAAATCACCATGATGTGCAGTTTAAATAGCTTATAATTTTATTTGCCAATCATACTTCTATAAAGCTGAAATTATTTTAAAAAAACACATACACACACAAAACCTAAAGGAATTTCAATGCACACACGTGCACAAGAATGACTTTTTTCTTGGGTGATTGGGAAGTTCAAGGGTCATGTCAAAGCAGTTGCTTCCAAATTCACACGAGCTTTGGTGAGCTGAGACTCTCTGTTAGGTCTCTCCTTCCCCCCCCCCCCCCACAGATCTGCTCACTACTGCTGAGAAAGATTACAGTGTGATTTGGTGCAGAGCTTCCAAAGTCTTGATTTTAGGGCCCTAGGGTATCAAAAGAGTACTGCTCCCTCCTCTGCAGCTTTACAGCACAGAATGGCTTGAAAATGGGAGAGTAAAAGCACCATTAGAGCTCTCTCTTTGATTTAGGCCATGGTCTTCAGAAAGTTTCCTAATAAATTATGAATATGACGTCTGGGAGTACACGATTAGCCCATCAGCAAGGTTGTTTTTGTTGCTTTGCTTGGAAAGAAGATAGAAGATGTGTCATGTTGGGGAGGTGGGGGTGTCTGGCAAGGTCTAAGAAGGCAAAGCTGAAAGGGAGACACGTGGCAGGACAACTGGGAAGTTCCGGGAGCTCACTGCTGCTGACATCACAATTTTGCCTGAGAAGGTCCTGCCTGGCTTCTGGTCCTGGCACCATCAGGTCCTAGCAGAGGGACTTCCAGCAAGTCACCGAGGCTCCATAAACCTTCCCTGACTGTCATATGGAGATAATAATGGTATCTAAATTATATGGTGGTTGTGAGGGTGAAATGAGATACTGTAGGCAAACACTGGGCACAGTGTCTGTGGCTCGTTGTAAACACTCAATACTAATAATTATTATTATGCAAGAATGACATCTTTTCTCCCATTTCAGTTTGAAGCTCATGGGTGTAAGACACATGTAATAGAAATTTCAAAAAAGTAATAGAAAACCAGGGAAGCATCCTAAGCTAGAAATATTATCTTTGGGGCACATGGGTGGCTCAGTCAGTTGAGTATCCAACTTCACCTCAGGTTATGATCTCACAGTTTGTGAGTTCAAGCCTGCATCGGGCTCTGGGCTGACAGCTCAGAGCCTGGAGCCTACTTCGGATTCTGTGTCTCCCTCTCTCTCTGCCCCTCCCCTACTTGTGCTGTCTTTCTCTCTCAAAAATAAACAAACCTTAAAAAAAGAAAATAATTATCTTTGTATTATCCCCAAATTGGACTCCATTCAATAAAGCACTAAGAGTGTTCTTAGGAGATTTATAAAATGATCCAAAGAGGACATATGCTAAGGTGCCTTGATACACTGGTGTGACTCAGTCAAAAGTTGCAAAGTTTCTCCTCCTTTCTGAAACCTTGGAGGACTGGGGCTATTTCACCATCTACTTCCCACCAAACTTCAGTTCTGCATCATATCTACTCTTAAAACTAATGTCACCTCATCCTTCATGAATATTCTCTTTTCTCTCAGCCCAGGTTGGCATCTCTCTATTGACTTCACTTCTCCAAGTCAGTTATGCTGTACAACCTCATATTCTTAGGTGAATTTACTGATGTAACAATACGTTCAAGATTTAAAACTCAAATGAGTGTTCAGCTATGCCTGGAAGTCTTTCTGTCACTTGCCAGGTAAACTGCATATCCTACTTTCTACAGTGATTATTTGAAACATTTCCCATTTCACTTCATATTATGCAGAAGGTCAAAGCTTTCCAAAGGAACCCTTGTGAAAACGACAAATCCACTGACCTAGACAACAATCCTCATCTTCTCTCTTATTAAATGAGTTGTTCCTTCTATCATTTAAGCTGCTGCTCTCTCTCCTCCAGTCTCCTCAGGACCATGGCATGGTTATTCATTTTCCTCTACCATTTAATCAACCAACCTCTTTCAAGTGGATCCTTCCTGTCAACATTCAAATATGTGCAAACTTGGGGTGTCTGGGTGGCTCAGTCGGCTAAGCGTCTGACTTCAGCTCAGGTCATAATCTCATGGCTCGTGAGTTTGAGCCCCTCAATGGGCTCTGTGCTGACAGCTCAGAGTCTGGAGTCTGCTACAGATTCTGTGTCTCCCTCTCTCTCTGCCATTCTCCATTTGCACTCTCTCTCTCTCTCAAAAATAAACATTAAAAATGTTTAAATATGTGCAAACTTAAGATATCTTCAAGTAACCACTTCTGATCCTTACATTCTACTCCAGCTCCCAGTATATTTTTATGTTCTCTAAACTTTCTCAACTTTCAGTCCTCCCTTCTCTCTCTTCCTACTCCACCTCCATGAGTCTGGAATCCTGGCCATCACATGTCCACATTGCTGAATCACTCAGCTCTCAGCATTACATGGTGTCAATCACTTCCTTCTAAAACCTCTCTTCCCTTCATGCCCCTGGTCCCACTTACCCTAGTTTCTCTCTTAGCCCCACTATCTCTTCACAGTCTTTTCCAGGCTAATAGTGCTTTTTCCAGCCACTAGATGTAGGATTTCTGCCAGGATCGGTTCTAATATTTCATATCTTCTCACTTTGTACATTTTTGCAAAGCAACTTTACCCACTTTCCACAGTTTAGACCCTTTAGACCAGTATATCTAAGAACTGACTTGACACGTGGGCTTCAAGTCTCCTAAGACATCAACCACATCCTATCCAAGATCTACTTTCTGTCAATACAGAATTTTCCCTCTCATTGAAAGACATATCTGTGGAAATAAAAAAAAAAAAAAGATCACCCAAATAAGAGCAAGTAAAGACTATAGTTGCCTCTTGAACAATGCAGGATTTAGGGGCACCAAACTACCAAGCAGTTGAAAATCTGTATATAACTTTTGGCTCTCCCAAAACTTGACTACTAATAGTCCACCATTGACCAGAAGCCCTTACCAATAACATAAATGGTTGGCTAACACATATTTTGTATATACACTATATACTTTATTTTCATAATAAACTATGTTAGAAGAAAGAAAATGTTAAGAAGATCTTAAGAAAGAGAAAATGCATTTACAGGATTGTAGTTTATTTATTGAAAAAAATTCACATATAAGTTTATCTGTGCAGTTCAAGCCAGCATTGTTCAAAGGTCAACTGTTTTTATTCAGGGTACAGGAGTCAGCCACTATCACTGGTATTTGGCAGAGGCTCAAAAGCAGGCTGACAAGTGGGAATATTTCATAGTGCAGAAGTAAAAAAAAAAAAAAAAAAGGCTTCAGTTATGTCCTGATTAGAGGCTGTTGGCATGGGGAAATGTAGGCAAGTTAACTAGACATGGGCATCCCATGTGATTGGTTAGCCTTCTCCAGTTGGTGCTAAACTGGAAATGGGGCCAAAAACTTGGCAGGATGTCAGTTATTAATCAAGCCTGAACTCTTTGGGACCAATTGCTACAGGGATTATTGTTTGGTTTCCTAAACAGTTTCCAAGAGATAGTAGTTTGATTTCCTGGACAGGTAACTATATAAATATGTTAGCCTCTTGGGCTGGTTGCTGCAGATTATGGGTCAGAATTCTACTGTATATATAGTCTTCCCATTGCCCATTTGTATATACAGTCTTTCAACTCCATCAGTCCATCTGTGTAAACCAGAAGATAAGGAGGCAAAACAGCATGATGATATGAAATGAGTTCTAGAATGACACTGTTTACTTCCTAGGTCCACCACACATTAGCTGTGTACACTGGATAAGTTACTTTATTTTAATTTTATTTACCCTAAAAATTAGGAGAATGAGAGACTTATCTGAGTCTGACACAGTTACTGCCCACCCAACAGCTACGGCCCACATGTTTCTAAAAGTGTTAACAGCATTATCTAGCAGCTATGTGCTTGGTCCAAGGATAACCAGGAATGGCACATTACAAGTAACAGAGCCTAAAATGAGAATTTGACTGAAGGAAGAAAAGAGATGGGGGCTGTTGAGAAGTCTACTATTCTTAGGTTCAAAGTTAATAAGCTTTCAGTGTCAAAATGTTTGGATTGGTTATTGTCTTATTACTTTGGAATGAAGACAATTTTATTCACAAAGCTGATATTAATATAAGGAAAATTCAGCCTATTCTTAGGTGTTAGCTACAGCCTTGCAGAATTCAGTAGAGTCTTTTAAGAGTGAAGGTTGTGAGAGAAGCTCTTTCTGTCAATAGGTTGAAATTTAAATCAACTAAGACTTCTATAATTTGAAGCCTTGTAGTGCTGGAATAACTTAATTCTCACCTTGAATTAGTGTAAATCCACAGAGAGAGGCAGGAAATACACTGTTGAGAAAATAATGCCCCCACACACCCTAGCTGCATCTTCCAAACATCTCCTTTTAATTATTCTCTGTTTGACAAAGAAGAAAAGAATGATGACTAAGACAAGCTCAAGATACTATTTCATATTATAACTGGAGCCATTAAAACAACAGCTACTGGGAGTAGCAGAGGACACAGGCCAGTGACTAGAAGACAGATATTCTCAAGGATTATGCACAAGGAGATTGTTGGCTTTTATTTTACAATATGGAGCAAGACTTGGGGTAAGGGGGAATGGAAGACTAGTGAGTTTTGTTTCTGAAGTACCAGACTGCTAAATTTATCTTGCTGAAAATAATCTGTAACAAACTCTATGGTGTTTGAAGGAGCTCTACAACTCAAAACTACAATAAATAGAGGACTAAAACTGCGTGGCTCAAAACGACATTCTTCCAGTACATGTACAAATGCCATTCTAAAAGACAACAGATAAGAAAGATCTTAGGGTAGAACCAGGAAGACCAGACTGACTGACTGACCTCTATCAAAGTGGAGAGTCCTCAATGTTCCTGTGAAACAAGATATGTTATATGCTATTTTTCACTGTGTGTGTCACTTCTCATTTTTCCCTTCTTCTGAAAACATAGTTTAAATTGTAGTCGTCTGTTTACTTCTTTGACACAATGATCTGGTACAAATGGGGTTGAACAACTTGTCTTATATACTTAATGTTCCTGAACTTTACTGAGTAATCATTTCCAGAACTGATTCAGGGGAATACCTTCTCACCAGTGACCCAAGCAGGATAAATAACTAGTTAATATTTTAATTCTTCCTAGGAGAGGAGGCAAGTCTGATAGCAGATAATTCAACAATCATTCCCATTCTGTTTTACCCTCCTCCCCTTACTGTGTCTTCTTTGATTAACTATTATGTCCATATATAAACTGATCATGTGGTCACTGCAAGTTTGGTCTCATTTCAGCACCAAGGTAAATCTTGACTAGTCTGAGCCTATCTTGGTAATTCCATTTCCTTGGCAGTGATTGTTTTGGTAATGAGTATGTGCTATAATTCTGGCTAATAAGATAGAGTAATAAATATGCTGAGAGGTTTCTAGAAATATTTTTCTTGCCTTTAACAAAAAACTAATAGAAGGGAACTTAGTCATCTTAAGAAATATTTGTGAAAAATCTACAGCTAACATCATACTTACTGGTGAGAAATTAAAACCCTTCCCACTAACAGCAAGAAAAAGGCAAAATTTCCCTTCTCACCACTCCTTTCCAACATTATACTTAACTAAGGCAAAAAAAAAAAAAAAGGAAATAAGAGATATATAAATTGGGGAGGGGGAGCGGGAATAAAACTGCCTTTGTAGATAACATAATCATGTGATTATAGCAAGGTTACAGGATACAAGATTAATATACCAAAGTGAATTAATGCCCAATATACCAGCAATGAAAGAGTGAAATTAAAAATTTAAAAGGTCATTTATTTTAGCACCCAAAAAAGGAAATGCCTAGGTATAAATCAAAGAAAATATGTACAGTATCTACATCAAGAAAGCTATATGACACAAAAACAGACACTCAGATCACTGGAACAGAATAGAGAACCCAGAAATGGACCCACAGGCGTATGGCCAATGAATCTTTGACAAAACAGGAAAGAATATCCAATGGAATAAAGACAGTCTCTTCAGCAAGTGGTGCTGGGAAAACTGGACAGTGACACAGGGCGCCTGGGTGGCGTAGTTGGTTAGCGTCCGACTTCAGCTCAGGTCATGATCTCGTGGTTTATGAGTTTGAGCCCTGCATCGGGCTCTGTCCTGCCGGCTCAGAGCCTGGAACCTGCTTTGGATTCTGGGTCTCTCCTTCTCTCTGCCCCTCCCATGCTCATGCTCTGTTTCTCTGTGTTTCAATAGTAAATAAACATTTTTTAAAAATTAAAAAAAAACAGACAGTGACATGCAGAAGAATGAACCCGGACCGCTTTCTTACACCATACACAAAAATAAACTCAAAATGGATGAAAGACCTAAACGTAAGACAGGGAGCCATCAAAATCCTTGAGGAGAAAGCAGGCAAAAACCTCTGATCTTGGCCACAGCAACTTCTTACTCAACATGTCTCCAGAGACAAGGGAAACAAAAGCAAAAATGCACTACTGGGACCTCATCAAAATAAAAAGCTTCTTTCTGCACAGCAAAGGAAACAATCAGAAAAACTAAAAGGCAACTGAAGGAATGGGAAGATACTTCAAATGATGTATCAGATAAAGGGTTAGTATCCAAAATCTATAAAGAACTTATCAAATGCAAAACCCAAAAACCAAATAATCCAGTGAGGAAATGGCAAAAGACATGAATAGACACTTCTCCAAAGAAGACATCCAGATGGCCAACTGACACATGAAAAAATGCTCAACATCACTCATCATCAGAGAAATACAAATCAAAGCCACAATGAGATACCACCTTACACCTGTCAGAATGGCTAACATTAACAACTCAGGCAACAACAGATGTTGGCGAGGATAAGGAGAAAGAGGATCTCTTTTGCACTGCTGGTGGGAATGCAAGCTGGTGCAGCCACTCTGGAAAACAGTATGGAGGTTTCTCAAAAAATTAAAAATAGAACTACGACTCAACAATTGCACTACTAGGTATTTTTCCAAGGGATACAGGTGTGCTGTTTCAAAGGGGCACATGCACCCCAATGTTTAAAGCAGCACTATCAACAATAGCTGAAGTATAGGAAGAGCCCAAATGCCCATTGAGGGATGAATGGATAAAGAAGATGTAGTATATATATACAATGGAGTATTACTCGGCAATCAAAAAGAATGAAATCTTGCCATTTGCAACTGTGTGGATGGAACTGGAGGGTATTATGCTAAGCAAAATTAGTCAGAGAAAGACAAATATCATATGACTTCACTCATATGAGGACTTTAAGACACAGAACAGATGAACATAAGGGAAGGGAAACAAAAAAAAAAAATAAAAACAGGGAGGGGGACAAAACAGAAAAGACTCACAAATATGGAGCACAAACAGAGCGTTACTGGAGGGGGTGTGGAGGGGGTGGGCTAAATGGGTAAGGGGCACTAAGGAATCTACTCCTGAAATCATTGTTGCACTATATGCTAACTAACTTGGATGTAAATTTAAAAAATAAAATTAAAAAAATTAAAAATAGAAATCTAAGTTTTTAAAGACAAAAATAAATTTTATTTTATATAAAATATATATAAACACTAAATAAAATATATTGTTCTTGTTAACAATAACAACAAAAAGAACGCTATAAAACTCTAATGAAAGAAATCAACGACAAACTAAATACCCATTTTTCCCATTTCCCCATGCCTCCTCCCTCTGGCAACCATCAGTTTGTTCTCTGTATTAACAGGTCTGATATCTGCTGCTTGTTTGTTCAGTCATTTATTTGGTATTTTAAGTTCCACAAAAAGTGAAATCATGTAGTTGTCTTTCTTGGGCTGACTTATTTTACTTAGCATAATATATTCCAGTTCCATCCATGATGTTGCGTTTAATAAGATTTGACCTTTTTATGGTTGCATAATTATCCTATTGTATGGATATGTGTGTGTGTATCCACACTGCATCTTCTTTATCCATTTGTTTATAGACCCTTAGGTTGTTCTTATATCTTGATAATTGTAAATAATGCTGCAAGAAACATAAGAGTGCATTTTCTTTCATAATTAGTGAGAGAAGGGGACTGAAAGATACCAGTTTCTAATTATAGGATAAAGAAGTCACAGGAATAAAAAGCACTGCATAGAAAATATAGTCAATGATATTGTAATAGAACTGTGTGGTGAAATATGGTAGCTACACTTGGGATGAGCATAGCATCACCTACAGACTCTTCAAATCACTATGTTGTACACCTGAAACTAATATAACATTGTGGGTAAACTATGCTCAAATAAAAATATTTAAGGGAAAAAAGACAAACTAAATAAATAGATACTCATGAAGATCAAGAGTTAGTATTGTCAAGTGGTCAGTTTTTCTCAACTTGATTTATACATTCAGTGTAATCCCAATAAAAAATCCACACAAGTTTTTGTGGATATTGACAAACTGATATTAAAGTTTACATGGAGAGGCAAAAACCCAGAATAGCCAACACAATGTTGAGGGAGAAGGACAAAGCAGACAGACTGACACTGCTGGACTCCAAGACTAACTATAAAGAGAAAGTAATCAAGACAGTGTGGTACTGGTGAAAGAACAGATAAATAGTTCAATAAACAGAATAGAGAACCCAGAATAGACCGACATAAACATAGTCAAGTGATCTTGGACAAAAGAGCAAAGATAATATAATGGAGCAAAGATAATGTCTTCAACAAATGGTGCTAGAACAACTGAATACCCAATAATAAGAAATCTAGACACAGACCATACACGAATCACAAAAATGAAAGTGGCTCAAAGATCTAAGTGGAAACTGCAAAACCATAAAAAGCCTAGAAGAGAACATAGGAGAAATCTTAGATGATCTTGGGTTTGGTGATGGCTTTGTACATACAACAATACATTAAAAACAATATTTCACCACAACCAAGCGGGATTTATTCTTGGGATGCAACAGTAGTTCAATATTCGCAAATCACTGTGATATGTCACATGGTTAAGAGAAAGGATTAAAAATAATATGGTTATTTCAATACATATAGAAAAGGTATTTGACAAAGTACAACAATAGTTCATTAAAAAAAGCTCTCAACAAAGTAGGTTTAGAGGGAACATACCTCAACATAACAATGGCCATACATGAAAAACCCACAGTTAACATCATATTCAATGGGGAAAAACTGAAAGTTTTCCCCTTAGGACAAGGAAAAAGACAAGGATACCCACCCTCACCACTTTTATTCAACAAAGTACGAGAAGTCCTAGCTGCAGCCATCAGACAAGAAGAAATAAAAGGCATCCAAATTGATAAGGAAGAAGTAAAACTTTCACTATCTGCAGATGACATGATACTGTATAGAGAAAACCCTAACGAGTCCACCAAAAAACCTACTTAAAACTGATAGAAGAATTCAGTCCAGTCGCAGGATAAAAATCAATATACAGAAATCTGTACCATTTCTCTACCAACCCAAGTGTCCGTCAATAGATGAATGGATAAAGAAGATGTGATATATGTACACAGAATATCACTCAGCCACAAAAAAAGAATGAAGTCTTTCCATCTGGAACAACATTAATGGATCCGGAGGACATAATGCTAAGTGAAGGAAGTCAGAGAAAGACCAATACCATATGGTTTCACTCATATGAAGAATTTAAGAAACAAAACAGATGAACAAAGGAAAAAATAGACAAACCAAAAAATGGATTCTTAAGTATAGAGATGGTTACCAGAAGGCAGGTGGGGAGGCGTGGGTGAAATAAGTGAAAGGGGTTAAGAATATGTTTATCATGATGAGCACTGAGTAATGTATAGAATTGCTGAATCACTCTATTATAAGTCTGAACTAATATAACACTGTATGTTAACTCTACCAGAATTTAAAAAAATTAAAAAAGTATCATCCAAAATATACAAAGAATTCTTAAAACTCAAGAAGAAAATAGCACAATTAAAAAATAGGTCAAAGACCTTAATAGACGCCTCACCGAAGATAATACACAGATTGCGCATAAGCATATGAAAAGATAGGTCATCAAGGAAATGCAAATCAAGTCAATAATGAAATACCGCAACACATCTCTAAGAATGGTCAAAAATCAGAAAAAGGAAAACAGCAAATGCTGGTAAGGATGTGAGACAACACTCACTCTCATTCATTACTGGTCAGAATGCAAAGTATTCTGCAAGACAATTTGGCAGGATTCTACAAAATTAACACACTCTTACCATGCCATCCAGCAATCATGCTCCTTGGTACCTACCCAAAGGAGGTGAAAACTTATGTTCATACACAAACCTGCACACAAATGTTTATAGCAACTTTATTCACCACCGCCAAAATTTGGATGCAACTAAACTGTCCCGTAATAGGTGAATAAACTGTGGTATATTCACATAATGGAATGTTATTCGGGGCTAGAAAGAAATGAGCTATCAAGCCATGAAAGACATAGAGAATCCTAAATACATATTGAAGCTAATCTGAAAAGACTACATATTGTATCATTCTAACCATATGACATTTTGGAAAAGGCAAAACTACAGAGAAAATAAAAATATCAGCCGGTGTCAGGAACTGCGGGGTGCTGTTGAATAGGTGGAGCACAGAGGACTTTTAGGGCAGTAAAACTATTCTGTATGATAATACAGACTTCGTGTAATCATGATGTGTCCATGTAAGTTCATCAACTGCAGTAAGTGCATCTCTCTGGTAGAAGATGTTGACACTGGGGGAGGCTATGCACGAGTATGGGCAGCAGGGATATGGGAAATCTCTGTACCTTCTTCTCAATTCTGCTGCGAACCTGAAATTGTTCTAGAAATTATAAGGTTTAAAAAAAATACAGTTGAGCAAGTAGGAAGATATCCAACATTCTTTGAAAGAAAGACTCAATATCAAAGAGAGGCCAATGCTCCGAAGTTAGTTCACATACATGACACAATTCCAATGAAAACACCATTCAGTCTTTTTCTGGGGGCAGATAACTCAGCTACAAAGCTTATGTGGAAACATTAGCAAGCACAAATTTCCAGGAGAACTTAAAAGAATCAATGTTGGGGAAGGGGCGGGGACAGCTAACATATTAAAATATCACATAAACTTCTACAATTAAAATAGTACGTATTGATATATGAAGAGAGAGACAAACATATAGAGCAGAAACAAAAATCCAGAAATAGATCCAGTACATGTGAAAATTTAGAATAGGATAAACAACAACTCCAATCAGTGATTTGAGAGGGGAAATGAAGTTACCAAGTTTAGACAACAGAGTAACATAGGGAAACACAAGACTAATTCCACAGGAGAGCAGAGATCCGATAATAAAAAATGAACTCACACAGTGCTTTCATTAATTAATTATGAGAAAAAATTGATAAGTTTGGGTATATAAAAATAAAAACCTTTACTGGACAAAAAGCATCAGTGGTAAAATGAAATGCCAAGTGGCAAAAATGGAAAAGTATTTGTAAATTAAATCATAAAGAGCAGTAACCTGTAGTGTATAAAGGCCTTCTCCAAATTAAGAAAAGACTAACAAATCAATTGAAAAAAGAGCAATGATATGACCAGACAGCTCACCGAATCAATGGCTGTCATCATATGAAAAGACATTCCATCATGCTTCTATAATAAGGTAAATGCGAAATTAAATATAATGTGATTCCACTTATCACCCCTCAGGTTGTCAAAAACCCAAAGTCTGACAATTACCATCACTGGCCAGGCTATCACCAAGGAAACATTTATATGTTGCTTGTGGGAAGGCAGAGCGAAATAGCATATCACCATGGAGGAAATTTGGGTTATCCCTGATGAAACTACAATGCATTTACCCTTTAACAAAACAGTTCTTCTGGGAATCTATTTTGAAGATACATTGGAAAAAATATGAAATGACATACGAACAGCTTCCACGATATAACACTCTTCATAACACCAAAAGGCTGGATATATCCAAGCATCTATCGATACAGGATTCGTTGCATAAATTAATGTACAGCCACAAATGGAGTGCTATGCTTCTATAAAAAGAAGTGAGGATGACCTTTTGTAGGAGTGATCTTCAGGGTATATTATTAAATGATAAAAATAAATGAGAAGAACAAGGTGTACTTTATGCTCCCTTTATAAGGGGGGGATGCATTTACATATCTGCTTCTATTTTCATAAAGAAACAATGTAAGGATAACCCCCAAACTAAAACAGAGGCTTACTCAAGAGGAAGGAAGGTAATACTTGGGCACAGAGATGGCAAGTTTTTCCTTCTGGACTTAGCTGTCTGTGCAGTAATGACGGGGGGGCCGCTGTAGCCAGCCTGCAACCAGGATAGGAGCTACGCCAAGAATGGTCACAGTACGCACTGAAGATGACAGAGTGCACACAGAATGACCCTGGGTCCCCCATGATGTTAGAGCCGATGAATTAGTTCATTAAAATCAGCCTACTTGCTGACTTTTATTCTGCTACATAACATGTGAGGTTATCTTTTCTGTGACTTGAAGCCAAAGCATACTGATGTGTTAGTATATTAGTTGTTGTTTCAAACAAGATAATTCATGAAAAAGTTCTTTACCAGCACATCTCACATGGTGAACGTTTAATAAATATCAGCTAATATAGTCATCCACTTCCCTATTTTCCAACCCTATCACCGGATTCTTCTCATCAACGTCATCACTTTCTCAGTATCACTGACATCTTTTTTTCCTCCATCCTTGCTGCTATCTGTTCTGTAACATCTCTTCTGCAATCCTCGTTGCTTATCTGATCACACAGTGAACCTGTCGTTCTATGCCTACCCAGCTAAAAACTCTTAATGTCTTTATTCTTGGGATCAAGATAAAAGCTTTAGCAGGGCCTACAGCAGTCCTCCACAGCCTGTCCTCCGCTTAGCTCTTCAGCCACATTGTCTATTAGATTTTCCCTTGATCTCTGTATCCCAATTATACTTATTTCAGTTCCTGAAATGAACGTTGCTCCTTCCCACCACAAGGCTTTTGCCTGTGCTGTCCCCACTATCTAGAATGCATCCCAATTATCTTTATTTTGCTGAATTTGTTCCTACTCAAACTTCAGGTAAAATATATCTTTAGGGAAGCCTTCCAAAATCCCCTGTCCAAATCAAGTACTTTCAAAGAAAGTTTCTTTCTTTTTATTTATTATACATTATTAGCATGATCTCAACAAGATAGAGATATCTATTCTTCCATATAAACACGGCAGATTATTCCTTCTTCCTCACTGAACATTCAAAAGGAATGGGGCTGGAAATTTAGCACATTATTTTCTCAAAGATTTCTTGACACCTCAAGAAATAAACATTTTAGGGGCACCTGAGTGGTTCATTGGTTGAACATTTGACTTGATTGTGGCTCAGGTCCTAATCCTAGGGTCGTGAGATCGAGCCCAGGGTTGGGCTCTGCACTGAGCATGGAACCTGCTTAAGATTCTCAATCTCTCTCCCTCTCTGTCCCCTCCCTAGCTTGTGCTCCCTAAAGTTAAAAATAAAAAAAAAAAAAGAGACCTATTTTAGCCCCTGGAGCATGTATCACAGAGCAGCATAGGGAATGTGGGCTTTAGAGTTAGACCTTCATCTGGAGCTCTGCTGCTGCTTAGCTACGTGACCCTGGGGAGTTCTCTCTGAGCCTCAGCAGTTTTCTCTATTCGATGAGGACAATGCACGTTGTAAGGATTTGCCATTATTTGTGTAGCAGGCTACCAGAGTACCTATAGTAGGTGCTATTATGAGAATTCCTCCTCTTCTCTATATTATTACACCCTTCCTTTATTTTTAAAGCCTATTTCCAGGCCACTCCTCAGAAATTTTCCCAAAGTAGCTCCATCCATGGTTCCACCCAGGGCTTTAGGTCTGAACTCATGAGTCCCCCTCACAGGATTCCTGTAACTGCTCCTTCAAGGTACAGTAATGCTCTGAGGCCCTCAGGTGCCTAATAAAACGGGTTATGTTGTAATCTGATCTCTCAAAATCACCTTACGTTGTGCTCAAAATGTCCTTCATTTGGAAATTCTCTTTTGGAACTAGAAAGAAACTTCAGAAAGTCGCCTTTTAAAAACCGTTCTCGGGGCACCTGGGTGGCTCAGTCAGTTAAGTGGCCAACTTTGGCTCAGGTCATGATCTTGTGGTTCATGAGTTTGAGCCCCGTGTCAGGCTCTGTGCTGACAGCTCAGAGCCTGGAGCCTGCTTCAGATTCTGTGTCTCCCTCTCTCTCTGCCCCTCCCCCGCTTGTGCTCTCTCTCTGTCTCTCTCAAAAATAAACATTTAAAAAATTAAAAAAAAAAACCTATTCTCTTATGACATCATACTTTATCTGTCATCAGTACTGGTACCCACACTGACAATTTTTTTTTTTTATATTAACCTGACATCTTAAAAATAAGTGAGGGGCACCTGGGTGGCTCAGTCAGCTAAGCATCAGACTCACAATGTCGGCTCAGGTCATGATCTCAGTTTGTGAGTTCGAGCCCCTGCATCAGGCTCTGTGCTGAGCATGGAGGCTGCTTGGGATTCCCTCTCTCCCTCCTTCTCAACCCCTCCCCTGTGCCCTCTCTCTCTCTCAAAATAAATAAATAAATAAACATCTAAAAAAATAAATGAGAATGATGTTTAGAGTCGGCAGAAAGGAGACACGATGTGGCATGAAAACAGAAGATTCCTTTTCTGTTTTTCCAATTTTCTACTTCCCAGGATTAACTCCCCCTTAAACACAAACTAAAGCTCCTGTGCGTATCACACATAATCTGTTTTGGCAGGCATAACAGTATCAATATACCGCTGCATTTGATGGGTCAGTTTTCTTGCCTGCTCCTCCTTATAAGCTTGACTCAGACACCTGGTATTGGACCTGGATTCCAAAACGATGAATGCAGGTAAGTCATTTCTCCTCATTTGTAAAAGAAAGAATGCTGCTTAGAGATGCAAGATCCCGCGTGAACAGGGAATTTGCTCATTGCCTATCTCAGCTTTTAGAGGGGGTTGGCATTTCCTGCCTCCTGGAAAAGGCAAGAAGCTGATTCCCTGGAGCCTCTAGGAAGAAGCAGCACTGCTGACACCTTGATTTTAGCCACTAATGCCTCCTTTTAAACTTCCAACTCCCAGAACTGTAAGATGATACACTGCCTTGTTTTACACCACTTAATGTGTGTGCACCTGTCACAGTGACAATAGGAAACTAATATTATCCATGGTCTCATTCACCCCGCAAATTATGTGGTCATGTGGAGATTCTGAATACACTTTAAGATGTGGATGTTAATAATACCCAGCAGATGGCATGGAGTGCCACAGGAAAGATGGGGAAAAAAGAAAAAGTACAGGGAAATGAGATCACAAAGAAGGTCTAATTATGGCATTATTATCTATAGGAGTTAAGGAGAGGGAGCGTTAGTGGGACCAATACCAGACATTGCCTAGATGGCAAATGTCAAGGGTAACCCAGACACCCAGGGCTAATTTAAAGAGACTTCTGCTGCAAGGTGTCTGGGAAATAATTTTTTCTTAAAGAGAGATGGAAAGGCCCTTTCCTTCCTTCTATTCCTGTTTGGTGTGCTTGATGTGAGGACATGCCACATGAAACTGCTGCAGCCATTTTGGGACCATGAAGAAGAGGCCAAGAGAATTCAAGAGAGGGCAACCCAGTGTTCTTACAGCAGTAAGCCTCTGAATCAGTCCTGGGGATGCACATTTCCAAGCTTCATTTTATATAGGCAATGGAATATCTATATTAATTGTCAGTCAGAAATTCGTTCTATCACTTATAACTAAAACACGACTTTAAAAACATAAAATTTGGCTTCTTAATCCATCTAAAGTACTTGTTAGTCATCTGAGCTCAAAAGTCAAGTGTTTTCTGAGAACTGACTTTGCTCTGCTATTGGGGGGCAAAAAAAAATGATCCAGATATGATCCACGGACTCAAGAAATTATCATCTATCAAGGGAAGAGAAACATATTCTATTTGTAGAAATTCTACCAGCAGAATACATTAAATCTTTTTTTTTTAAAAAGAAGGAATTCAAAGAACCAAGAGTTTAGAGAGAGAATCAGCCACCAAACAGGTATACTGAATACCCAGGCATACCACAGAAAGGATGGAGGGAGAAATTTAAACCAACAATAAAGCAGCCAAAAAAAAAAAAAAAATTCAGTCGGCTTTTTATCACACACCAACAATTCTAAATAATGTCAGTGATCAAACATCCCTCCTAGAATTGAGTCAACTTTCTACAAAATTCTTTAGTTGCCATTGGATTTTAGTAACATACACTCTTACTTGAAATTATTACATTTTTATTGTTTATACTCTAACAAACATGTAGACTTGATTATACATTCATCTCAAGACCAAGTTTTTTATGATTCAGAATCCTTTGCTTTGAGATTTCTTCCTCTTGAATTATCTAAGTCAAATCAGATAATGTTCACTTGAGGTCAACACTATTGTCCCATTTCAGAAACCTAGAATCCTAGGGTGACTGGCTTCTGGAAGTTAAATCTGTAAGTCAGTTAGCCAGCTTTGGAAACAGCAATATTTTTCTTCCAATATACTGTTCTGTTTAGCATTTATGATTTCCCCAAATCAAACAGAATATACAGGCAGGTATGCAAAAATAGATGTTTAATCTAGTGGTCTCTCTTCAGATAGCTGGTTCTAGGAAAAAAGACTAATACCTCAGAAGAGCACATGTCCCATTTACCCCCCAAGGAGAATCATTTAGCCAATGGTGGATCAGTATCTTCCAACAGAGGTTTCCAGATGGAAATTTTCTGTATCCCTGCTGTATCTTTCCAATATGGTAGTCTCCAGCTACATGTGGCTCTTGGGCATTTAAACTATAACCAGTGTGACTGAGAAACTAGATTTTCTATTTACTTTTAATTACTTTACATTTAAATTTGATTAAAGAGTACAGAATAGATCATAGGTCTCATTTGTCTCAGAGGTGAGTGGGTAAAAACAGATGTAATTTATATGTATACAACAGAGTATTATTCAGGATAAATGGATAAAAAAGATATTATACATATATACATGCATACACACACACACACACACACACACACACACACACGAGTATTATTCAACCATAAAAAGAAGGAAATCCTACCATTTGTGACAACATGGATGAACCTAGAGGGCATTCTGCTAAGTGAAATAAGTCAGAGAAAGACAAATACTGTATGATCTCACTTGTATATGGAATCTAAAATACAGAACAAAATCAAATTCACGGGTACAGAGAACAGATTGGTCGTTGCCAGAAGTAAGGGATGAAGGAGTGGGGGGAGGCTGGAATGAGTGAAATCAGTGAAGGTGAAAAACATTTTTAATTACAAAAAATAGTAAAACGCAAGGGTTTGCAATCTTTGTTGATGCAAGCCTAGCAAAAATTCCCAGTTTCCTTATCAACAGAGCTGAAAATACTATTTTGGCTTCCATGAGAGCAGTTTCTGAGAGATGTTATTTAAAATAATGGTAGGAACACATGTGGACACTTGCTTTTTATTTTTAAATCTTCAGCTCATTTCTTCTTCCTTCGTATGCCTTTTTTCATACTTTTTCAAATTTAGTTGTATTCAGCTCCAGCGTTACCATCTCTGTAATCCTCCCCCCCTCCCCAGTTAGGGATAGAAATACAGCTCAAAGAGCTTTTTTAAAAAGTGGGACTGTATTATACGTTCATTAAGTTAAGTGAAATCATATGGACTCACAAAATCAACACAACAACAAGGATGGTGCAAGAACAGCAACAAACAAGAACTGGTATGTATTATTTAAATACAAAATATCCCCTAAACTTAAGTCAAATACCTGAACTCGTGCTTAACTGTAGTATCATCTGTTCTAGCCCTTTATCTAGTTTTCAAAGATAATTTTCACTTCATGTAATTTTTGTTTTTTTTGCTGAATTTTGAGCACAGGCTCTGAGTAAGATGTGACTTTGATGTACTCTATTTGATGTAGACAGGAGTGGAAATATACTCCACATTTGGAAAATTCTGCTCATTCTTCCATTTCTTGTGTCCTTTTCTTTCTAAGGTCTCTAAATTCTCCAATATTTCATAAATGTGATTTCTGGTGTGAAATTACTTTATTTCCATAGAGATTATGTCCTAATGGCTAATTCTGGTGTTTGTTGACACTTGAAAGCCAAAGAGAAGTACGTATGGTACATTAACTGTCACTAACAAGTCAGAATATATATCACACATATATGGTTATGTGTGGGTAAAAACACACACATAAA
This sequence comes from Panthera uncia, assembly GCF_023721935.1. Classification (NCBI taxonomy): domain Eukaryota; kingdom Metazoa; phylum Chordata; class Mammalia; order Carnivora; family Felidae; genus Panthera; species Panthera uncia. The sequence continues at coordinate 13,258,124 of NC_064807.1, forward strand.
TTACCATTTGACAACAATGAAAAGTCTTTAAAAGTAGAAGTGATGAAAAGATCAAAGAGGTTCTTACTGCTATTATTATCATTCTGAGGATATAATCATACATACACAGTATGAGTTGTTATTAATCTAGTAATCTATCAGCTGGAACTTTCATTTAAGTGATCTCTGTGCACCAACAGAACAACAAAGATTATCCATTGGATTGTGAAAAGCCTTTGAAGTGCTAAAAAAATTTTAACACTATATTAAAATATTCATGTATTTTAAATTACACTAAATTTTTCTTTCATGATCAGTAATGTCCTGCATGTCATATAAATAAGTAAAAAATAAAAATACTCCAACTATGAGTGTTGGTTCCCAAATGCCAGACCTGGGATAAGAGCATTCGCTGACAAATTTGTTATCATTCCATAAAGAAGTTAGAAAAATAAAGACATAAATGACTGTCCTTTATTCTGTAATAATGTCCTTTGAGATTTTTTTGATTTTAAAATATCTGTTCTTAATGTAGCCAAGTTTATATTAGCCATGAGATTCTTTCGAGTCTAGACTTAGAGAATCAGAATGTCTTGGAGGAGGGCCTAGAAATTACCATGTTTAACAAGTTCCATTGATCAGATACATTCTAATGTTTGAGAACCACCAGTATGGAGTCAAGTGTGCAGAATTTGAATCCAGACACTCAAAAGTTTGAAATCTTGCCTTGTCATTTTCTGAGTGACCAAAGATGTTTTACTTAAAGTCTCTCGGCCTCCATCATCATAACTACTAATTGGCAGGGCCGTTAGGTGGGGAGAAAATGGTAATCAACATGAAGTTTCCAACAGCACCTGGCCTAGACTAGAAACTCAAGGACACTAGTTCTCTTCCATACCCTGTAGATGCTGGATAAGTATGTACCATGCTGTATCTTGCATATGTATATTCTGATAAACAGAACCATAAGATGGTCCCCCCATATTTCTGACTGCTGATTACTGAATTAAACACAAATCAGGTACTGCTGTGGAGGAATTTTGCTTATGTAATTAAAGTCCCAAATCTGTTGATGTTTAGATAAGATTATTCTGGTGGGCCTGACCTAATCACATAAGCCCTTTGCTTTTTTATTTTAGTTTGTTATGTTTTTTTGTTTTTTGTTTGTTTTGTTTTTGAGAGAAAGGTGGCTTTATTCTGCTACAAGTTGTAGGCTTTTTATGACTGGAAAATATCCTAAGTTTAGTTCTTGACTTTCATAGTGTAAGTTGACCAGAACTTATATTCTGTTATATAATCATGTTTTGGCTTCTACCTGGTGATTTGCATGCTTTCTACCAAGTAATTAAGGTGTAAACGTTTCTTTTGGGTTAAGTAACTTATTTTGAAGGTTTTAATGCATTCCAGCTTCTTCCCCTAGGAGATGACACCTGGTGACATTTCCTGGACCTTCCTGTTTTTGAGTTTACTTCCTTCTTCCTTCTTCCTTCTTCCTTCTTCTTCCTTCCTTCCTTCCTTCCTTCCTTCCTTCCTCCTCCTCCTCCTCCTCCTTCTTCAGCATAGTTGACACACAATGTTAATTTGAGATGTACGAGTTAGTGATTTCATAAGTTCATACATTATCCTATGTTCACTCCAAGAGTAGCTACCATCTGTCCCATTACATCACTATTACAATATCATTGACTGTATTCTTAATGCTTTTTATTTTTTTATTTTTTTTTCTTAATGCTCTTTTTAAAAAAAATTTTAATGTTTATTTTTGAGAGAGAGACACACACAGTGTGAGCAGGGGAGGGGCAGAGAGAGAGAGAGAGAGAGAGGGAGACACAGAATCTGAAGCAGGCTCTATGCTCTGAGCTGTCAGCACAGAGCCCAACCTGGGGCTCAAACCCATGAACTGTGAGATCATGACCTGAACTGAAGTCAGATACTTAACTGAGCCACCCGGGTGCCCCTTAATGCTCTGCTTCTTATTCCCATGACCTACTCATTCCATAACTGGAGGCCTGTATTTCCCTCTCCCCTTTACTCATTTTACCCATCTCTATTACCTTCCCACTGGTGACCATTAGTTTGTTCTCTGTATTTATAGTTCTCACTCTGCTTTTTCATTCATATTTTTACATTTATTGTATGAGTGGAGTCATATACTACTTGTCTTTCTCAGTCCAACTTAGCACAATCTCACCTGTTTTAATGACTGCATGATATCACATTGTGTGTGTGTGTGTGTGTGTGTGTCTGTGTGTGTGTACTACATCTTCATTATTTGTCTACTGATGGACACTTAAGTTGCATCCGTGTCTTGACTGGAATAATGTAAATAATGCTGCAATAAACAGGTGCATGTATCTTTTTGATTGTTTTTGTTTTCCCTGGGTAAATACCCAATAGTAGAGTTACTGGATCATATACTATTCTATTTTTTATTTTTTATTTTTTGAGGGATCTCCACTCTCTAAAAGTGGTCATGACAATCTACATTCCCATCAACAGGGTGCGAGGGTTCCTTTCTCTCCCCATCTTCACCAACCCTTGTTATCTCTCGTCTTTTTGATTCTAGCCATTCTAATAAGTGTGAGGTGATATCTAACAGTGGTTTTGATTTCTATTTTCCTGAAGACTAGTGGTATTAAACATCTTGTTATGTGTCTATTGGCCATCTGTACATCTTCTTTGGAAAAATGTCTATTCAGGTCCTTTGCCCATTTTTTAATCAGATTGTGTGTCTTCTTGGTGTTGAGTTGTATAAGTTGCTAAAATGTCCATATTACCCAAAGCCATCTAGACTCAATACAACTCCTATCAAAATACTAATAGCATTTTCACAAAACAAGAATGAATAATACTAAGATTTGTATGGAATCACAGAAGACCCTGAATAGCCAAAGCAGTCTTAAGAAAGAAGGAATAAGCTGGAGGAATCACAATACTAGATTTCAAGATATACTACACAAAGCTGCAATAATCAGAACAGTAGGGTACTGGCAGAGAAACAGAATTGAGACCCCAGAAATAAACCCATGATTACACGGTCAACTAATCTATGACAAAGTAGGCAAGGATATATAATGATAAGCAGTCTCTTCAATAAATGGTGCTGGGAACACTGGACAGCTACATGCAGAAGAATGCAACTGGGCCACTTGCTTACACCATACACAAAAACAAGCCCAAATGGATTAAAGACCTGAGTGTGAGATCTGAAACCATAAAAACCCTAGAAGAGAATACAGGTAGTAATTTCTCTGACTTTGGCCATAGCAACATTTTTCTAGCTATGTCTCCTGAGGCAAGGGAAACAAAAGCAAAAATAAACTACAGGGATTGCAGGAAAATCAAAAGCTTCTACACAACAAAGGAAACCATCAACAAAACAACAAGACAACCTACTGAATGGGAGAAGCTATTTGCCAATGATATATGTGATAAGGGGTTATTATCCAAAATATATAAAGAACGTATGCAGCTCACAAGAGCCCTTCAAAAGCAGAGAAGTCAGAGAGACACACTCAGGCAGGCCTGGAAGAAAGTCAACATCCATGTTATGAAATGCCACAGGGCCACGTGGCGAGGACCTGGGACTAGCCTTTAGTTGCTCACATCAGTCCCCAAACTGACAGCCCACAGGGGGACCTCAGTCCTACAACTACAAGGAAATGAATGTGCCACAACTGAAGGAGCTTAGAGGAGATCTTTCCCTAGTTGAGTGTCCAGACAAGGATGCAGCTGGCTGACATCTTGATTTCAACTTTGCCATACCCTGAGCGGAGAACTCAGTCATGCCGTGTCAGAATTCTGACCTCCACAACTGTGAGATGAGAAATGAGTGCTGTCCTGAGTCTCCAGCTTTGTGATAGTTTGTCACAGGACAATAGAAGAACATATATATACTGTAATTGTGCTGTATGATTACATTTTTAAAATGTAACATTATGTGAAAACAATTTCTTCCTCTTGCCTTTTCGGCCACACACCTGTGCTTGTGTCTATAATATAAATATGAAGTGACAGCTCTTATCTTCTGAGGGACAAACGGAAGGAAAAACAACCTATCTACTATTTTGACATATCACCGAGGACTACATAAATGCACATCTCTTTCACTCCATCTCCTTTAGTTTGTTGTAAATGCCCTACAGTGAAATAACCTTCCATCCTGCTCACAGGCTTAGCTAAGAGTCTAGAAACAACTAACACAGCTAAGAGTCTAGAAACAACAGCAACTGAACTTTTAACTCGGACAAACAGCAATCCCCAAAGGTATACAACTGTGAAGAGTTTTCTCCCTTATTACTGTTGTTGACTTTTTCTTTTCTTAGTCCTTCCATATGGTTCGGGGCGGGGGGGGGGGGGGGGGGAAGAGGCTGACACTTTCTGCCCTTCTGACCTGGACCAAGATCAAGCCTTTCTTTGAAAGTCTGGAGTCTTCAATAATAACAGTAAGCTTTATATGTTGTTCAAACTAAATCCCAATTGGTTTGAATTGTTTGAACGAGGAACTCAGACAAGTAGCTGCATCTTCTAATGTGTTTCAAATAAAAATAAATAGTCTCTAGTCTCCCTGAAGTCTGATCTCACAGAAGCATCATGATCTCTTTCCCCTTTGTACAACCTACAGCAACTATATGTAGGAATTTCCACTGGTGTAGGAGGCATATGTGCATTTCACACATAGATAACAGCACCTACCATTTACTGGGCAATTATATTCCAGATCCTGTTGTGGGCACTTTAGGTGTATTAACTCAACTGTGATAACATCTCTCTGAGAAAGGTGCCAAAGGTTCTAATCATGCTTCTTGTACAATGAGGAAACTACAGAGTATTTAGATAACTTCCCCCAAATCACATGGCTAATAAGTGGAGGAGTAGGGGATCCAGAAATTCTGGCTCTCCAGGTGTGTACTGAACACCTATTTCTGAGACGAGAGGTATTATTCTTCTCAGACAACAAATCTCCTGCATGCAAAATTCAGCATTCAGCAGAAGACACAGGACCTTCACGTCAAAGCAGGTTTTCTCTGCATGGAGAAGCAGAATGCACAGGCTTGAGACAGGGAAACACCTAAAACAACAGGGATTGAGTCCAAACCCCTCCCTCTCCTTCACCACTGCTACTGGCAATAAAAATAAAGAATAAGAAAGCCTACTTTAAGCCTTCTGCCTAGAGCCTAGAAAATTCAATAAGGCACCATAAAACAGACAGGACAATTTAAGAGTTTATAGCAAGATAGAAGCTTTCAGTTCAAGTTATGAGATAAATAGGTCTTGAAAGGTGACTCCCTGGATCCCTGTTCCTTTATAAGATGTTCTTGGGTCCAAAACACTCTGTGCTTGAAATGTGTGTGTTGCAACGAAGGAAGGCACAATACACTCCTTTCAGTCCTGAGCCATTTGTTACTGCCGATGATGTCAGGATGTTCGACTGTGTGTGTGTGTGTTTCATGTGTATGTACGTATTTAAAAACAAAACAAAGCGATGAGATGTACAAAAAGCATTTCTTTTCTGGGAAGAACAGATTTTGGAACTACTCAGTTTTCTTCCCACCATGTTCCACATGAGCTCGGAAAACAGAACTAGCCCAACTCTCCAGTGTCTCTCCAGCAGCACTGTGTCTCTGTAGCTTGTCTACCTCCAAGTTCTGTAAATTAAATTATACCTTAAATAAGGTAAGGGGGTGACTATTTGTAGGAGACCTGTGATGAATCATTTATTATATAAATAAATGCCCTTTAAATGTCCTAATTCAGAAAAAAAATAAATGTTCTAATTTGGAAGTATGTGCCACATTGGTTTTAAAGGCACGTGCTCAGCTCATGCTTCCTCATCTTTCATAGGAGCCCTGCAGATGTTCTAACTGCGTTCTCTGTGTCCAGCCACACAGCACCCACTCTTAGTCCTTCCTACCTCACGTTCATCTCCTATATCACCTCAAGCAGGGGCTCTTAATCTGGATAGAAATCAGTGGTTCATCAACTTGGATAAAAAAAAAAAATCTGCATTTTCAGTAACATCTACCTGAAATTTAACATTTCTTTCTGTCAGGATTGGAGACAACAGGGGTGCCTGGCTGGTTCAGTCGGTTAAGCCTCTGACTCTTGATTTTAGGTCAGATCATGATCTCACAGTTAGTGGGATGAGCCCTGTTGGGCTCTACGCTGACACTGAGGAGCCTACTTGGGATTCTCTGTCTCTGTCTCTCTGCCCCTCTCCTGCTCACTCGCTCTCTCAGTAAATAAATAAACTTATAAAAAAAAAAAAAGAAGAAGAAGAGTGAAGACAACAAACCTTAGTATTATTTGTAGTAGCAGTGACTTGAGCACCAAACAAAATCAGAGACAGTTTCCTATCTCATTACAGCTTCGGTAAATATCCCCAAATATTGTGTATACTCACTACCACTCACAGCTATCATAGTTACTAGACTTGTTGTTAGATCTTGTTATTTAATGCATTCACTAAAGAAGCATATATGTTGCTGTATCACAAACTTAGTTTTTCTGTATTTGGATCACTGTATCTTAATGTATTGGTCTCCTTCGAAATTCTATTTTTTTTTTTGTTTGTTTGTTTGTTTTTTAAATCCTCAGACAGGATCTCTTGGTTTTCCTAGACTGCTAAATGGGAGTCCCTGGTACACACACACACAAAATTAAGAACCTCTGTTCTGGATCTTTCTTTTTTAATGTTTATTCATTTTTGAGAGAGAAAGTGGGAGGGAGGGAGGGACAGCACAAGTGCCCACACACCAGCAAGTGGGAGAGGGGCAGAGAAAGAGGGAGACAGAGGATCCCGAGCAGGTTCTGTGCTGTCAGTGCGGAGCCCAACACAGGGCTTGATCCCACAAATTGTGAGGTCATGACCTGAGCCAAAATCAAGAGTCAGACACTCAACCGAGTGAGCCACCCAGGTGCTCCCGGATCTTTCTAAGATAAAGTTTTCCTAAGTTGTACCCTTAACTTCCTTATTGGTACCAAGTCATCTTCCTAATAGTGTTCAAATCCTTCATGGTTCACATATGGCCTTTCACGATCTCTGTCTCCTTCCACTGCCTTGCCACCGGTGTGCTGATGCTTGTGCTCTGCATTTCATCTGTTCCAAATTGTTTCAGGCTTCCCCATGCAATGAACCATCACAACTCTCTTTTGTCTCTGGATACAGTTCACTCTGATAAAAATGTCTCTGACTACTAGTGAACTCCTACTCATCCTGTAAGACCTAGCTCAAGGTCACCTCCTTGAGATACTCTGTCTGACATAAGGACTCTTCATCCCTTCCAGACTCACTGTGGTCACTTGGTCCTTTGCTGCACCCCTGCACATGCTATCTGCATTATAGCACCTAACACAGGGCATCATGGTTGTGTATGTATAGGTCTCATTAAGGGGTCGTGAGTGTGGGAGCTCTGGAACCATCTGTTCTACAATGGTGCCCAGCACATTGTGCATGAGCTTGACTGCTGCCCACAAACGCTGCATGAAAAAGTCAATCTTGACTTGGCCCTAACAGGGTTTCTATGGTCAGCCTAGGACTCTCAGTGGAGGCAGAAGTGAGACTAGCTAATTGTCTTGCTGATAGCTTCTTTGTGATGGAGAGCTATTAAGTTCCAAACGTTAGTGCTGAATTATCCCAGCCCCTCTGGGTGGATTAATTTATATCTTCAGAATTCTCCTAAGGAAACTTCTCCTATAGTAAAAAGAGCCACGAGTCAACAGCCTAACTCTTTGTGATATCTCCAAGGGGTGTCTCCTCCTAAAAAAGTTAGATTCTTTTTTATACACATCATTTGTTCATCTGCTCATTCACTTCCTCAGCAAATATTTCCAAGAGTCTATGACCTGCCAGGCACTGTCTGGGGGATTAAGCAGAACTCTCTGTGAATGATGGAAACACATATTTGCATCATCCAATCGTCCAATATGGTAACCACTAGCTGCATGTGGAAAGAGCCATATGTTGACAGCGGGCACCATACTGTTGCTGTGTGTGGTAGAAATAAGTGAACAAAAGTGTGAATAGATGACTAACAACCAGATAAACAAGAAATCCCCCAGATATTGAGAAGTGCCACATGCAAAGAATTAAGTAGGCCAATGCAGAGTCACTGAGGTTTCAGAAAAAAGTTTCTTTGAGGAGGTGACATTTCAGCTTATAGTTGAATATCAAGAAAGATCCTATTATGGGAAGAAATGGACAAAGGAAATTCTAGGCAGAGGGAACAAACAATTACAAACCTGGAGGAGATATGTGCTTAGATTGTTTGAAGGAAACAAAGGACAATGTACCTGAAGTAGGACGTGAAGTCAGAGGATGGCTGAAGACACTTTGCAAGGGTCTGTAAACCAGAATGAGGAGTTCAGATTTGTTCTCTGGGTGCAATCAGAAGTCATTGGAGGGGTTTAAATAAGGGGAGGGCATGATATTACCTATATTTCATAAAGCTCATGGTGATGGCTCTATGAAGAATGGATTACAGAATGGAAGTCCATTCAGAATGATCATTACAGTAGTCCAGGTGTAAGGTGGTAGCAATTTTCTCTTAGGGTCATGGTTTTGGAGGTAGCGAGGAGCGAATAGAATCAGTATATATTCTACAGGGAAAGTCAACAAAATTTTCTGGACTGAGAAAGAGAGGAGAGTCAAGAACAATTCTCAGATTTAGAGCTTCAGCAAGTGGATGGCTCATACCACTTACTGGGATATGATTGGAGAAGGAGCAAATTGGGGGTGAAAAATCAAGAGTTCAGCTTTGAATAGCCCCAGTGTAATACCTGTGAGACATCCAAGTGGACATGTGAGGACTGGGAATGTGGATTTGGGATTTAACAACCCTTGGAGATGGTTTTTGAAGCTGAGGGGCTAGATGAGATTGCCTTCGGGACAGACACAGGTGGAAAAGAGAAAGCACTCCAGGAGGGTTGAGCATGACCGGCACGGGCATGTGGTGGTTATTCCCTTCAGATTAGGGTCACTCTCTCCTTGGGGCAAAATGGGCCAGTTCCAAGGGCCCAACCATCAGTGACCCAAAGTGTAAAACACAGAGATGTAGTCTGATTTTTGCTGAACAAATGGGTACAGCCAGGGAGAGAGGCAACCGTTACTAGCTGCCACTATGTTCACTCAAAAGCTTTGGAAGATTAGGAACAGCATCTTTATTTCACAGAGAATGTAACTGGGATACAAATAAATAGTCATAGAGACCTGAGTTAAAATCCTGACTCTATTCTTTTCTGGCTGCATAACCTTAGACAAGATATTTAACGTCTCCCCAACTTAATAAAACAAAGCTGCAGAGAGAACTGAGTAAAATAATGCATAAGATCCCATGCCTACCACCTAATAAATGAGTTAGCTATGGATATAAATACTTCGACCACGGGTAGTAATCCTGGTTAGCACGCAATAGACCTAAGAAATTTACCCAGGTGTATGCAATCCAAAAGCTTGCGATCTTCCTATGGCTCTATGACCATGCTAGAAAACTACTTGATTTTGGCTTTATGCTTTCTTTCTCTTGTTTATTTCTCTAATGCTCCCTAAAAAGAATTTTTTAATTTAACTCATTTATTTTTTTTAATTAAAGTGTTCTTTCCTGAAGCTGATTTTGCCCTTTGTTCTAAGCCAGGCAAGTATTCAACTTTACATGTCCCTCTCAAATAGAAGTCCAGGCCGGTTCTTTCCCCCTCCCAGCCCACCTTACTTCTCAGGGGAACATCACCAGCTTACTCAGCACCCAGAGCTTGCCAGCAAAGCAGAGAGACTGCTCTTTTCCCAGCCTGCAGTTAAACACTTGGATTAGCTACATTCCTGCTGACTCTGCTTTCACTGTGCATTCTATTTAATAAACCTCCAGCCACACCGGATATAAGAAACAAAGGTATGACAGACTATTTATTTACCCCTGCTGATCAACTGGAAACATGTATCTGGTATGGTCATCTCCCCACCTCCCTTCCCTGTTTTCTGCAGAGTATGTTCTCCATTTCACTTAGTTCTTTCACATGTGATATCCTGGATCCACACAGACACTCCTAATGAACCACCACTGCCAAAGCACATGTAGGGGACCCTCAGCAGAACTTGGAACACACATGATTCTTCCATACCTGCTCCCTCTTCTGTGTGTCTCTGTGTGTGCAATCTCATTAGCATTTTCCTGCCTTACACTTGGCTGAAAAGTTGTCTATAAGTCTTTACAGTGTAACACATGGATGCTGGCCAGTTTTTCACCAGTCAGCATTTTCTAAGGTTAGAGATTCTAATTAACTCACTTTGAACTAACCTCATCAGGGTTGTGGATTAATTCAAAAATGCATTTAAATCAGTTCAAGCAAATTTTCTCTAGATCAAGGCAGATGAGAAGTAGAGATGGATCACTTAATTTTAACTCTTACCTTTTCTAATGTGTACATGTTAGATGATTATTATTTTTTTTAATTCTCAAAAACTTAATCTCTAAATCCAACACACTGGATCTATTTTTCTTTTTATCTCCCTTTCACGTTGGCATTTACCATTCCTGCACATCAAGTCTTTGTATCCATTAGGAAAGACATCTGGTAGGGCTCTTTGACATTTTTCTGTCATTACATTATGGCAAAATTTGCCAAAGAGAGAGATGTGTTGCTTGCCTAGCCATTCATAATGCCCCAACAAGAGCCATTTGTTTTCATTAACTATGTCAGAGGTTCCTAGCATCTTTCCAGATGTGTGGGCAAGGTGACAATTCAACTCAGCATTCCAGGATCTTACAAATTAATTGCTCAAAATAAATCGCTGCAAAACCTAGCTGCTGTCAGCTCCCATACATACCAATTCACACACATGCTTAGATTTCTGGACTTATTTACTTACTGTCTTGTCTTGGTGTCTAAACTTTCTTTCTATTTGCCACTATTTCAGACAACTTCAGGAAGAAACTTTAATCTTGTCGCTCCTTCCTCTGTAATTCCCTGGATCTATTAGCTCGATGGGTCTCTTTACTGCAACTGAGAATGCTTTTTTTTTTTTTTTTAAACTGGCTAGGTTTTGTTTACCTCGGTGCACTGAGAATGGCTTAAGGGCAATGGCTATCTCATTCACTTTTATAATCAAAGAATCTGTTGACACATACAGTGAAGGCACTATACTGTTGGATTAACAAAATGTCTTTCTTAATCATTTCAGATAAATAACCAATGATATTCTCTCCTCAAAAAACACTGATCACATATCCATAGAAACAAAATTCTGCCTATCATTTTAAGTAGTTAAGGACTTTGATCTACAGACATGAACTCACCTTGCTAAGTCTATCTATAGGGTGAAGTCTTAGGTGGTAAAATACATGGGTCCAAAATAGTTGGAGTTCATGGGGAATCTGATTTAAAAAAAAAAAAAAAAGGTTCTCTTCTTGTTTCCTGTTCTATAATGATACCAAAAGAACTCGGGCCACCGATGTCTATCACAAATTCTGAGTCAAGCCAAGGGAAAAAGATACCCAAGAAAATTTGTTATGCTGGCTTATCAAAGACTGAGCAAACCAGGACGGTAAACACAGGGTTCCACCATACATTCACATCCCATGGCCATGGCCCTCGGACTACACCCAGTGCAGACACTGAGTCACTGGCTGGGTCACAGTATCAAATCACACTAATTTCTCACTTTTAGTTCAGCTCACTGCGTCATTTCTAACATAATGGATGCTCCCCGCTTTAACATTAGCAGTGGCTACAAGCCGTCTTTGATTGGGTTTGGTACCTCTCTGATTAAATTTCCTTCAGTTTTAACACTGATCACCTAGGATTTCAAAGTAGCTAAAACTGCTAATTAAATTTATTCTGATGCAGTTTGGCACATATGACCAGGTAGATATGGAAAATATTTTTGGGGGTCTCAGGGGTTTTTGGTAGGCCTTGCCATTGTTTTTCACAAATGAGAGCAAACTTCTAATCGGTCATGAATATCCCTTTACTAGGGGTTTATGAGTCCTGTTGTGTTTTGTGTTTCCTCCTCTGGGTAGTATTTGTGCTTCTTCTGCCCTAATTCTTTTTAATGCTCTATTGAGTATGGTTTGATGTTTTCATCTAATAAGGGCTAGATGGACCACAGAATTTCCAACAACAGATCTCAAAACTGTTTTATAGCTTCAGTAACGTATTTCTTCTTTTCTTCTGGCCCCTGTCTCTGTCACTTTTTTATATCCATCCATCTCAAGGGCAATCCTTGCCTTTGGTTTTCTTTGACCTTTTCAAAATCTGATTTTCCCACATTCTTTCCTGAACTATCATTTCCAGTATTTTGGCAATCTAGTAAATGAGGGTAGAGGAGTTCCCAAATCTTTTCACTTTACCCTTGAGAAGATCTCATCATGGGGTAACTGGGTGGCTCAGTCAGTTAAGCGTCCGACTCCTGATTTCGGCTCAAGTCATGATCTCACAGTTCGTGGGTTCAAGCCCCACACTAAGGTCAGCACTGACAGTGCAGAGTCAGCTGGGGATCCTCTCTCTCCCTCTCTCTCTCTCCCCTTCCCCTGCACTTCCTCTTTCTCAAATTAAATATTAAACAAAAATGATTCTATCACTGTTGTCTAGTTCCAGACTTCATAACTCTGTAGTACAGCACTCTGTAGTTAATTTGAAAGGCTTCCATGTTCAAGATTCCTGGGTATCAATGTTAATAAAAATCTTCTATAGATTTCTACCAGAAGGCTCACTTTTGTCTTGCATTTCTTGGATGAACTTATGGTGTCCTTCCTGACCTGCTTGTGTGTCGACTTTCTCTAAAGTGATAGTAATTTACAAAATCTCGACCCTTCTTTAATAACCACTAAATAGCACCCAGCAGGATCTCTCAAGCCTCGCAAGAGAATATCCCACATCCCACTGCACGCAGCCCACACAGTAACAAGAAATACCTTGTCCATATGCCTTCAAGCCTGTTCCTATTGTTCTTGAGTTATGGCTGTTGCTGAAAAATTCCATTTTAAATTTTTTCTCTATTTATATATTCCATATATTATGTTTCAATTGTATTTCTTAGTTTTAAGTCTTATCCTGATGTAACCTCTGTTACTGAATTTTATTTGTATACAACTATCACAATTTTTTAGTTGTTTTCTAGTATAATATTCTTTCACTCCTTCCTTCTCTAACTCCTTCTCTCTCCCCTCTGTTGCCATTATTGTTATGAGAGGAATGCGTTATTTACTCTTAGAACTCAGAGGACAACCCTGTGAAACACACAGTTTCACTAGTGTGGTTTAGAAGACCCAGAACTGCATTCCCATCTGTTTTTAAAATAATGGTTTTGTGCTTCCTCTTAAAATTTTACTTTCTACCTTTTCCTCCCCTCTTCCCCTGTAATGCTACACAGTGCATTTACCATTTTCATACTTTTCACAATTTTTTTGTTGCATACTTGCCATTTTTAAGACACTGTGGTGGAGGGTAGACAAATTTGCAAAGTATGGTTCTAGCAAAATCCCCTATTTCTGCCTTATTGACAGTCACTATCTCCTGTAAGCTCGTTGGTCCCTTCCAATGTCACCTCAAGTGGTTTTCCATTTTTCAATTCCAGTTGCCTTTCAGAGAAGGGAGCCTGCTGGAATGAAAGCACTTGGCAAAGATGAGACCCAATATCTGCCCATCTCCCACAGGGCGTCGCCAGAAAGAATTATGAAGGCGCTGACCTAGTAATATGCTACCTATCACACCTGAAAAAGATTGTATATGTGCTTTCAATTGAATTGATTTTCCCAGCTGTGTGAATGGGGGTCATCTTTGGACGTCCACACGCTCTTGTGGGGACTCATTCAGGCAGTAGCTCATGCCAGGATTCAGCATCACACTTAAAATTTACCAGAACAGGGCACAGTAGTTCCTTGATCTGACAGTGACCAGAAATAATAAGAACTGATGATACTACTTTGGATGAATCCAGAAGAAAGAAAATACAGAAACCTTGACTTCTTTTTCAAAGGTAGAAGGTAAAGAGTTCAGTAGGTAACACGAGGGGAAGTGAGCAACTGAAAACTCCAGGATAATTATTCCTCCATAAAGATGCTTCTTGAGAATGCTTGGCTACCACATGTAGTATCATGAATTCGGCATATTTTAATTGCCCGTTATTTTTGGCAAGGTGGCATTTTAAGTTTTTGTTCCTAATTGCAGAACGGACAAACAGCATTTAATTCCTGTTGATCCGGGATTATTTTTATTCTCCAGCATGTCCCAATGTCACACTAGAAAAAGGTACAATGCTTTCTGGGCACTCCTCCTACAGATTGTCTAAAATATCCACACGGGGTAACATTCCTATTGCTTTCAGGAGCATCTGAAACAAGCCATAGGGATATTCAGCAGGAGTCACTTGGGGGGAAATGTGTGCTTTTTCTCTGTCTTCAGCATTCAGGCCGTTTTTCAATTTAAAGCCCTATGCAAAGGGAGGGGCCATGCCCAGCCTTTAGTTTCATATATTGCGACAGCATGGTGTTTTTCTGATCTCACTTATCCTGAGAGAGCTGTCAGGGATGGCCCCTGCAGAGACAGCTGACCTAAATTATGACTTCTTTCAGGGAAGGGAAACCCCTTTAGGACAAACAGGAAGCGATCTTTCAGCATAATGTATTCCCATTGGGAGCAAGTAAACAGTTTACTGTTCAGTTCAAAGCAGTGAATTCAAGACACATAAGTTAGTTTGGCTCAATGTGACCCTAAAATCAAGTCAAATGGAATGAGTTTACAATTCAGAGCCTTAAATTCTGTTTGGCTGAACACTGGGGTTGAAATGTTGAATCCCATCTCAACTTAGTTATTATTTTTTTCTTTAGCCATTTCCAAAATACTGCTAAATTCTGGAAATAAAATAAAGAAAAGTGCTGAATTGGTTTTCAGATCCATGAGCAGGCTTTCTTGGTATATAAAAAAAAATTGTCCCCTGAGGTGTAAAGTGGAAAATAAATTTTAAGCGTATACATACAACTGAAAGACATTTTTCTCAATCTAACTGTGATCCTGAGAAATTCAGATTTGGCTTTATAATTTATTTGACTTTTCTCTGCCAGTTATTAGTGAGACTTATCTAGTTTTATTAACTTTAGAGTTAATTAAACACAGTTTGCTGATTAAGTGGCACAATCATCTGCCTTCATAAAGGAAAAGGATCTTGCCCTTTAATTCATTAACCAAGACTCCTCATGTAGTTACGAAGAGGTTGACAATAAAAATGTGCATCTGTTATTTAGTCTATAGGGGTAACACATCCTGAAAAGTCAACTGGGCTGTTTTTCCCATTTTTTCCCCTAGTATGCATACAATGAAAATCTTCACAGATTCAGAATAAATTACAGTTACTCTCATCTTCCAATCTGTCAGTCCTGTTACTCCTGTAGAAGAAAGTGATTTTGGTCCTCTAAGTTTTGTGTCTACAAACATAATGCCAGCGAGATAACTAAACATCTTATTAGAAGCATCTAAACAAATTACATGCAGGATACAAAATGATAGCTAGGTCTACTAAATGTCCTCAATTCTACCTAATGGCTTTCCATTCTGATCAAAAATTGGGTAGAATATATTTAAGCAGTGGCCAGTGGTTGGGTTGTTCAGTAAAATCTGATTAGGGCTTTGGAACGCAAAAGTCTGTTCCAAGTCACTCGAGTCCTAGGAACCAGGAGTCCAGGTTGTGGTCTGAGAATGTCTGGGTGCCCCCCAGAGTAAGCCTAATGTAGGGGTTCTGTCTATAACCAACGAAAGAGTCACTATGCCATCTGCTTCAGTTTACAAATCCTAGGATAAGAAATACAGAGATTGAGAAAAAGGCATCATTCACCCCCAGGTTTTTCTATTTTTGTTCTTTCTATTAAGGTCATTTTAAGCTTCACTATATCTCACCAAACTTAAGACTTCTGTTATCTTATACATCTACACACAGATGTTACAATATACCTACTGATCCAAATTCATTCTCAACAAGCAATTTGAGTTACTTCTATATGTCTTGGTACCATACAATGTCCATTAAGGAAAAGGAGGGAAAAAAAAAAAAGGCAGGCACAATAGAGGCATTGTAAAAAAAAATATAAAACAGTCTTTTTTCTCTTATAAAAACATCAAGTCCCTAACCCTGAAAGATTAGTCTTTTTGATGTCGAATCCAAAGGGAAAAAAAAAAATCATTCTAATTGAAGGGGGAAGGAACTCTTGATCCACATGTGTCCAGGCAGCTATTTTGATTTCTAACCCAAGAGGGAGTATGAGACACATGACATCTCTTGTGCAGTGATAGCAACTGGAAACCTAATCACTTCTGTTTTGCTTTTGCTGCTCAGTTGGCAGTGGGATACGTGAAAGACATGGGGGCTGCCCAGGATGGTTTTGCATAACCATCAGGAACAAAGGAAATACCTTTGGGATGGCACAGGGGCCACAGATCAGGTATCAGGTCTTGGGTACCCCTTGTGGTTGCGAGGGCGATACAGATGGCAGAACTGAGCCAAGGTTGGTGGGGACGGGGTGAGGGATGAAAAAAAATTGCAACCTTAATGAGTTACAAAATAAATAAAAGGCATGGCTTTAATTTAAATCTTTTATTCTGGACATTCCCTTTATCCCTCACATTTTTATTTGAATAATTTCAAATCTGCTTTTGAGTTGAAATAGTACAATGAGCACTCATATGGCTTTATCTAGCTCTATCTACATACATCCTTTAGAACTCTTTAAATGCACATTGCAGATATCATGACAACTCATCCTTAAATACTTCAGCACGTACCTTGTTCAGCATAAACAAGAACATTCTCCTATACAACCACAATACCAATAACAAAACTTAACACTGAAAAGTATGACTTGTATACAGTCTGTACTTGAGTTTTCCAAAAATGTCTTTAATAAGTGTTGCTATTGGATCCAGGAATCAATAAAAAATTACTTACTGAATTTGGTTGCAAGTCTTTCTGGTATCTTTTAATCTAGAACAGGTCCACTGCCCTGTATATTTCTCTTTTTCTGGTCATTCATTACACTTTTTTTTTTATAACAGTCTTTTTTTAAAGTTTATTTATTTATTTTTGTGAATAGAGAAAGATAGAGAGAGTGCAAGCACAAACTGGGGAGGGGCAGAGACAGAAGGAGACACAGAATCTGAAGCAGGCTCCAGGCTCTGAGCTGTCAGCACAGAGCTGGATATGGGGCTTGAACTAAAGGACAGCAAGATCATGATCTGAGCCATAGTCGGATGTTTAACCGTGCCACCCAGGCAACTCTACACTGACATTTTTTAAGAGTCCTGAGGTGAGCTATCTCGTGCAATTTTGCACAATCTGTTTTGTGTGATGTAGCTTCAAGACTAGATTCAATGTAAACATGATGAATCCTTTATATCTTGCTTTGTTGTTGTTGTTATTGTTGTTTTCCACTTGATGATATACCCTGGAAATCACTCTGTCACAGTTCAAGGACATTTTCCTCATTCTGTGCATCTTTATGTTTATTGAACTTTGCTGTGCAAAGGTTACTCAAACATTCACCTATGGATGGACATTTGTGTTCCAGTATTTCAATACCACAAGAAAGTGGTATTGAACAAACAAATTTGTGTATAGGTGGGTTTGTTTTTGGGTTTTTTTTGGGGGGTGTTTTTTTTTTTATTAAGGTGTAATTCCAGGGTAAATTACTAGAAATTAAATTGCCGGGTCAAAGAGTAAATGAATACTTATGTTTTGTAGATACTAATAAACTTCCCTCCACAGGTGTGGCACTATCTTGCATCACCACCAGCAATGCAGTATCTTTTTTTCTATGTACTCAATAGAGTGTGTTGTCCATCTTTTGAATTTTTAGCAATCTCATAGATGAGAACTAGATCTCACTATAGTTTGATTTACATTATTCTTTGGATAAAGTTGGGTATTGTTTTATTTTAAAGACTATTTACAATATATTTTCTGTCACCTGTGTCTTTTTCCCATTTATCATCAGGTTTTTGGTATTTCTTTTCCTATCATTTTTAAGAAGTTCTTTATACATTAGGAAGATTAGGCTTTTATCTTTGTTATATTTGCAGGTATCTTCTCCAAATTTAATTGATTTCAAATTTTGTGTTTTTTTTATGCAAGAGATTTATTTTTACTTTTATACAATAATTTACAAACTTCTTTATCTAATTGCATCTTGATTTTTGAGTCATTACAAAAAGGCTTATCAATATAGGGATTACACAAGAATTCTCCTAGATTTTCTTCTAGTAGTTGTATTGTTTCATTTTTTACACACTTGACCTCTGACCCATTTGAAGTTCATTCTACTATATGGTGTGAGGTAGGATTCAAGTTTTTGTTTTCCAAACAGATCTCATGTTTTCCCAACAGTGTTTATTAAAAAGACTATCTTTACCCTCAGTGATTAGAGATGCCCCTTTTACATATACTACATTTCCATATGTGTGAGTTTGATTCTTGATATTCTATTGTTTGGTTTGCATAGCTATTCATACACCTAGTCCCACACTGCTTTAAATACTGAAGTTTTAGACCTTACCTTAGTATCTGGTAGGGATGGTCGTTCCATTACTGCTGGTCTTTTTCAGCATTTTCTTAACTATTATACGTGTTAATTTTTCCATAAGAACTTAGCATTAACTTGTCTATTATCAGGAAGAACAAAACGTATTGTGTTTATTAGGAAGTATTGCTTTCCAATATTAACTTGTTTGCCTCTACTTCTGTGTGTTTTATGAGTGCCTTGAAGTTTTCCTCATAATTTTGGCACATTTCTTGAAATGCAGTTTTCTCTTCCATTATTCCTTCTAACAGCTTTTGTTTGTATGCATGAGAGCTAATAATATTTATATTTGTTTTATATTCTGGTATGTTACTAGATTATTTTATGATTTATGTTGGCCTCATTACTGAGACTCTAAGACTTTTTAGATATCATAATAATAAATACAGATAATTTTTACCTCTTTCCCAATTCTTATAACTCTGTATTTACTCTTGCTTGATTTCTTTGGCTAATATATCCAGTGCCATGTTGACAATAGTAGGGTATTGGTCATCTTCCTCTTGTTCCTGATCCTAATGTGGATACCTTATGTTTCCTTACTGATGCTGAGTTTTACATACACACATACATGTATATACATGTAATGTAATATATACATACGTGTAATATACATGTAATATATACATACATATATATATATACACATACATACACATGAATACATACATCGGTCTACATATGAGAGAAGGGGGACAGAGAGAAGAGAAAAATAAGAGTCATTAAGGAAGGATCCATTAATTCCTATTTTGCTGATATCTCTTATAACTCAGGAATGGGTGGTAATTTTTAATAAATGCTTTTTTCATGGAGGTAATTATATGATTTTCTCCTTAGATTACTATGGTAAATTTTATTAGTGGATTTCCTATTATTGAACCATCTTTGAATTTCCAGATTAAAACTTATAAAAAAATTTTCAATGTGCTATTAGGTTTTATTTATGACACCGACATTTATATTCATATGTGAGACCAAGCTGCTGCTTCGTTTTTGTACTGTCTTAATAATATTTAGAAATTTATGTCTACACTTGTTTCATAAGAATACTTTGGGAGCCTTTGTTTTTTTGTTTGTTTGGTTTTTGTTTGTATTTCTGTGCTGAGAAACAGTGTAGGCACATTTGGGATGATCAAGCCTTTGAAGGTTTAGCAGAATTTTCTTGTGACAATATCTAAAGGAGCAATTTTTTGTGGAGTAAAACTTTGATAACTATTTCTATTCTGTGGAAATTTATGTTTTTTTAATCTCTCAAGGCCAATTTTAGCAAATTGCATTATTTTAGGAAATTATCCATTTCAGTGAGATTTCAAACTTATTTGCATAGAGTGGTGCAAAATATCTTGAACAATTTTTAATTTTCTGGATTTCGCAGTGTTTACCCATTGCCATTATTAAACAGTGTCCCCGTTATCACTATAGTTTGAATTTTGTCATTTGGGCCTCTCACATTTGTTCTGTGTTCTCAGTCGATAAAACCAAAGCCTTCCTTGTGAAAACAGGCTAAGCAAAAAAGAAAGCCAATGAACCAGAGTTGTGTTGTTTAATTCACTAAAGATTTTTTGTTTTTGTTCGTTTTGGATGAAATATTCATCTGTCACACTGAGGAGCAGGATTTGGGTAGTTCCCTAGATAGTTTCCTTTGGCCTAACAACAATAAATCAAAGGAGGTAAGGAAATTTTGAAGACATTACCAACCATGCATATACTGCAGATCTTACCAGTAAGCCTTCATTTTATTTTCTTATTAATTTTTTTTTTTATTTTTTAAGAGCGAGAGAGAGAGAGTGTGTGTGTACATGAACACGGGAGGGGTAGAGAGAGAGAGAGAGAGAGAGAGAGAGGCTCCAGCCACACCCAGAAGAGAGCCCAAAGTGGGGCTCGAACTCCCGAACCATTAGATCATGACCTGAGCTGAAATCAAGAGTTGGATGCTTAATTGACTGGGCCACCCAGGTGCCCCACTAGCGACTCTTTTTTCTAACTGTGGTAAAATATACACACCATAAAATTACCTTTCTAACCATTTTGAAGTATACAGTTCAATGGCATTAAGTACGTTCACACTGTTCTACAGCCTTCACCAATATCTATCTCTGGAACTTTCTTCATCTTTCCAAACTAAAACTTTGTACTCATTAAATACTAAGTCCCTATACCCCTCTCTCCACCCCCAGTCCCTGGTAATCACTATTCTACCCTGTTTCTCTATGAATTTGACAACTCTAAGTACCTTATATAAATAAAATCATATAGCATTTGAGCTTTTGTGCTGGCTTATTTCACTTAGTACAGTATCCTCAAGGTTCATCCATGTTGTAGCATGTGTCAGAATTTCATTCATTTTAAAGACTGAATAATATTCCTTTGTATGTATTTACCACATTGTGTTTACCTGTTTATCTGTCCATGGATACTTGAGTTGCTTCACCTTTTGCTATTATAAATAATGCTACTATTAACATGGCTGGACAAATATCTCTTTAAGTTTTCAATTATTTTGAATATATACCCAGAGTGGAATAGGTGAATCATACAGCAAGTTATTCTTAATGTTTTGAAACATTATAGTTCTGTTTTCCATAGCAGCTATATCATTTCATATTCCCACCATCAGTGGAAAGGGTATCAATTTCTCTACATTCTCACTAACACTTGGTTATTTTCTGTTTTGTTTTTAAATAATATCCATCCTAATGGGTATGAAAGGAAACCTCATCATAGAGCATGCCTTTTGTGCTTATGTTGTTATATTTCAATATTATTGTTTTATTCCAATATTGTGTAATAAGCACAAGACTCAGATTCAATCAACAGCAGATACTGGGCCACTATGTGACAGTTATTGTGTTATATGTTCTTACAAACAGTTTTCACATTTACTGCATATAGAAAACCCAGCTAGTTTACTTCTTATGTAAATAAATCAAAGAAACTTTCCAAACTGTGTCCAAGGATACCTGAATAATGCAGCCATGACAGAACTCTGCTCTGCTAGGTTTTCTGATCTCCTTAAACAAATTGGTTAACTTTCTAAGTATGAAAGGAGAGGAAAGGAACATAAAAAATATGGGACAAAGAGAAAATAAAAAGTATGATAGCATATTTAAACCATAATATATAAATCAGTACATAAAATATAAACAGACAAAAATGGGAGGCACCTGAGTGGCTCAGTTAAACGTTTGACTGTTGATTTTGATTTCATCATTGGGAGTTCAAGCCCAGCTTTGGGCTTTGTACTGGGCTTGAAGCCTGCTTAACATTCTCAATCTCCTTCTCCCTCTATCCCATGCCCCAACTTATGCACTCCCTCTCAAAAAAAAAAAAAAAAGCTAACAAACAAAAATGTAAGGGCTAACTTAGAGGGCATGCTGGATCATATACAACAAACAAGAAAACAGCAATCAACCAAAAGATTCCCCCAAGGTAGCAAGAAACAGCTATATGCTGATTATAACAAACACCTCATAAATATAAGAATACAAAAGGTCTCAAATAGAAAGGTGGAAAATATATACTGTATAAACATGAAACAGAGAAAGATGTGCTAATATCAGGATAGGCTCTAAGGCAAGAAATAATATTAGAAATAATAAGGCTATTTAATAATAACCTTTCTATTAAAGGTTATTTTTGAATGTGAACATAAAATTAATGACATATATTTAATTACACAACCTTAATTTATAAAGAAAAACTAATAGACTCAATAAAAGAAATTCCATAACAACTGTTAAAAATTATAACACACTTTTCTTTTGGTAGAATAAATGGGGAAAACCTCACCAAAGATATAAACAACAACTAACAGGCTTGACCTAATGGACATATATAGAACACTATATCCAACAACTGTTCAACATATATTCTTTATAAACGCAAACAAAGAATGTTTGAGAAAACTACATATTCTGGGCCATAAAGCAAGTCTTAAAACTTTAAAAAAAATGAAATCAAATAAAAAGCTTTTGCACAGTGAAGAAACCATCAACAAAACAAAAAGGCAGCATACTGGAAAGTATATTTGCAAATGACATATCTGATAAGGAGTTACTATCCAAAATATATAAATAACTTACACAACTCAACACAAAAAAATATGATTAAAATATGAATGGAAGACCTTCTTTTCCAAAGAAGACATACAGATGGCCAATGGACACATGAAAAGATGCTCAACGTCACTTATCATCAGGCAAATGCAAATCAAAACAACAATGAGCCATCACCTCACACCTGTCAGAATGGCTGGCACCAAAAAGCCAAGAAATGGCAAGCAGTCATGATGATATGGAGAAAAACAAACTCTTATGCACTGGTGATGGGAATGAAATTGGTGCAGCCACTGTGGAAAGAGTATGGAGTTTCCTCAAGAATTTTAAAAAAGAAATACCATATGAGTCAGTAATTCTACTACTAGGTATTTACCCAAAGAAAACAAAAACACTAATTCAAAGGGATACATGCACCCCTATGTTTACCTAAATATTATTTACAATAGCCAAGATACAAAAGCAACCCGAGTGTCCATCAACAGATGAATGGAGATGTGGTACACACACACACACACGCACACACACAATAGATTATTACTGAGCCAAAGAATGAGATCTTGCTACTTGCAACAGTATGGATGGACTTAGTGGGTATTACACTAAGTGACATAAGTCAGTGACATAAGTTAGTCAGAGAAAGACAAATACCACAGGATTTCACTTATACACAGAATCTAAAAAACAAATGAATAAATAAACAAAAAGAAGAAATAGACCCATAAATACAGAGAGCAAACTGACGGTTGCCAGTGGAGGGGTGGGGGATAGGCAAAATGGATAATAAGGCAGAGGGGGAGATACAGGCTTCCAGTTATGGAATGATTAAGTCACAGGGATAAAAGGTATCACATAGGGAATACAGTCAATAGTATTGTAATACTATTGTGTGGTGACAGATGGTAGCCACGACACTTATGATAAGCATAAAGTAATATAAACTTGTCCAATCAGTATGTTGTACTTCTGAAACTAATGTAACATTGTTCATCAGTTGATGCACTTTAAGTTAAAAAAAATCAAAAATAAAGGGGGGTAATGAAGTTATGCATATTTTTTTCTGATCAAATGGAATTACAATGGACTTCCATAATAAACAGATAAGTGGATAATCTTCAATGTTTGAAAGTTGAACAATACATTTCTAAAGAAGTTCTGAATCAAATATAAAATCAGAATGAAATTATAACATATTTTAGGATCAGTTATAATGAGAGCATAATATATTATAATCTGAAGGACACATTTAAAGCTTACAGAGAAAATTTATAGCCTTGGTTGAATATTTTAGAAAAGAAAAAAGCCTGAAAGTCAATGATCCAAACTTCTAGCTCAAGAAGCTGAAAAAATAACAAATTAAATCAAATATAAAGGAAATAATAAAGATGAGAATAGGGATTAATGAAATAAGAAACAAACATAAAATAGAATTAAAAAGCCAAAAGGTGGTTTTTCAGAAAGTAATAAATTAAGGTGTGAGAGAGGAGAGTACATTCACATGCCCCTAAAACCAATATTGTAAATGTAAAAGTGGTCATTATCCTACAACCAATGAACACTGAAAACATAAAAAGAGTATACTGTGATTTTTTGTGTGTCAATAAACTTGAAAGTTCAGATGCAAAGGGCAAGTTTTTAGAAAAATAAAACACCAAAGACTACACGAGAAAAGCAGTAAAATAGGAAAAGCCTACATCTTTTTAAGAAATGAAAGCCATAATTTAAAACTGTCTGACAAAGCAAACTCCTGTTCTACATGAAAATTCTTGCAAATATTTAAGGAAAACTTGATACCAATCTTACCCAAGTACTTCTGGAGGACAGAAACAGGGAGTATATCTTCCAATTATGATGCCAACCAAACCTTAACATTGAATACTGACAAGAACCTTATGAGAAAGACAAATTAAAAGCCAATGGCTTTCAAAATCTTAGATTACAACATGCTAAACAAAAATTAAGTCAATCTAAGCCAGGTGATATATAAAAAGGATGCTACATTACAACCAAGTGATATTTATGTTAGGACTTAACATTCAAAATTTGATTATTCCACTACATTAAAAAAGGTGAGTCATAAAATTCATATGATTTTCCTAAAAATGCATATAAAGAACTAGGAATAAGATACTTTAATATGATAAAGCACACCTACAAAGAAACCTACAGGAAACATTATTCTTAATTGTCAACACTGGGAGCTTCCTTCTAGAGTCCCGGCACAAGAAGGAAATGCCTGTTATTACCCCTTCTGATCAATATTTTTTTTTTAATTTTTTTTTCAACGTTTTTAATTTATTTTTGGGACAGAGAGAGACAGAGCATGAACGGGGGAGGGGCAGAGAGAGAGGGAGACACAGAATCGGAAGCAGGCTCCAGGCTCTGAGCCATCAGCCCAGAGCCTGACGCGGGGCTCAAACTCACGGACCGCGAGATCGTGACCTGGCTAAAGTCGGACGCTTAACCGACTGCGCCACCCAGGCGCCCCGTTTCTGATCACTATTTTACTGAAGGTCCTGGACAATGTAAAAAGGCAAGAAAATAAAAAGAATAAATATTGGAAAGTAACAAAAGTGTCTTTTATGACTAAAAATGCAAAAAAAAATTATAGCAAATACAAAAGAATCTACATATGTTTTTAGAACTAAAAGTGAAATTATTACAGTCATTGACTAAAATGTCAATATACAAAAAAATGTCAATATACAAAAAAAAAATTTCTATACAACCCTGACAGTTACAAAATGAAAGCTTTAGAAGTTCCTATTTAAATAAAAAATCTTCAAATACTTAGTAATAATTTTAACGAAAGAAGTGAAAGTGCCCAAAAAACTACAAAAACTACTTAAAGGTCTTTAAACAATTAAATAATTGGGGAGGGGTATTTATACCAGAGCCATATTGGAATATTAATATTGTAAAGGTGTTTTATGTTTACAAATTGAGCAAATGATTAAAATGAAATGGTAATTTGATTGTAGAATTATTTGGATGTTCAAAGAGTCAAGAAGAGCCAAAACAATCATAACCTGGACGATTTAGCCACATTTCAAGAATTAGTACAGAGCTAGAGTGGGTACTAGGGCAAAGACAGACAAATAAAACAATGCAACACTACAGGAGGTGCAGAAACAGACCCACACATATGTGGACACTTGATTTATTACTAAGGTTTCACTGCAGAACTTTGGGAAAGGGACAGCCTTTTCAAAAAATGGAACCAAATTATTTGCATACTCATATGGGAAAAAATAAGACTCCTACCTCACACCATACACAATAATCAATTTCATATGAATTGTTGATCTAAATATGAAAGGTAAAACAATAAAGCTTCTAAATGAAACTATTAAGCAATATTTCTATAATCTTGAGATAGGCAAATATGTTTTAAATGGGGTAAAAAGAACACTAATCAAAACAGAAAAACATGATAAATTGCACAATGTTAAGAGTTGTGCTAATCCAGACAGTTTTTAAAAAATGAAAAGGGGGGCGCCTGGGTGGCTCAGTTGGTTAAGCAGCCGACTTCGGCTCAGGTCATGATCTCACGGTGTGTGAGTTTGAGCCCCGTGTCGGGCTCTGTGCTGACAGCTCAGAGCTTGGAGCCTGTTTGAGATTCTGTGTCTCCCTCTCTCTGACCCTCCCCTGTTCATGCTCTGTCTCTCCCTGTCTCAAAAATAAAAACGATAAAAAAAAATGAAAAGGAAGTCACAGGATAGGACAATTTATTTGTAATACATAGTAACAACAATGAATTCACATTTAGAATAAAGAACAAGCCAAAAAACATATGAAAAACTATTCATCCTCATTAGTCATTAGGAAAATATAAATTAAAACCACAATGAGATAAAAACATCTACTCGTCAATCTGGGTAAAAGTAAAATAACTGTCAAGACCAAGTGTTGGTGGAGAAATTGATCAAGCAGAATTCTTGCCCATGTTGGTGACACTATAAAATAGTTAAATTTAGGAATACTTTTTATCAGTATCTATTAAACTGAAAATACTCATGTTCTACAAGACAGTAATTGTACTCCTAACATATGCCCAACAGAAAGTTTATATGTATTTACCCAAAGACAGGTTTATGTTTACAGCAACATATTCACAATAGCCAAAAAAAACCCCAAATGTCTCTAAGAGATGGAATAAAGACATTTTGGTATTTTAATGAAAAAGAAAACACTTTATGACAAAAATAAAAGAATTGCTGCTGCATACAATTGCATGGTAGGTCTCACAAATCTAGAATTAAAAGAAGCTAGACCAAAAAATTAACATTGTATTCCTCAATTTATATAAAATTCAAAGTCAGGTAAAAGAAGTACACAGTTGTTTGAGGTCAGGATAATGATTATCTTTGGTGAAGGACCAGTGACTGGGGTGGTACATACAAGGTTTTGACGGGTGCTGGTAATGTTCTATTTATTGTGAAAACATATTGGGCTATACAATTATAATCTGTGCTTTTAAGTTATGCATATACTTCAATAAAAATTTATGCCAGGGGCACCTGGGTGGCTCAGTCAGTTTAGTATCCAACTTCAGCTCAGGTCATGATCTCAAGATTTGTGAGTTTGAGCCCCGCTTTGGGCTCTGTGCTGACAGCTTGGAGTCTGGAGCCTGCTTGGGTTTCTGTGTCTCCCTCTCTCTCTGCCCCTCCCCTGCTTGTGTGCTGTCTGTCTCTCTCTCAAAAATAACCATTAAAAAATTTAAACAAATTTATTCCAAAATTATTCACAGTATGCAACTTAAGGCAGCAACAAATGCATCATTCAAGTATGAAGTAATCTGAATTTGACATAATTTTGAGCAATTGGTGGGGATGGTCTATTTCAACTTGGTATTAGGAACCTTTGCATTGGAATGGCCCATCGGTTGGGTTGTTATTTGGCACGTTAGAAATTTGTAATTAAATATTCAGTTTTAAAAAGCTGAAAATGTTGAATGATTTTCAATTTTTCAAATGCGACTGCAGAAAAGTAGTAAAATTACCGCAAATGTTGAAAAGACAATGAATTTGAAGTGAAATAGATGGGGAAGCAGTAGTATCATTACACAAAGCGAGGAGTCAAGAGATAAAGGTTCAAGTATATCGTTTGAAGGTGCACAGGTGACTAGTGAATTAAAAACAGTGATTTAATCACAGGGGAAGGAAAGGGAAAGAGGGAGTGGGGATTGATTTCAGTGAGCCAAGATCCTATATATCACTGCAGAAAAATTCATAATATCAGAAGTTGATAAACCAAGAGATAGCAATATAAGAATATTATTTAGAGATAAAGAGTCAATAGCCAAAAGAAACCTAAAAGCAAGTAGTCTATAGTTCTTGCCTTCAGGAGGTTGGAACAGGATGTGAGTGGAGCAGGGGCTGTAGTTTTTCATTACAAAATAACAGTACAAGTTAAATATAAAACAGTTAAAGCAAACTTGAAAAAGAAAAAAGTGGAAGGAATCACTCCACCCCAAATCAACTCTTACCAGATAGCTACATTAATCGAGACAGTGTGGTGTTTGTAGAGGACTGGGCACATAGATTAGTGAAACTAAATAGAGAACCCAGAAACAGTCCATACAAAGATGTCCAACTGACTTTTGGAAAGGGTACAAAAGCAATTCATCAGGAAGAATAGTTTTCTCAAGAGGTAATACTAGAACAATTGGAATCCACGGGCAAAATGAAAAAACAGATGAACTTTGAGCTAAACCTTATGCAAAAACGTGCTCAGAATAGATCATAGGCTTAAATGTAAACCATAAACTACAAAAGTTTTAGAAAAGTAAACCGCGAAAAATCTTTAAAGTTTAAGGACAGGCAAAGAATTCTTAGTCCTGATACCAAAAGCATGATCCATAAAAGAAAAAAAAAATCATTTGAGGACCTTATCAAGAATTTATTTAAAAAAAATTTTTTTTAACATTTATTCATTTTTGAGAGTGAGAGGGACAGAGAGAGAGGGAGACACAGAATCCGAAGCAGGCTCCAGGCTCCGAGCTGTCAGCACAGAGCCCGACGCGGGGCCTGAACCCACAAACCGTGAGATCATGGCCTGAGCCAAAGTCAGACACTTAACCAACTGAACCACCCAGGTGCCTCTAACCTTATCAAAATTTTTTAAAAAACGTTCTGCAAAAGAACCTGTTAATAGGTTAAAAAGACAAATTACAAAATTGGAGAAATTATTTGTAAACCACATATCCAGCAAAAGACAATTACCTAGACTATGGAAAGAAATCTCCAAACTCAATGGTAAAAAAGAAAAAAACAACAATGCTCCAATTAGAAAAGTGGCAAAAGACATGGACATTTTACAGAACAAAAATAAAGATGGCACGAAAGTGCATGAAAAGATGTTCAACATCATCAGACGTCAAGAAAATGCAGATGAAAATCCTAATAAGCTATCATGATACGCCTGTCAGAAAGGCTAAAATACAAAATTGTGACAGCACTAAATGCTGGCAAAGATGGAGAGAAACCTCAATTGCTCATATATTGCTGGTGGGAACATAAAATTGTAGCCACTCTGGGAATAATTTTAGGAGTTTCTTACAGAACTAAACATCAACTACCATATAACCTAACAATTGCACTCTTGGGCATTTATCTTAGAGAAATGAAATCTTATGTTCACACAAAAATCTGTGCATGCATGTTTATACCAAGCTTACTCACAAGAGCCCCAAAGTGACACAACCCAGATGTCCTTCAATAAGTGAATTGTCAAACTGTGGAAAATTATCCAACCATAAAAAGAAACAAATTTTTTTCTATTTTTTAAATTTATTTTTAATGTTTATTTGTTTTAGAGAGAGAGCATGTGCATGCACAAGCAGGGGATAGGCAGAGAGAGGGAGACAGAGGATCTGAAGCAGGCTCCATGCTGCCAGCAGAGAGACCCATATGGGGCTCTAACCCATGAACCGTGAGATGATGACCTGAACTGAAGTTGGACACTTAACTGAGCCACCCAGGTGCCCCAAAAAGAAATATATCGTTGATACATGCAACAACTTGGAAGGGTCTCCAGGGGATTATGCTGAGTCAAAGAAAGCCAGTCCCCCAAAGTTACGTACTGGATGACTTCATTTATATTTAACATTTAGAAAGACAACATTTTAGACATGGGAAACAAATTAGTTATTGACAGGGGTTAAGGACAGGGAAAGAAAGGTGTGGGAGGGAGATGGTGTGGCCACAAAAAAGGCAATACAAAGGATCCTTGTGGTGGAACTGTTCTGTATCTTGACTGTGACACGAACATACTCATGTGTTAAAACTGTATAAAACTAAATACGCATACACACACATGCATGCAAATGAGTAAAACTTAGGAAATCGGGAAATCTGAATGAGATTAGTGAATTGCCTAATGTCAACATGCTAGTTGTGACATTATTCTGTAGTTTCATCAGAT
The DNA here is from genome assembly GCF_023721935.1 of Panthera uncia. Lineage (NCBI taxonomy): Eukaryota > Metazoa > Chordata > Mammalia > Carnivora > Felidae > Panthera > Panthera uncia. The sequence goes on from NC_064807.1 coordinate 13,288,137, forward strand.
GTTACTGCTGTGGGAAACTGGTTAAAGGATACACAGGACCTCTCCCTTTTTCTCAAAAGTGTATTCAAGTTTATATTTACCTCAAAATAAAAAGGCTCTCTCTATATATATGGATGGGTCCACAGCCAACCAACATGGAACTTGAACTCACAACCTTGAGATCAGGAGTCACACGCTCTACAAACTGAGCCAGCCATTATGTCCCCAAGTTTAAAATAAGTTTTAATTCAATAAATACAAAAAAACCTTCTCAATAACCTCACAGAAAACATATGCATACACATGTATATGTTCATATGTACATAGAATGACAGACATACATACCACATGCACACACACTAGGACACAGAGGCAGAATATGAAGAACTGAGCCATTATAGGTTCTGGAAAAGAACAAATAAATTGGATACAATAGTATCAGAGAGGTAGAAGTTCCAGCTAGGACTGAACCTGAGGTTTTAAACAAGTAAGAGACAAGAATCTTCTTAACCAGGGATGAAAATCCAGGGACCGTATACCATGGTGCCTTATTGCACAGAATACATTACCACCCAAAATATGCAGCAGAATATAATTGTTTGAGTATGAGCTCTAACATTTACTTCCTGAAGTCTGACATCAAGTCCATCAATTATTAGCAGTAAGGACTCTGGGCATGTTTTTGAAACATCTGTATGCCTCAGTTTCCTCATAATATATGGAGCCCATAAGGTTATCATGAGGGCTAGAGAATGTAATGTACATAAAAATCTTAGAAAATTGCCTGGCATTCAGTCAGTCTTAGCTAGTTGTAGGATTACCTGACAGCAGAGCATTTGTCATGCATGAGAAAATAAGCTATCATTTTTCTATTTTTTCTGATCATTTATTGTGTTTTGAAGCTTCCACTATCTGAGCTCATCCCACAGTGTCTGGGGTAATTGATACCTCTCCCTCCCTGATTTCTAAAGCCATTTATTTGAAAGCAGGTCAAAGAAGCACAGTCCTGTGTAGGCAGCCTGCTCACCCATCCAGGTACACACAGTACTACTTGGAGAGAGAAACTGTTTCATCGATACATCTCACTGGAACCTGTCTCCCTTTTCCTGGTTCTGGTATCCAACCTATCTCTGCTTTAGTCCAGCACAAATTAGAGGTAATTCTGCAGTTTTCTTTGCTCTCTCAGAACCAAGCAATCTATTTATTCTTTGCCAGAGCATAAATGCAACACTCATTCCCAAAAGAGAAGCTTTAATCATCATTTCCTAGTCCTGCTGACACATTTTCCACTTATTTTGTAACCCTCTTAACTGATGAAGATTGACAGATAGTAATGATCTAGATGGAAGGTGTTGGTTCTAAATCCCCTACAGATAGACTTGCTCTGCGTGTCACAGTGGTGCAGTAGGTGTTGAAGCAGCCCTGGAGCCTACAGAATGACAGCCATGAGAATTCCACTCTATGAGAGCATGAGCTTTACTGGCAAGAATACATGATTCATGGTAGAAATAATAAATACAGTTAATTTAAATTTATAGGCATAAGCTATAGGAAACTAGTTACTTTCTAATGAACCATAATACAATCACTCCTAGGAAGAATACTATATTGGTGGTACAGGCACATTTCTTCTTTAATAAGGACAAGCACTGACTTGGCAGTCATCGCTGTTGGCTTGTCATACATAACATGCAGCCATGGAAACACCAAAAAAACCACAGTGGGAACATCAGAAGCCAGTCCATTGTATGGCTCCTATTCACGTCACTAAAAGATGCTTTGTCATAGGCAATGGTTGCCCTGTCAGTAACTTCAGAAGTTCAGGTGTGTGGGTTTATCATTTCTACTTTCCTTTAATGAAATCCCTTTCAAACCCTACCATTCACACACTTATCTGTTTTAGGTCCCCTTTATTGTTAATATTGACAAATATAATCTTTGGAGATGAACTGTTCCACATGCTTATCACTTGCTGGGTATGGTGATTCTATCACTTTTTAAATTTAACTTCTTAAATCAACTTCCCCTTTAAGAGTTCTGTGTTCCAGAATTTGGCTCCAAGAATCATCTCCAACTTATTTCTACTCTTCAGAATGTATAGGCCTTGCGTTTGCTCGGTCCTTACCTTTTCAAGTCAAGCATACATCGATCCCCTGATCCTTTTACTTCACACCTACTGACCTTCCTCCATATTCTCCTTTTTTTGTGTGTAAGTATAGAAATCAGAAACATGTATCGGACAAGAGTATATAATGACTAGACACATAATCCAAACCAGATTTTCTATTTTTCTTTCTGGTACTCTTCCTGAAGTTTACTGGCTTTGCAGAGATGTGGATGAGTGGGAAAGGGGAGGCATGTCTGCCTACAGAACACTAAACTTGAGGGACAGTCAGCAGTTGTCTCCAGATCCAATAATCCTCTTCCTGGAATGGTTTTCTACACATTTGTTCCCTTTCCTCATGGAAGCAATTCTGCCATTGCTCACTAGGTCTTTTTTAAATGATCCTTATTATCATGGTAACTCATTCCCTAGATGAGATTAGCATCATCTCTAAATAGAAAGATTGAAAATTTCCTCTTTTAGATCATTTGTAGAGTACTCCTATTTACTTTTGTTTGTTTTAAAGTTAGTTTTCTATCCAAATATTTCTATCCAATTTCCTACCCAAGTTCTACAGTCATCTTTTTAAGCGTGAAAACTCACCAGAAGTTATTTTTGTAGTCTAAGTCTCAAGAAAGATTGTCTCTATATGGTACATCTACACAATTCCTTTGTAGTACATAGCCACTAAGATAATGTATAAAGAAATTAATAATAAAGATCTTTCTGCTTTATTGTTAACAAAAAAAGCAGGTTATAAAACTCTAAGAATGGTATCATCCCATTTTAAAAAGTAAAGCATGTGCCTAAGAAAATGCTAGAAGAGTATCCATTAAATCAGAGATGTTATTTCTGAGTGGAAAATATGGCCTCTATCCATCCATAAATGACATAAAAAAGGGTAAAATCTGTACTATTTTAAATATGTATTTAAAAAATATGCATCTTAAATAAAAACATATTTAATCAGATTTTAAAGGTCATCGAGGCTTATTCTTACAAAGTTCTTAATGTTTTGATCTATGAGATCATTGTTATGTGTTGGTATATTATCCTAATCTCTGGGGGACTAAAATAAATAGGTGAACTCAAGTCTTATTTGCCAAATAGTTTTTTATACATAAACTGTATTTACCAAGAAAACCTATCCTTTTGAAATACTAAATATTGCTGTTAAAATATTAAATAAGAAATTGCTATTAGAATAAAATATGCAAGTCATTATTAAGACGAATATCAACATCAGACCTATTAACTACTATAATTTCAAACTTGTGGTAAATGTAATGCTATGTTAAGATAGCTATAATAACTGTGAAGTGGTATGAAAATATCTGAATTTTATTGGTGACAAATTCATAGATTTTGCTAACACTAATGTGGTTTGTGGTCTACATTTATAATTGAAGAAACTGTTAAGTCTCCTATCCAAGTTCAAAAGACCTTATGAATTCAATTCTTGAATGCTTTGGGAGTCTACAGATTCCAGGTAAAGAACTGAACTATATATAGAGAGAGACCAAGGCATTCTCATAATGTAAAAAAATAAAATACTAATAAAATGCACCTTAAAATTAATAAGAAAGATTGTTTAATATGTTCTATGTATTTAAATTTCGAATGCCAAAGATATACAAAATTCAGTATTGAATGAAAGCTACATATTTAAAGATGACCAAAACATAAAATCACGCAAAATTAAGATGTATATCAATAAAAAGTTCAAGATTCACCCATTCCAAATTCAACTACTAAACAAAGATATGATAAAAGAAAAAAGTGCCATAATAAAATTACACCAATTAAGCTTATGGAAATTAAAGAAAATCAATAGATTTTTCAATACATTTATTCCTGAGAACAGTACTTCAGACATTAGAAAGTCCATGAATCAAGGTATATAATGGTGTATTATGAGGAACCTTTGGCAAGAAACCTCATTGAGTCACTGCAGAGCCTTACAAAGATAAGAATTGAAATGCCCACAGTACAGATATTGATCATAAATAATAGACAATTGAATTCAAAAAAAAGAATTCAATTAGGAAGGAAAATCAAGTAGAATTAGGGCTATGGCATTGCTTTAGTGGGCCGTCCCTTAGGATTTGAGTCATGGACCAGGATATACACTGCTCTCTTACCTACCAGGAGCCACTCCAGGGGTCCCCATACATGAAATGACATTTTGAAGCTTTCTACAAAGATAAGAATGTCTGATTCTCATTCCTTTTCTACTGACTCACATATCTATAAAGTGTAAAGTCTCTTAGTACACAGAAACAAATGTTAATCATTGTTCATTGTGGTTATCTTAGGCTTAAGATACATATCTTATTTTTGACTATATTTTCTAGACTGTGTTCAATGAACATATCTATCTTTTATAGGAAGTTGTTAAAGTTATTTAAAAATAATTTGCCATCAATTTGTTTTTGGACAGAGACACCTTATTTGGTAATAGTTCTATTTTCCTTACAACAAAATCCTAAATTTTACCATGGCTTAAAGGTTGCTAAAATAACATGCAGGTTTTTCTTGGCTAATCAGGTTAAATGGCATTTTAAGAACACCGAACATGATTTTAGTATAGACAAGATCATTCATTTTGGAACCCAGCATGACAACACTACGTTGGATGTGAAGAATAAATGTATTAAGCTATAACAGCAAATTCATGAATTCAACCCACAGGAAATAGTCACTGCTACTTGGTAGTTTTACCTGGGTTACAAAGACTGAATGAACATCAAGCTATTTCTCCCAAAGATTTTAATTCTTTCATTTATAATGCTGACATTGACATGAAACATTTGGAAAGAAATTACATAAGCACAGAGTATTTACTGGTCACCAATGAAATTATTTAAGTTAAATGCTGAGTTGTTAAACTCATAGGACTTTTGGATCTTTTTCAGCATATTGGTAGTCTTTCCTAGATTGTATCTGGGGCTCCCACTCCTCCCCCACTGCTACATGCTGTGGAACTAAAATCCTACAGCCACATCAAGTCATATGGTCTCATTAAATGTCTGGGAGTTTAAAAAAAATCAACATTATAATTCTCACTTTACAGATGAAAAAAAAAGACAGCTAACAAGAACTTGGAGAAATGCTCATTTATTCTTTCAACTCACGCTATACACTGAATGCCAAGCAAATTATCAATAGGAAGCTTTGCATGACCAACATAGTCTTTGCCCTTTCAAAGCTTAAAACCAGATGGCCATAGCAGTAAGAGAGAATTCTGTCAGCTTGATTTGAATTTATTGGTTCTACCTCATTTCTAAATTTTTCTAAGCTTCAAATTCTTCATTTATTAAAAAAAAAAAAGGATGGTGGTAACTCCCATGCCAGGTTGCTAAAAAACAAACAAACAAACAAACAAAAAATCGATGAAACATATATGAAGTATCTAGAGTACTATTCAACACAATAGTGGTACTCAATAAAGTCACATATGTGGCACAAAGTAGATATTTAAAAAAGCATACTCACTGTTGTTATTTTTGTGGCTGATATTTTTAATAAGATTAAAAATTAATCATGCTAAGTTTTTAAACGAGGGACTTGGCATTTCCAGCGTTTGAGACTGCTGGAGATTTACACACTTTCTTTTCACATGTAAAAACCTGAAATTGAGGGTCAAGGCTGTACACGTTGTGTTAATCCCACCTTAAACATGTTTAGCCAGGTTCTTTCATAAAATATGTTTCATGAACCATAATTTGAAAACCACTGGAATTTGACACTTGCTACTCACTGACTAGATGGAAGATATTGGGACCCATCTTTGATGTATTTACTATTAACAGGGTTTAAAAAATAGACATGAGGTTACAAATCCACCATTAACTTTAACATATTACTGAAATACAGTCTAAAAATATTGTATATAAGAGGACAAAAGAAAGAAGAGGAAGAGTTTAAAAAGTGAGAGGGAGATAAGAAGATATTTATTCTGGCTACATAAATGTAAAGAATATTGTATTAACAAGGCATGATATAAAAGTGGGCATGATGAAAAGATCTGGACTCACAGGTTGAAAAAGCAATCTCCTGTGTCCAATTAACCTCAAGTCTGAAAACGTAGGCATATACTTTTTCCTACTACATCAGTGTGTCTGTGTATACATACTCATGTGCTTTAAACCTGTTTTACAACAGTTTTTCCAGAATAGTTTCTACTATTAGCTTAAGCATTTTCCCAGCGATTTTGAAGGAAGTATTTTATTTTCTTCTGAGAAAAAGCAAGCTAAATCACTTAGTCATCAATTTTGTATTATAAAATTCCATCAAGGATGAATCTACCTCTAAGTTTTTAATGGACTCTATGAAGGACTTAATTGTGTAGGCTTGGCAAAATATTTGTTGATTAGAGGAGGGCAATTTCTTGAGTGTTAAAACCATGCCCTTTGATATGTTGTATTATAAGGTACATGGCTATTTACACCACAAGGTTCTCAGTATATATCCATGAACTCTATTTCCAGAATCTGTAAGCAAGTAATTTTTATTCCTCTCAGAAGCATTTTACATATTTGGATTAAAGGTAATGTTTCTTTTTTAGTTTTAAAAAATGTTTATTTATCAATTTTGAGAGAGAGACAGTGTGTGTGTGCACAAGTGGGGAAGGGGCAAAGTGAGGGGGAGAGAGAGAATCCCAAGCAGGCTCCACCATGCTGTCAGCGCAAAGCCTGACATAGGCCTCGATCTCACCAGAACTGTGAGATCAGGACCTGAGCCCAAATCGGGAGTCAGTTGCTTAACCAACTGAGACACCAGGCACCACTGCAACCTTTCTTTTTGAATTAGACTCTATTACTTCCTGGACTCCGTCTAGATATCTATTCATCATAGTCTCATTTACCTTGATTAAAAACCCCTGCTTCACTTAGTGCCAATTATTGATTACAAGCTGAGTTAAACAATCAGATCTATCTATACCTGATGCTTTAGGCACCCATCTAATATTCCATTGATGAGTCATCTCCCCTTCTCAAGCAGGTTGGGGCTTCCAGTTTCTGAAGCATAAGGGATAAAGAAAAGGGGTCTTAGATTGTTGTAAAGACAAGTAGCCAGACTGAGCTGCTCTAAGAAGCAGGTTGTACTGAGAGTAAGGTCCATGGGACACAGATGATTCAGTACCTTCAGAGCAGTACTCTAGAGTTGACCTTTCTCTTTCTCATGGTGGCCATGCCCCAACTCTGCTTGGAATAGTAGCGATCCAATCAGCAGTCAGTTGGTAAGTCTGAGTCATTGGCAAAATAAGAGATTTGGTGAGGGCTTCATGCTTATAGAGTTCATTTATCAACTCAATCTAGTTCACTAAAATGAGCTTATTCACAAGGAGGAGGCAGGCCTCACTGTACTACTCCATTGACCGAAACATAGGGAAACAAAAGGAAATATATCATTCAACCTATTTAGATGATTTTATCCTGGGTTTTGGGTCACCTCCATGTATGACTCATGGGATTGGATCTCAGAGATAGAAGAGGTTCAACAGCATATGAGGGGAGGGTGTGCAGTGGTTTGAGTGGGTTTGCTTCAGAGTAAGAGCTGACTGTGCCTCTCTTCCCAACTCTGTACTCAGTGATGTTAACCTTGAGAGTTTGAAATTGGGCCACTGTGGAGTCTTTATACCATGGAAATTGACAATGCTACAAATCAGGGCATCGGTATATTTCCGCTTTCAGAGAGCTGTTGTGTTGTTAATTATCTATCAGTACACCACTGTGTGTATGTGTGTGCACGCACACATTCTGGAAATTTAATTTCTTGAAAATTAATTAACTTTAAAGATTGCTCTAGCTCACCCACTTATTGAAAAAATGATCAGATACAGGTTTTAGTAGCTATAAACCTCAACACTATTTCCTTTTGCTTCTTCATTTTTTATAGAGGGAAGTTAACAGTGAACTAATCATAACCTGTTGATAATTCCAGCCCAAATCTTTCCCTTAGTAGGACAAACCTTTTGCAGTAGTTAAATAGAGTTATTCTAAAGCTTTTCCTTTTAAGCTTGTTTTTCTTGATTAGTAGAAATTTGGCTAACAATCAGTCAGCCAACTGCACCCATCAAGTACCCAGCAATTCATATAGATTGACCAGGAAGATAAAGGTGAAAGGCTTTGTTTGCAAACGTTGCTATCTAAAAACCACAACAAAAGCCAGAAACTATGGGCTGTGAAGAGACTTAGTATACTTCAACAGGCACTAAGAGACACAAATTTGCCAATTTCCTATATCGCATAAAAATAGAATATAAAAATTTACTCTCTCATCAAATTTTACGGAGATCCATTTGAGTTAGGATCTCTTCAAGAAAAACCTCATAGCTTCAATGCTTGAAGAACTCAGCATCTACTGGGAATCAGATCACAAATTGTATTGTAATATCTATTATACAGAGATAAGGGGATGTTTTATAAAGAAATCTAATTAAATTTATTCTATCTCATGTTAAAACTCAACTTACTGATGCAAATATGAGCTTTTTAGCAATTTGGGGATTTTTCTTTTTTTCAGTTTTAGTAAGAGATAAAACAAAAATTATCACCAACCCGAACTTTGCGATCTGGAAAAGGAAGGTTTCAGACTCGATTTTTAGTCCCTACCTTCTAAGTAGTTAAGAGATCCCCCCTTTGTCACATTCCATCTTCACAAATATGGACACTAATTAATTAATTATTATTAATTGATTGGAGGAGTCAGCTAAATACAATACCTTATTCCTTAACCAAACCAGCAACCTGAAGTGTAACTATAATTGCTTCTTATCCAGATGACAGAAAGCAATTTCAGTTGCTGCTTTACTTAATTAGGATGCATGAAGCATGGACCTCCAGGTCACATCTCTGTAAATTATGCCTCTTCCATTTTCTTGAAAAAGCACTTATGTCTCAGGCACCTTGACATAGTTTTTAGTAAGACCATATAAACTCAGTGCAACCACATTTCACTTACTTGTGGATACATTATCTGTGCTGCCTTCTGGTTTTTCCATAGACCCCTGTACATTTAATTATTTAGTTCTACTTTCTGGGCATGAAACTGAAAAGTTAACAATGAAAGGACTTCATTACACATGTGTTGGCACAATATTTTTGAAGGAATAGGTGAATCCATGAGGGAACTACCTCAATTTACTTTGCCTGAGGAGAGCTCTTTGAAACTGTAGAAGCTTTTGGCCCCTTGCCCAGATTAAGAGAAGTTTTGAAAGAAGGCTAAGGGTGCATTAGTCTGAAGCCTAGTAGCTGCCTACCATGATGGAAAGCTCAACCCTCTGTACCAAGGGGACGTCACTAGGTGGTTCAATGGAAGTTCAAGACCAGTAGATACTTACATATGAATCAAAGATATTTCAAAGACAAACACAAAGTGGCCATTTTTAAATTATGCAAAATTTAGGATGAATGACCCACTACAATATGATTACAAGCATTTATTAAGCATCTGTGAAGACAAGAAGCTATGATGGAGACATCAAGGAATTGGACACACAGTTACTACACTCAAATAGCTCATGACCAGTAAGTAGCAACAGAAGAAGAATCAGCAATAACACAAAACTTTAAAAAGCTTCCCATATGAAAAGGTACCATATTATGTGTAACTACATTTCCTTTTCTCTTAAGGGTTTGAGAGTTAATTGTACCTTGACCATCCAGCCTTGATCAATTCCTATGATAACTATTTCCAATTTATGATAGAAGAGTTTCAACACTTGGATACTTAGGTATACAAGACTAGCCTAACTTAACCAAATAGTAGCTACCGCCTAAACCTCAAAGTCTGGTATCCTGGGACATACCATGTTTAAAGTTTGAATATATAACACAAATCTGATGTTTTGACTGGATTTTTTAATTTTGCTGGGTGGAATCCAAGTGTTTCCTAAAACTCAGTGGGACTTTGTGTGTTTGTGAACTTTTGTATGTAAACACATAATATGTGTTCAGCTTCAAAGGGGACAAACTTATGCATAAGTGTGCACATGCATACATGCACATCTACTGAGCACAACTCTCCCATTATGGAGTTATTAAGACTATACTTCTTGCTTATTCAAATATTCCCATGATAGCTGTGTGCTGTGTGGTGCACTTCATTTCCCAGCCAACAGCCCGCTGAACTTTGGTATGATGTGGATGTGGCTGGCACATGCAGAAGCCTCTCAGGAAAAACGTATCACGTCGGATCTAATCAGTAATGTACTGATTAGAGCCAGCTAGTTATATAATACAAGCCAATCTGCTGTTTTTCCCTCCCTCCCACTCACTGTTTCACCAAGCATGGATGCCACAGGAGAATCCTAATCAAGAAGCACCTAGTAACAACATCAGTCCTTCTAGAAAATGGCATTTATGCATTCAAATAAATGGTGCAGCCTATCATTCTTGCAGCTAAGGCTCTTACATGTTTGTTTGTTTACTTGTTTGTTTGTTCTGGTCTTCTGTCAAAATATAGTAGTAATTACTAATTACAAGGGAATAGAGGTCTAAGAATTGATTTTAATGACCCCACTGAATTTTCAACAGTCTTAGCTTAGAAAAATAAGAGCTGGAGTGACAGATTTGAATCTGTTTTCAAACAGATTTGCATTGTGATTTGGTCCACAAAGGCCACGGGTCATTTTATTCTTTGGGGAGTTGGAGTTTAGCGTATATTGGGATTTGAGAACATTTCACCTGCTAAAATTGTAGTTCTGGAGAAGGACAGTGTTCGACGAAATCGGAGATGCTTCTTATCTTCAAGTTCAAATTGTAATTTTACTGATAAAAAATTAGACATTCAGAGAGGGGGAAAATTTATTCAATGTTATAAAACAAGTAAATAAAGGGGCTCCTGAACTCATTTCTACTGGTTTTAAGTCCAGTAATTTTTTTTAAAGTTTATTTATTTTTGAAAGAGAGACAGCGAGCAAAGGAGGAGGGAGGAGAGAGAGAAAGAGAAAGAGAGAATGGATGAATGAATTACAAGCAGGCTTTGCACTGCCAGCCCAGAGTCAGACGTGGGGCTCGAATTCACAACCAGTGAGATCATGACCTGAGCTGAAATCAAGAGTCAGACACTTAACTGATTGAGCCACCCAAACAACCTAGTCCGGTAATTTTTTGTACTACAATACGTTTATTGTAAACCTCACTCAAAAATTTTGCCTTCACCTCTCCCCTTCCTTTCTCCCTCTCTCCTTTCCTCCCTTTTGGTCTCTGATATTCCCTCCTTCTTTCCATTTCTCTCCTTCCTCTTTCTTTTTGATCCACCCAACAATCCATCTATTTAAAAAGTATTTTCTGTGTATCTACTATGTGCCAGGTACAGAGTTAGAGACTTGGAATTCAGATGGGTCCCTGTGAAGAAGCCCTACTTACAGTGAGACCTGAAGAAAGCCTGTCATGGAATGGGGGAATATAACATTCCAGGCAGAGGCAATCATTTCTGCTAAGGGCCCATGGAAGAAAGCTGCTAAAAAAGGCCACTAAGGGGACCTCAGCAGAACTGGCCCACTAGGCAATGGCAAAAGAATATTGTTTTTTGACTCTGTCCTCAAGGTTATAGCCCCAATCCTCAGCCCTAAATTTCCTCTAACACTTTTTCATTCCTGTATTGTCTTTAAACCTTGCAATAATATATCAGGAATAAATATTTTGAAGTAAACTAAAAAAAAAAAGCAATAGAGGGACATGTGTCTCATATTCATGTTAAGACACTGTCACCATAACCATGCATGTTGTTCATTTTCTTACCCGCACATTCCTGCACGCTTGTGCAAGCCGGTACGGTCAGTGTAGTATATGGATTATGGACTCTGAAATCAGAGAAATCATAGCATCTAATCCTGACTCTGAACTTCCTGGTACTTTGGTCTTGAGCAAATCTTTCTGTGGCTAAGCTTCAGCTTTCTCACTTGCGGAGTTAAAATTTATAACTATCATCCAGATGGTATGAAACCATCATGTTACACATGCAAAGAGCCCTCATGGTGCCAGGCATATTAAAGACTCAAAAAAACACTCAAAATATTCAATAAGTGGGTCAAAAGGTATATAATATTTTTAAAGTAAATGTTTTAAGTCATACTATCAGATATTCTTTAATGATACCAATGGATATGCAGAAATGGAAATCTTTATTTGTTAACTAGAATATTGCCAGGGATGATAGAATGTTCTATTTCATGAGAAGATATTGGGACTGGAAATACCAGATATAGGAATAAAAGTAGAAAACATGAATGAGCCTCTTGGGCCACAGGCATGGTCAACTCTGCTCAAGACTGTTCTAACACAAATAAACAAAAAACAGGTCCCAGCTCTTAGCATTGATGAGTAAGACTCATCAACATGGGAAATGAAATATAGATCACTTAACTCTGCCTCAGTTTTGTCTTCTGTAAATGGGGATAATACCTCACAGTGTATTTTTGGATTAAACGACAATATCTAGAACATGTTATTAGTATATCCATTACCTGGAACATAATATGTGATAAATAGATGCTTTTTTGTTCAGAGTATATGAAGATCATATTTCAAAAAGCAATGTTTGAAATGCTAATACTTGACAAACTTGATTTTAACAGTAATAACAAAAAAGGGGCCAAATGTTTTTCTTTTGTCTGATCCATCTCATAGGGGTTACAAGAACTAATTTTTTGTCTTCGTTTTCAAGTAAGGGGAAAAGAGAGCAGGAGCCACTGTATAGGGAAGAGAAAACCTGTGGTTGTTTCAAAAATGCTCTTAAGGCTTCTCCCTCTGCTTCCAGTGATATACAAACAAGTTTATTGCTTGAGTAAAAGCAAAAAAACATTCTTCATGTCTTTAAACAGAAGCACATCCTGGCAGCCAGAGCTGGAGTTCTTCATAAAAATCGTTTATACCAAACCACACATGCTATTTCTCAGTATGTTTTAAAGATGAACGTTAGCGAACAAAGCTTTCTCCATAACAGAAGCTTTGAAATGCATAGCTGTTCATCAGCCTGGTATTGCTTCCCATACCTTCTCACCAAGGTTAGCCCATGAAATTAACAGTCACAGCTTGGTGTTAGAGTAGTTTTCCCATGCTGTCTATAAAACATTTCAATTTCAGGGTGGCATTTTGTAAACTGGAGTCATTCACAAAGAGTAGCATCTCTCTGGATACAGTTTTTAAAAACTGCTTTCAATGTGGAATTTTAAAAGTCACCATTTGAAAGCCATCATGGTAATAAATGATTCAGAAAGAATCATCAGTGGGTACTAAAGCGCCTGTAAATTTGTCTAATAACAAGGTATTTACATAGTTGCAAAGTGAAGCAGAGGAAAGGAGGAGAAACCTAACAGGTACCACTTTAACCTAGCCATGAAAATTATCACCAGCAATGAGAAAGAGATACCAGGTGCCTCTAGATACGATGCACTGGGAAGAACACAATGATCCTTCTGTAGCAAAAATACATAACCTGAATGTCATCATGAGGAGACAGCAAACTCATATATTGAGAGAGGCACCAAAAAAACTGTCCTGTACTCTTCAAAACTGTCAAGGTCATGAAAGACAAGGGAAGGATAAGGCAATTTCCCAGGTAGATGGAACAATCAGGCAAAATTTGAGTAAGATGTGTAGATTAGATAATACTGTGTTTATTCTAATTTCCTGAGGTAGATCATTGTGCTGCTGTTATAAAAGAGAACATCCTCATTTGGGGGAAATATACTGAAGTATTTATGGATAAAGACAGATCTGTAATTCTGTGTGCATGTGTGTGCATGTGCGTGTGCACCCACATAGAGACTATAATCCCTATACTTTCTGTGGGATAGCCATTGTTATTCCAGTTTTAAAGCTTAGGAAGCAGGATCAAAGTTAAGACAATTTTTAGTTGTCTAGCTTTATCCTTTCCCTACTTATTTCCTAAAGTAGGCACCTTAGGATACTGAGGTTGTTATTTGAAAAAAAAAAAAAAAAGAAGAAAAAGGGAGAGTATGATGGTCAAATACATTTAGGACAGGATGCATTGAATGAAATTAAGTTAGCTTTTACTGTACTAATCTATGTTGCTATTCTTCAACATATATGCACTGTGCAACATTCCCTAATAATGTGTACCATGCCATTGAACACCCACTTTCAAAAAATTTTTGCTGTTTTATAATGTTGTCTTATTACTCAAAGAGATAATGTTTTCTTCAAGAATAGGATGTGCCTTATACTTCAGTGTCCTTCACATGTTAAGCACATAGTAGGTATTCAATAAATATCCCATGATTACTGGTAGAGACTCACTCGGGCTCCTATATGGTCTTTTTTCTTCTTACAGTGTTCCTTAGTAGTTCTCCTTGAATTTTCACTCCTCCAATTTCCTGTATTGAAACTAATATGTACATGTAAACTAAGTGACCTTTCAATGTCCTGAAGCTGACTTATAATCATTAATAGCAACTCCAGCCTTCTGACAGCCTTTGATTACATTGCGTAACTCTTCATTTTCTTACTCAGGTGAGAGTCAATTTTGCAAACAGCAGAGTCCTTAAAGAGTTTTAAAAAGAGAGGAAAAACTCAATTCAAATAAGCATTACATACCTGGCAGTTGGGAAAAATGAAAAGTCCATAAGCAGTACATCAGGAAGCACCGTGGTATGTTAAATTATAGGTAATAAAATCAGAGTGTCATAAAGAAAACCACTACACAGACTTTGAAATGACTTTTTTAAACTGCAAGAGTTGCATTAATTTGTATTGCCTAGGATTACACATGAGCATGACTGCATTTGGTGGAGAGCACACACTGCCAAGTTCTTACAGTTTTCTGAGAAACAGAAATTTTGGTATCTTTGCAAAACAGATCTTGAGCTTGAGCACATCAATGTAAGAATGCATGCATTGCTGCATTTTTAAGACTACAGTGATGTCTAACATATTCCCCTGATCCTTTAATAGCTAAACTCTTTGCAGAGAACCTCAAACCTTGTTACGGCTCGACTTTGATACTTAGGGGGGTGACTGTCACACAGTTGATGTATTTCGGATATAAGATGGAATTTGGGGGCAGTTTCTGGGGAGAAGAGATGGAAGCATTCAGAACAGTGTGTTCAGAAGAGGTGGGTACTACATTTAAAGCTACCTGTAAGAAGTCTTAGCTACCAGAGCAAGGAGAAAGAAATGGCTATTTGGCTGTCTTCCAAGTAGAGATAGTCCCTGAGTACCTAATGCCTGTAAGCTACACTGCTGGGTGCTATGGGAGGTTAGATGAGTCCCCAGAACTGCAGCCTTTTCCCATCTTCTTTTCATAAGCACATATTTTGATCTTGCCTCCATCTGCTGCATAAACATCTGGAATATCATTTACTCCCTTATTCTCTTGCACCTGTTAAAATTTTCCACCACACTATTACAGTGGTTCTCAAAGTATGGTCCCAGGACTAGCAACGTCATCATTAGCTGGAAATCTGTTAGTGGCAATTTTCTGGTCCCACTGCAGATCTACCAAATCAGTATCTTTAGCGGCAGGTGGTTAGGGAGGAGAACTGACCAGCAATCTCTATTTTAATGAGCCCTCCAACGGATTCCAAAGCATATTACAGTTAGAACCGCTGCCATCTCGTAAGCCACTCTCTCAGAGTTCAGTCATGACCTCTGATTCACCAGACCTAGTATTCTTTCCTCAGATCTGATCCTTCTTTACCTCTGTAAGCATCACACTCTGTACACATTTCACATCTCACATTGAGACATTCTCCTTTGTTTCCCGTGGTTTTGTGGCACCATCTCTCTTCACCTCACACCATTCCTTCATCTCTTTCATTGACTCTTTCTTCCTCGTTATTTGGCCTTCTCCCCAGTTAAATCTCCCTTCCTTTCACTTTCTACATTCTCTCGTGAGGATCTGAACCATCTATCTCTATGATCTCAAGTATTTCTTTTAGTTAACAGCAGTTTTAGAATTGTGTTTTTTACCCAAGCCTCTGTATTAGTCTTCAAGTTTGTGTTTCAAATGAGTCCTGGGGAAAGGCCATCCCTAGGTTCCATGGCCTCTTAAGAAGAATACATTGAAACCCAAAAACCCCATCCTCACCATCCCCAAAGCAGCTGCTCTTCTCTCAACTAGTTCTCTCTCAACTCTCAGACAAGAAAACTGAAAGACTCGGACTCATCCTTGGCTTTTGTTTCATTCCACGACTGATTATCCAGCAAGTCTTGTTGAGCCTGTTTACATTCTTTCTGCACATTGGCATTTCCACCACCTTCCCGAAAGACCAAGCTTCTCGTCTTCTTTCACTTGAGGTTTTTTCCTAGTAATTGCCACTAAGTTAATTTTCTTAATTCTTTGATTGTATAGTTATAAAGTCATCCAATCATTCTGTGATCCCTGCTACTGTCTTCCACCGAAAATCCTCATTCATTACCTTGACACATGGCGTTATTATAGGACTCCGAACTTTCTGTCCAGCCTTAGTTCCCATTGCTCCTTGTTATATTCCAGCTAACCTGGGAGACTCTCCATTGAAGAGTCTCTATGCTTACTCTTTTTAAGTTTCTGTAACTATCTTTTAATGATTTTACCCAACATGTAATATCATCTCCATTCTCTTCCATGTGTCCTTCTTTGGTGTCCCTTACCTGAACATCATCTTCCCCCTATTTCCCCTCCTTCATACCTCTTCTATGGCAGGTGACACATCTGCAGGTTATAATAATAATGCATACAACACTCTCTCTGCCTGGCTAGACTGTAAAATCCTTGAAGACAGATCTCGAGCTGGTCTTCAAGGTTTTCTTTCTCACCTGAGTAACTAGAGCACAATTTGTCATGTGAAAGATGCTTAATGAAATTTGCGTATTGAATAAATACATTCTCTCTTAAGTCTGCTTGTGGGAGGACTGGTGGGTCTCAAGAGGCGCAGTCAATGAGGAGGAGGAGGAGGAGGAGGAGGAGGAGGAAAAGGACAGAGGAGACCTTAAGTAAGCAGGCAAGAAATTCTGTGACTCAGAGAAACAAAGGCTAGAATTTTCCTGGAGGAAAGATATAAGAAAGTAATGTGGGTTTGTTTCCAATTGTGTTAAGTTCTAAGTGCGGGTTAAGAGAGGTTTAGAGAAGAATACTTGATAGAGGTACTTCCCACAGAGTTTAGTGTCACTTGTAATGCTAATTCTGAGGAAAATGAATAGCTAACAGCCCATAAAATTGGGAGTTTGGTAATCAAATAATTGGGGGAAACCTGACAAACAAAAATCAACAGGGTTCTTTCCTGTACAACTTATGTCCTTCTATTTACTATGGTGTATTATTATATTGTGTATATTGTGTATTATATTATCCCAGTTCTGGAATGGTTTTCAACCTGTGGTGTTCCCTACACTTACATGAGCACAACACTGTTTTATCACAGGACATCCTCTAGGAATAGCATTGCTGAAGAACCCATGCTGGGGAACACCGCACGGTTGACGCTCTGTGAGCTTTTAAATATAAAAGTAAAGGCAATTTTAATACTCAGGACCTTAAAATGGAAAAAATAAATTAGCTACTCCATCCAATGACAAGAAAGGGGGCACTTTTGTTTCAAGCATCCAAATATTATCTGTTTCACAATCCCCTCTCCCAAGAGGATTTCCCCGACTATCAGTTATTTGTTGCCTATTTCCAGCTCTATCCACCCTTACCAACCACCCCCCCTTCTTTTCTATTCTCAGTTTATGAGACACTTTTTTTTCTGGAGGGATCTTCTTAACAATCCCAGAAAGGTAGAAAAGAGAAAATTAACTGAACACACACACAATTCTCAGGCCCTTATAATTTAAAACGGATTTACCACAACTTGAAAGTGCTGCTAAAGTGACATATATATTAAAGAGATATTTGCCTGCAGGCACAGAATAAGAAACTGATCAGAAGGGAATGAATATTCCATCTGGACTCTGATATTTCATAGTTGTGATCCATTTTTTTTTGCCATGACATTTACTTAAGAAATGTTCAAAATAATAATTTAAATAAGCATCAAATACCGCATGAGTTCCACACATATGCCAAAATAATCTTACCCTTGTAATCCCTAAGAATTGCCCTTGACAGTATCTTGAAGGCAAAACACAAACTGCATTTGCAATGTTTTTGAGGATAAACTCCTCAGGACTATTCCTTTAGGGAACATAAAAGAGTTGCGTGAATGTGTGTAAAATCAACTCAATAAAATGTTTTTCCAATAGAGGAAGAGGGTCTTAAAGTAATCCAAGAAAGGAGTTTGTTCGCATATGGATATGTCCCTGGAAACTTGGAATCAAGATAATTGGATTAGTAGGAATTACTATATAAGGATTATGTAAATGTATAAATATGTTATACTCTTCAATCATCCATGGGCCTTTATGTTTACATTATCCCAGTTTTTGTTGGTTTCCTTCTACATATTCAACAGCTCTAGTGTAACTGATCATCAGGTAAGAAAATGTTAATATTTTTTTCTCCTGAAATACTTAGGAAATATCTTACTTGAATGCCCCAGAATCAAGATCCATCATTAAGAGTCTAGACATGGCACAAATAATGTTTAAAAAAATTTTTTTAAATGTTTTATTTATCTTTTGAAGGGGAGAGAGAGAGAGACAGAGCATGAGTGGGGGAGGAGCAGAGAGAGAGAGAGACACAGAATTCAAAGCAGGCTCCAGGCTCTATGCTTTGAGCACAGAGCCCAACGCGGGGCTCGAACCCACGAACTGTAAGATCATGACCTGAGCCAAAGTTGGATGCTCAACCGACTAAGCCACCCAGGCACCCCATTATAGTGTTTAAAAGAATTCAACTGAGGAATCGATATTGTGCAGGGATTGAAATGTTCTGGTAGAGAGGAAGCTGTCTCAAACTGCTGCAACTTTGTTTATCATGTAGATAAAATAAACATTGCTCATTTGATTACTTCACTTGAAAAATCTCTGGAGAAGACAAGACTGGTCTGATGGTTCATCACATCAAGAACTCATTCCTTCATCATCAGTAAAGGCTCGCAATGGTTATATCTGCCTCATAGTCAGAACTATACAACTGCAAGTTTATACCTATGCAATCACCAGAGAAAATCACTGCCTTCAAATTACAAGCCTATTGGTTGCATCCTTCTAGAACAAAATTATGTTAAGGGCAGAGAATGTGACTCTCATTCACAAATGTTTCACTGATGTTTTATAGAGTGCCTGACATGTAAAGTATTTGTGGAACAAATAAATGATTCCATAATTTCTATTCTGGTCATATCATTATTCAACTCTAATAGATATTTAATCTAAGGTGTTATTGGCACTTTTTTTTTTTTTAAAGGTGGAGTATTTTCATCACCCCATCCCACACACATCTTAAATTGATATTCTACTCAGAATACATGCTTAATATATTTTTTTAAATGAAAGGATAGCTGAAATTATCTTTTAACTTATTAGAGCATTTAGTTATTGAACTACCTATGTCACTTTAAGCCAAAGAACTAAGTAGCTAAACTAAACTGCTCAAGAGGTTGGCCTTCACTTAGGGGCAGGCCAACTGGCCTCAAATCCTTATTTCTTTGGGAGTGTTCATTCACAACCACTCACAAAGCCCCCAACTTTTCTC
Source organism: Panthera uncia (assembly GCF_023721935.1). Taxonomy (NCBI): domain Eukaryota; kingdom Metazoa; phylum Chordata; class Mammalia; order Carnivora; family Felidae; genus Panthera; species Panthera uncia. The sequence continues at coordinate 13,307,806 of NC_064807.1, forward strand.
CAGCAGGCATGCTGGGCAGCACAGGATTTCAGCAACAATTCTGCGATTCTCATCTATCATATAAATCAGGAAAATACCCATTTGTTTGTTTCCTCTCTGGGCACTTTATCACTCCAGCCAAGGGGGACAGCCTGGTCTTAGTCACCTCATTTGATTCTGTGATCTGAATCCTGTGTTTTACATGTGGTTAGAATCTGAGCCTTGCACTGAAAAGGGTGTAAACAGTTGCAGACAATCAAACTCACGCATGGAAACTGCAGGTGACTGTCCAATTTTTGAGACTGCCTCAGAGAGCAGAACTCTCACTTTGATGCTGATGGGAGAGGAATGTCAAGATGGATTTCCGCAGGGTATTAAATAACTGAAGGGACTGGAAATCACTCATCGCTAATGTAAAAAAGGACATATGATTTTTCATCAGGAGCCTGAGCTATGGCTCCATTCTTGCCTGCATTAGCCATTATGAGATGAAAGCAGATGGAAATTATTCATTCTCTCCAAACTCACATTCTTAAAATGCGATCTTATGAAAAAGCTTCGCCACAATCTTTCACTTCCAGGGAAATAGGACAAATGAGGCTTCCTCCAGAGCAGACAGAATCCTCACTTTCTTTACTGTATCTCAGCTGCACTAACATCTTTGGCACCAGTCTTGCTCACGTATCACGGGCTTTATAAGTGACTCCATCTCAGTCATCTGTTTTTATCCCAAGGCACACCCTGACTCCTCCAACCCAAAGGCTGTTTTGACCTGCCTTAGTGGCTCGATCCTCCTGCAGACACACAGGACCTGTCTTGCACCTGATGACAGCCATGTCAGTCAAAATGCACAAAGTCATGGCCATAGAGTTAAGAAGAACTCATCTTTCAGGGCATGAAAAACACTGTCTAATAATTCTCTGGTGTTATCAATACCTGAAATGTAAGTTTTAGTTCCTAAAACATCATTTTATAATTAAACCAGAAACCAAATTAACCAACTCTTGTTTGGTTTGTGAGAGGAAGGGGTAAAGGGTGGCTACAAGGAGCCCATGCCAGTAAGGAAGGGTCTATGTGTTGCTGGGGTTTGGGAGAGGAAGGGAGGAAATGGCTAAACAAGAAGGTTCTTGAAAAGACCGACACCTTACACGGTCATTATGGGTATATAACATTGGCTCTGCTGGACTACTCTTTGAAGGCAGAGAGGGCACTGACGTGTAATAGAAAAGAATAGAAGTTCTAGAGTTCCAGTGGTATAGATTGAAATCCCATTTCCTTCACTTTCTAGTTATAAGAGTCTGGACAAGTTACCTCACTCTCTGAGACTCAGTTCCCTCATTTGTGACCTTGGAGTTAATAATAACCTTTCTCCAGCAAGATCTTCTATTCCACATTGTGCCTATAATCAACATTACAAGGTATTGTATGCTTAAAATTTTGTTAATGGTGGATCTCACGTTAAGTGTTCTTATTACAATAAAAACAAAACAAAACAACACAAAAAGCAGCCATACAAAAAACCTTGAAGGTAATTGTGAGATTTAAATGGAATAATGCAAAGTAGAATAACAACTGGGGTTGTAACACAAAAGGTTCTCAAAAGTCTTATTAATTGTATTATAGAAAGTACCCCTCCCACAAATGTCACACACGCAATAGGAAACAACACATACAGGAACTTGTTATAAGGGGATTGCGACTTCTCTATCATTGTTTTGCTGGTGTAGAGCATGGGGCTTGGGACATAAGAAGCTCTCAACTAAAATTTATGCATATAAATGAGATTTATCGATTATTTTTTTGAGACTCCTATAGGTCACAGGCACACCTTGGTAACAGAGGTTTTTTAAAATAAATAGAAAAAAGTATAATTTGTACTTTTAAGAAGGGCAGCGATAAGGTACAATGTTGCTTTCAGAAAAGGAAGTGTTTCTCTGATGAGTCCTGTAGTCCCTGCCATGTCAGAAAGGAAAAAGGAGAAGGCCACAGTAATGGAGAATAAAGGACACATAAAAAACAAAATACATCTCTTGGATTATTAAAATATAGTTATTGTATAATTAACTAAGAAAAATTACGTCTTACTTGACATCATGTGTATTTTACCACAGCAAGTATCCTACCTTAACCTACTACTTGTTGACCAAAAGTGTCACTTTCTTAAAACACACTGTGGTTTACAGGTGATACCTAAGTGTATCTGCAACTCTGACGTACACTGGTTACTCAGAATTTTTCTTCTATTCATCTACATTTGCAAATGGGCCCATACCAACAGAACACAGGTTGACCACCACACTGAATTAATATCAACTCAAAGATCGTCTCTCTTCCAATGTCTCTGGATATCACTTCACAGAAGAGGCGGGGGGGGGGGGGCTTCAGGTAAATTTATAATTCAGTAAGGGCACCTGATCAAATGGGATAGGGAGAGTTCTGGCGTGTTGACTGAACAGCCATCACCAATGAAGAAATAGACCTCATTTCATGAGAAATAAGTCTCTCACACATACATTAGCTTTACTATGCTTATCTATAAAATGATAGACTTAGATCCGGTCAGTGCCTTGAAAACTCTCTGCTGGTCCCTAGGGAGTTTCAGTATGGTGGACTAGGACTGGGCTGAACTTTGGGTCTTCTCCTCTTCAACCTGGGCAGCTTCTCCTTTTTTTTAAAAGTCTGTTTTAATTATTAACTTGCTTAATTAAATTTTCTTTGAACAAAGTATTACACTATAAAAAAAATCTACTAGATTGGTGGACTAAGCAAATGGTTTGTATTCAGTCAGCATGTCTTTTAAAATGTTTAAGTGTATTGCAGTTTACTAAACATACTAAATCATATGCATGATCTTGCTTCAACATTGCTATGAGGTCAATGTTACCATTCTCTTCCATTTTGAACATTAGAAAGCAGAGAGGCTTGTTGAGGTAAACCATGTACCTGAAGATACACAGGCGGTCAGTCATGGAGTTGACACAGGAGCATAAGTATTCTGGTCCAAAGTGCAGTATCCCTCCCCACAGCACACTGCCTCATCCACACAGGGGACTCTCCCCCTCAGACAGTACTATACAAAAGAGGAGAGAAAGGAAAATGGCGGGCTGCTTATCTTATTCTGCATTGCAAATGTGCTCTGAGTATTGAAGCCAATGTTATTTGGCTGTTCCTTTTTTCTGTCACCATGGATTATCGCAGAACACAGTTTTGATGTTCATTTCAGTTATCATTATCTGGGGAATAGGAGGAAAAAATTAATTATCATTTAATTTCATCCCCATTAGTGTTTAAGTCTAGCATATCCTACCTGCTTCTATACTACATCTCTTAATCAAATGTATGCCTGACATTGGAATAACCAGGTCAGAAGAAGAAGAAAGCCAGGTAAAATGAAGGAGAAAGCGTTAAGGCAGCACAATGTTTTCACTGGCAGTTGGTTCTGTATCATGGGAAGAGTGAAACTTTAGGGAGCATGTAGCTTCATGTTAAGGAACCACATTAATATGGTTCCTTTTACTTATTATTCCCATGTCATAGCAGAGAAATGAGTTTGCAAAAATAAAACTAAACAAAAAAAACTTGGCCAAAGTCATACAGCTAGTAAATGGCAGATAAAGGATCCATACCTTAGTCTCTACAAACTAGATGATTAAGATGAAGCTAAAATTAAGCTACAGTAAAGAGGTATGAGCTCATTAATCCAAATCAAGCAAAATTCAATATATTGTACTTAGAACCCATATCTATTTCTTGAATGCCCATAGGGATGGATCTTGGAATAGCAACTAGGTTTGGGGTACTAATTCTCATGAGTAGCTTCTTGAACTTCTGCTGTGTTGATCAGGATTCTGAGGTCTTGACCCACGCCAATAGGAAAAAGTGCCATGTTCAATTAGTTATGTCTAATGTGTCCACTTTGGGTAGGTGGGGATGAAGAGAGTGGGGTGTGCAAGAGAGAGTAGGGACATGAGTGCTCCATATTTCATGACATCTGCTCTATTGAAATCAGAAAATAACTAATGCTTATTGCAAATACTTTAGAGTAATTCTTAACCATGACAGTCATAATAAGAGATGTATTTCACTTCTATTCACTAGTTGAGCCAAAAACGATGTAACTATCTAGACAACCATACAATTCCAAGTGTCTAGGAATTTTCTGCCAATGGCCAATGTACCATCATTTTCTTTCTTCAGTGCACAAGCAAAATACAACTCACTTTCACCAGACAAAATGAACTTCCCATAAGTCCATGTGAAATGATTTATTTTTGAGACAGAGACAAAGAGTGGAGGAGGCACAGAGAGAGACAGGAGACACAGAATCTGAAGCAGGCTCCAGGCTCTGAGCTGTCAGCACAGAGCCTGACATAGGGCTCGAAACCACAAACTGCAAGATCATGACCTGAGCTGAAGTCGGATGCTCAACCGACTGAGCCACCCAGGCACCGCAATTATTTCTCTTTTTGATTGACATGACCATCAGAAGCTCTATTGTCATGGCAAAAAAAAATTAATACTGTTACAAAAAAGTAAAACAACAAAACATCCCCACCTACCCAAAGTGGACTTCAGTAACTCTCTTGGCACCAATGATGCATATAAAATTTTATAATCTGCTAACTAATATACCGCTTTCTTAGAAGCATGTTGTAGAAAAAAAAAAAATCAGAGAGAGAGGGAAGGAAGAAGTTGTCAGCCTAGCAGTCCATGGTTAGAATCTTGCAGTTAACAACCTGGAAGGGACTTCAGGATCATTTATTTCAACTCCCTGCTGAAGAAGCGTGTGCTCAAAGCCTGAGCCACATTGACCTCTGCAGATGTCTATGCAATGCTACGTCTTCCAAGCTAACTCATTCTGCCTAATTATCCTCACGTATAAAGAGCTGCCCACCTCATTTTCCATCATGGAAGTGCTTATGTCACTCCCATCTCACAGAAATTTTGAAACAAAAGTGTCCCAGAAGTGAAAAGATTTATTGTTAAATACACACACAGAGTTTGCAGCCTTGAGAATTTACGGTCTTCTCTCGAGGTTATAGTGCCAGAGGAGTGTCAACTTGCTCACTGTATATGAAACACAAAATTATAAAAGAGATAGATGCCACCTATAATTCTACAGCCCAAATTTGACAAATGTGTGTTACTTTTCAGCTCTGTTGGAGGTTAGCAAGGTCTTCTGACAATTTCAAATTATTTTAAAATTTCTATTTAAGTATCGAATTGCTTCTCAGTGACATGGGCTTGCAACAGAAGTTTCTAATGACTGCTCTGCCTCCTTACACTCTCCAGTCAGAATGCCCTCAGCAGACGGGAGCCAAACCAAGCTACATAATGAATGAGATCTGTCCAGCAGGTCCCACCATGGGCTAGAAGGACAAAAATCATTAATACAGAATACTGGCCAAACCTCACACAACAGGGTGAAGGATCTTCAGGCTCTGGAGTGTAAGAGCCTCCAGCCAACTTAAGAGCTTCAGAGTCAGAGAGAACTTGGGGAAGAATCATTGAATTTTAGAGCTGGAAGAGGCCCTAAAATGGTGGCATTAAACCTTTAAATTCAGTTAATGGGCTTAAATCCTAGCCCTGGCCCATACTGGCAGTACAATCCACAGTCAACATATGTATGCCTTTTTTTAAGTGTTTATTTATTTTGACAGAGAGAGCAAGAGAGAGAGAGAGAGCAAGCACAAGTAGGGGAGGGGCAAAGAGAGAGGGAGAGAGAGAATCCCAAGCAGGCTCCATCCTTTCAGTGCAGAGCCTGATGTGGGGCTCAATCTCACACACCATGAGATCATGACCTGAGCCAAAATCAAGAGTTTGATGCTTAACTGACTGAGCCACCCAGGATCCCCAACATATGTATGTCTTTAACATGGTGTCTGACATGTGAACACCTGTTAGCTGTTACTATCTCTACCAACCTCTTTAGGTTAGAGATGAGGAAGTTGATCAAAAAAGGTGAAGCGGCTTGACCAAGACAACCCAGTAAGTCGTACAGATGCTAAGCGAACATAATGGTCTCAGGAGGGCGGCAGCCTGAGTTGTTGACTGCCTTGAGATGTTTCCCACATTCAGGACTCTGTATCTTTGGTTATTCAGGAAGCCCACTATGCAACTCGATTTCCTCTTATAGGAGGCCACACACCAGCAATGTTCTTTCATAGGTACAAACTCCTCAAGTTCACACAAGTAGTTTATTCTGCCCTTGAGGCTGACTGAGGTAGTTGTGAGATAAAATGGAATTTAATTCAGCTCAGTTTTGTTTGTGTAACTCCACATAATAGCACCAGCTACCACTTTGCTTTTTACTTTCCTTTTATGCTTTATCTGAAACCATCCATTCTACCCATTCATTCATCAAACATTTATTAAGTGCCTACTGTGAGGCTAACACTATGCTAGATCTTATGAGTAATAAATACATTCAAGGGGCGCCTGGGTGGCTCAGTTGGCCGAGCGTCCAGCTTCGGCTCAGGTCATGATCTCGCAGTTTGTCAGTTCGAGCCCCACGTCGGCCTCTGTGCTGACAGCTCAGAGCCTAGAGCCTGGAGCCTGTTTCAGATTCTGTGTCTCCCTCTCTCTCTGCTCCTCCCCTGCTCGTGCTTGCGCTCTCTCACTCTCTCTCAAAAATAAACAAACATTAAAAAAAAAATAAAAAAGAAACATATTCAGCTGGGGGACACCTAAGTGGCTCAGTCGGTTAAACGTTTGACTTCAGCTCAGGTCAAGATCTCACGGTTTGTGGGTTTGAGCCCCATGTCAGGCTCTGTGCTTATGGCTCAGAGCCTGGAATCTGCTTCAGATTCTGTGTCTCCTTCTCTCTCTGCCCCTCCCCTGCTTGTCCTCTTTCTCTGTCTCTCAAAAATAAATAAAAATTTAAAAAAATGTTAGAAAAGAAACATATTCAGTTGGTATCGTCATACCTCCATAGTCCCGGTAATAAAGTACCTCACAATCTTTCTGGTGGAGATGCTCAGTAGTCTCACCAGTAGATTTTTAGAAACAGGTATTGGGACAAGAGGATGACTTTGGAGTCAAGTAAGTCCAGCTCCAATCACTGCTGGTTGTGTGATTTTGGAAAAGTCCCTAAACCTCCTCAGCCCCCACTTCCATACTATAAAATGAGAATAGTACCAGTATCTTCTAATGATTTCTCATAGAGTTATTGAGATGATTTAAAAATATGATGCATAGGGGCACCTGGGTGGCTCAGTCAGTTAAGCAGCCGACTTCGGCTCAGGTCATGATCTCACAGTTTGTCACTTCGAGCCCCATGCCGGGCTTTGTGCTGACAGCTCAGAGCCTGGAGCCTGTTTCAGATTCTGTTTCTCCTTCTCTCTGACCCTCCCCCATTCATGCTGTGTCTCAAAAATAAATAAACATTAAAAAAAATTTTTTTAAAAAAGATGATGCATATATAGCATGACACACAATGCTTGGCAGCTAGGAAGCACTCAGTAAACACTAGCTACGTTTGTAGTTTAAGCAGTGTCTTCAGAATACATTTGGAGATTCCAATTCATTTAAAACATAAGTGAGGAGGTAAGGGGTTGTTTACTTATGCTGAACTCAGGGACTCAGTTGTGCTTAAACCATTTGGGTGGCAGTCGGCTGATGAAAATTCACTATTTCAGGTGATGGGTTGATCAGAATTATATTTTAAGAAACTTAATCAGGCAAGTGGATGGAATGGAGAGGACAGAATAAAGTAAAGGAGAGTAGTTATAAAAATAATAATCTTGGCAAGAGTCGGTGGGCCTTTATGGTAAAGTCAGTACAAAAGACATATAAAATAACAAAGAGGTGGTCTAAGGATAATTAGACACTGTTGGTGACAGAGAATAAAAGAGAGAAAATTAGAGGTGTCTTCAAGATTTCGAATATGGCACCTAGAAAAGGATGTTCAGAATGAACAAGGGAATCATGAAGGGAAAGACAAGTATTCAGTTTCCTATTTTTCAGCATGCTTATATATCCAGGACTTGTGAGTGGCTGGGTAACGTTCAATACGCATCCTTTCTTATACCCAAATGAAACATTTTTCCAAAAGGGCAGCTCCAGCTGGATCAGAATTCAAATGCAGGCATGTCCTGACAGTAGCACTTACTGCTTCGAGCTGTTTGTCTGATACAAGATAATGGAACCTCCAGCCTCACTGCTTGCTCTCTTAAAGAAAGTGACGATGTAGATAGAAGCCATAAGAGTTCAGATCTTCACATCAGTTCCTCAAAGATGGAATCACATATAGTGGGGCTGCTATAGTTCAATGTCCTTTTGAGTTTATAAATGAGTGTTGATTGGAATGGATGACTTAGAATTATTCCAGAATAGTTTCTGCTCCTGACAGAGGACAAAAGTTGAAGGAGCATATACCTCTTTCTTGACCTCTGCCCAACCCAACATCTAAGAATCCACTCCCTTTCCCATATACCGTATATAGAAATAACCCTTATAGTTTTTAAAGTATAACTTATTGTCAAACGGGCTCACATACAGTGTGTAAAATGTGCTCTTGGTTTGGGGGGTAGATTCCTGTGGTTCATTGCTTACATACAACACCCAGTGCTCATCCCAACAAGTGCCCTCCTCAATACCCATCACCCATTTTTTCCCTTTTTCCCACCCACCCCCCCACCAACCCTGAGTTTGTTCTCTGTATTTAAGAGTCTCTTATACCCTTATCAGCCTTATCATTTGAGTGCCTAACGGTATACCAGGCATTGTACAAAGCACTTTAGTGTCACTATCTCCTTTACTTCCTTAGATTCCCTATCAGGAAATTACCTCCATTTTAGAGAGGAATGGACTGAGACCTAGATGAGCAAACTCATCCAGGGCCACTCAAGTGGCTAGTGGTAGAGCCATGATTCATATCAAGTTCAAAGGATTATTAAAAGAACCTATGTTGGGGGTGAAATTGCTTTGGGACTAGAAAACTGGGACTACAACTGAGGAAGGGTATATTATGTTCTAGTGCTTAAAGCACTCACTAGCTGTGAATGAAAATTAAGACCAATCACAATGTGCTGCCTCTTGTAATCTTTTCATATGTTCAAAGGAAATCTAATTTTATTGGTCTCAAAACTTCCAAACAGAATGATTGACTCTAATCCTTAGGATGCACTACAAAGACAGAGATAATTGTGCACTCTTCACTGAGATGAAGTTTGTACTCTAGTCAGGGGGACACACTGTGAATTCCTCCTGTCCAGAAGCTTAATGAGCATGTGTAAGAACAGGGTCGTATCTCCCAAAATTGACATGTTGAAGTCCTAACACTTACTACCACAGAATATGACTCTACTTGGAGATAGGGTCTTGTAGAGATAATTAAGGTAAAATGAGGTCATAAAGGAAAGCCCTGATTTAATACGGCTACTGCCAGAAGAAGTTCGGACAGAGACAGGCACAGAAGGAAAACTGTGTGAAGACACCGGGAAAAGACGGCCATCTACAAGAAAGGAAAGAAACCTCAGAAGGAAACAACTCTGCCAACATGTTGACCTCAGACTTCTCTCCTCCAGAAGAGGAGAAAATAAATTTGTCATTTGAGCCAATCTGCGGTACTTGTCATGGCAGCCCCAGCAAACTAACATACCATATTTGGAGGCATCCACCCTCCAGAATCTGGTCTCCCTTGTGAGAATCATGTCAGCATGTTGACACAGATGGACAAAATGGTGAGAAGAAATGCCTTGGGGCCCCAGAGTGTGCTCTTTTAGGTTTCAACGAAGCAGAGGAAGGGCGCAAAAGATCCGGTCTGCAGCATTACTGTCATTTTAAACCTCCAGACGCCCATGCAATGAGCTCGTGAGACCCTTTACCCAGAACTATATTTCCATGCCCCTCTCGGGGCTTCTGCACTTGAATAAGAAGTCCATGCCGCTTCCTCCCTTCCTCTCTGCACCTTTCACTGAAAATGTCTCATGACGCTTTTCATTCCATTGAGTCTACTCTTGCACAGAGTGTAGTCTCGCCTCAGCCTGATGGTCGTCTTCCCCTTCTGCTTTTGTACACGAAGCTTGTCAGAGAATCAATCAAACAGGGTCAGCTAAACTGCTTCTATTGTCACAGCATCGTAGATTTAAAGACTTTCCGCCTCTGCATCTTGCCGCTAGATCTCTGCCTTTGTTCTCGTCATTTTGATAGGTGTACCATTTTCCCTAAAAGACCTAAAATACTAAAAGTAATCATTTTTCTCCATGGAGTGGGTATGATGTGGCCAGCACTTCACACTATTAGTTTTAATTCTCAAACCTGTCCTAAAGGTTAAGTATGATCAATTCTGTTTTATGGATGAGAAATGTTAAGACCTTTAAAGAGGCCATAAAGGAGCTGAAATGTGAACAAAGTCCTGACCATAAAACCCAACTTTTTTTCCCCAGACATGTGTTTTCTAACTGTAGCCATTCCCACGTCAGTGCCCTAACATTTATCCTATCTACCTCCTGTCTGCGCTATCATTTAACATTTTCTTCAGAATTTTACATTAATGTTGTCTTAAGCAATATGCGATAACTGTATTTTTATATAGCTTAATGCAACAGCTATACTCTTTAAATATTCATTGCAATGAATACAACATTACATTTTACAAGAATATGTACTGAAACAGATAAGCACAGGAAGTCTAGAATAAAATATGACCATCCATGTAGCACCTAAAATATCTTGTGTCACCCGTGGTATAGATAGCATACTGTTATATAACACTACACTACAAACTGACACCACTTATGAACAGAAGGAGCATAGGGCAGAGTCCAGTGCAAGGCTCGATGTTTTCCCACAAACTACTAGCCACATGTTTTAAGAAGTTGTAGAGCTACCTGGCAGTATCTTAAAAATCGAGAGCTTTGCCTGATGGGCATTGCAGACTTACACTATCTTGGAAGTAATCTGCTCCACTCTCGTTTTCTCCTGTTGATTCGTCAGCTGCACAGTCCCTCAATTTGGGAATTAAGAAAGTAAGCCAGGGACAGACATAGCATAGCTGCCTAGTTGTAGAACGACTGGGCTTACAGGCTAATCGAGTGTGTGCAGGTCTCAGAGAGGTCAGCCTCTTGTCAGAGTGAAAAGACTTCAGGAACAGGAAATAAGATGCAGAGGGTCCATATGATTAACCCTGTGCCTGTTTCCAAAAATCTCTCTGTCTCTCTCTGCCTGTCTTTGGAATCTGAAGTTTGGCTGTAATAAATACATTGCTAGGACATATTTTTGAAATTTCAAGAGTCCATTTAGTAGGTTATAAGTAACTTGTGAGAAAAAAAACATTACAAGTCATTTTTTTTCTAAATGTTTTTAATTTTTATTTTGAGAGAGAGAGAGAGAGAGAGAGCACGAGCAGTGGAGGGGCAGAGAGAGAGGGAAACACATAATCTGAAGTAGGTTCCAGGCTCTGAGCCATTAGCACAGAGCCCAACATGGGGCTTGAACCCACAAACAGTGAGATCCATGACCTGAGCCTAAGTCAGACACTTCTGACTGAGCCACCGGGGTGCCCCTAGAAGTCATTATTAACTAGACTATGCTAGTAGTTTTGGGAGGCAGTAAGGGACATGTGAACAGGAGGGCTAGACTAGCATTGGGGTTTGGGCATGTTAAAGGCTACTGAAAACCAAGTAGGAACATGTCAAAGGAAATGGTCTCCCTTTCCCTCCCTCCAGGCTCCTTGTCAGAGCCCTTCCTTCTGATCTGGGGTTTTCCTGTGTTGTCAGGCAACTCCTCCTCCCCTTACCGGGACCAGGAACTTCTCCAGCAAGGTCCAAGCCCCTTGCTTACAAGAGTAGTATATAAAAGTCAGTGCCAACAAGGGAGTGTGGTATATTTTTAACCGGTTAATAAAATCTTAGACCAAATTAACACAAAAGCAGTTTCCAGATCCAGGGCGTTAACATTCTTTGTGTGTTGAACCCTAGTCAGAGCAAATGTCTTATGTTTGGTTCTGCGATCACAGTTTAAGTATGAAAGTTAACTTTGTGGCAGCTTGGCTAGACAACAGCACCCAGTTATTTCATCAAACAGTAATTCCAGTGTTGCTGTGAAGGTATTTTGTAGATGTGTTTAACACTACCATCAGTTGACCTTCAGCAGTTCACCATATATAATGCGGGAGGTGGTGTTACCCAATCAAATGAAGGCCTTAAGAGCAAAAGGAAGAAGAAATTCTGTCTCAAGAAGACACCATCAACTCCTCCCTGAGTTTCCAGCCTGCCAGGAATCTGCTCTACAGAATCTGGATGTGGAAGCCCATATAATACCACGGGCCAATTCCTTAAAATTAATAATAAAAAAACCACAACAAAACACACCTTATATCCTATTGGATCTGCTTCTCTGGAAGATCCTGACTGATCCACCACCCATTTGGAGCATATGTGGAGAAAGACAGCCAAGACCACAAGGGATCTGGAAACCAGAAGGGCCTAGAAACTACGGTATGTGAAGAGCAGCTGTCAGCACTACAGTTACTTAGTCTGCAAGAAGGAGGTCTGTGTGTGATCAGACAGCTGTCTTCATTCATTTAAAAGGCTGAAAAGTGGAAGAGAGTTCAGACTTGTCCTGTGTTGCCCCAGAAAAGAGAACTTGGCACTGAGGTTAGCGATTACAGCAGGCAGATTTGGGATCAGCAGAAACAAGAGTCCTCTAACCTTTTGAGCTCCATCAGCTCCCAAGGGTGGGGATTTCCAACAGAACTTTGATACGTGGAGGAGAACTGGAAAAAGGACTCCTTGATTAGGTGAGAGGAAAGAGTGTGCCCTCAAAGGTCCGATTCAGTTGGGCAGGCTACCATTTACCAAGTGCTTCCTAAGCGTCAGGCACGGTACTCAGCACTTTAAACATTTGATTTCATCCCATCATCCTTCCAACCCCTAAGGTGGGCTTAGTGCTTCCTCATTTTAAAGACAGGAAATAGAAGGCTCTTGGAAATCCAGGAAATGGTCCAAAGTCCTCCACTAAGTAGAGCAGCATCAGGTTTCAAACCGAAACCCACCTGAACCTTAAGGCTCCCCTATGATGAAACACTGTTTCCCTGGGACAGGAGGATACAAAATCACAAGCATGAGCCACAGGTCACGGCCTTTTCAACCCTTAGCACCTGCATGCTGATGATGCTTTTATACACCTTCAGGCCAATGTGGTGGGGTGAATTTATCTGCACTATAGCCACGCCTTATTTGCCAAAGCACTGAAAGCAAAAGAAATGTATCCTTTCATTCAACAAGTACTAGTTGGCCACAGGTACTAGTCATCTAGAAGTACAGCTACAAACAGGACACACAAGGCCTCAATCCCATTGAGAAACTTACATCTAGCAGGAAAGGCAAACATTCAATTAAAATGCATTGAGTATTTAGTTCCAAGTGTCATGAGTGCCAAGAAGGAGAAAAAAACGCGTAGTCTGAGAATGAGTAGCAAGTGAGTCCGCTTCTTATCTGGAGGGTCAGGGAAGCCCCTTGGTAAGGGAGGGTCAAGGTGGGACCTGAAATATACACATGCTCGGCCAGAGGCAGCGCACAGCACGGCCCTGAAACACAAAACCACTAAGAGCACTAGAAGACTAAAAAAAAAATAAAAAAAAAAAAAAAAAAAAAGATTAGCATGGCTGACTTACTAACAAAAAGGCAGTGGCTGCAGAGGTGACAGAGACCATTTCATGCACTGGCTATGGAGAGTATGTCATCATTTTCAATGAACAGGGATAGAGATAACTTGGTGGCTTGGGGCATCCCAATCATAGCCCTCAAATGCAGCTCCACGTGAGGCTTGGGTGGTGTGTAGAAAAAGTCTACATAGCAGATCGGAGACTGCCATCCCTAGAAAGTTCTTTTTGCAAGGTTGGCCCTGGGCTGGTATCGAGAAACTTGGGTACTAAGAAGGTTCTCACCATTCCCACCACCAATAAGAGCGGCTCGCTGTGCAACTGTTTGAGCTTATGCTGAACACCTGCTTTCTTTCTGGGTGTCTGGAATTTGTATGTGCTAGGCAGAGGATGCTTATGTGACCAACCTCCGGTAAAAAACCCTGAGCACTGAGGGCCTAATGAGCCTTCCTGGTAGACACCAGTTCATACATAGTGTCACATCTCTCACAGAGGCATCAGCACACCCTGTGTGACTCTACTGGAAGGGCTCTTGGGAGCTTGTACTTGGTGTCTTGTGAACTTTATCCCATGTATCTTGTCCTATGGCTGATTTTGCTTTATGCCCTCTCTTTGTAACAAATCTTAGCCATGAGTACAACTGTATGAGTATTCCTAGTGAATCACTAGCATGGGGGAGGGTTGGTATTGGGAACCCTTGACATAAGGTGTGACCTTGCTGACTTCCCACAGTGGCCATGGAATTAAAAGTTCCCCTCTGGCTACATAAGAGGTTTTCAAGGTAGATTGAAATGGTCTCCTTTCTTCAGGGGAACTCCAACTTCTGCAGCAGCTTCACTGCTCGAAGGTCTAGACATGTCCGCAGTGAGGCACAGCTGGGTAATGAATTTTTTTTTTAACATTTATTTATTTTTGAGAGACAGAGAGAATCAGAGCATGAGCAGGGGAGGGGGAGAGAGAGACAGAGATACACAATCGGAAGCAGGCTCCAGGCTCTGAGCTGTTTGTCAGCACAGAGCCCGATCCAGGGCTCGAACTCACAAACCATGAGACCACAACCTGAGCTGAAGTCGGATGTTCAACCGACTGAGCCACCCAGGCTCCCCATCTGGGTAATGAATTTTTAAAGACATACACCAAATTTCAGGGAAGATTCGTAATTAATGTTAAACAACCACCTGCAATCCCCAGGGCCACTGCCCTCCATTTGCCAGAAACGTGCCATCTTACTCTTGGGAGTTCAGAAAGCTAATTTTGTAATACTGTATAGCTTTAATCTATCTGCCCTTTATTAAAATGCAGGATGTACCAATGAGTCTAATAAGGCGGTCTTAAGGGTTTTTCTGTTTTTTACCTTTATATTTAGCTAGCCACCGTTAGTGTCTTTATAGCTTCTTTTTTTCTTTAATGCTTTCAACTCATTATTCAAGACCAAGGAAAATTAGTCATTTCTTAGCACTTTATATTCTGCTAATTGCAAGATCTTAGCAATACAAACACACCAGAAAACCATATCAAAGCAAATTTTATAAAATATATGCCAACTTCACCACATCCAGTGGAACAATGTTTAAGGCTGTTGATTTTGCTTACCCAATACTTTTGTTTGAGTAAATGAAAATTCAATATACTTACTCTTACATTCCCAGAAAAAAAAAAAACACAGCAATAAAATATTGATGAGACAAGGACTCGCATGAAAGACGAATCTTGCTTTCGAAAGTCAACAAACAACACTACTGCTCCTTCCATCTCTGGAATCCAGCCATTCCGGCCACATTATCAAAGAAGTTTAAATTCCTATCATAGCACTTACCCTCCTCCCACAAACTGCCACTTGGGAGAGTCATAAAGCTCTTAAACCTCACATCTCTGGGGAGCCTGGTTCCTATGGACATTCTCATTGATGTTGATCAATAAAATTCTTCCCCTTTGCTGAGTACAGTCAGAATTCTTTCCTGAAGTCAATGAATATTTACCTGGAACCTACTTCATGAAAGGCATGTGCCATGTCCTGAAGGTGACAGTCCTGGCTATCTAGAAATGTCAGCCCTAGGTGTATACACACAAGCTGCAATACAGTAGAGAAGATTGTGTTGTTAAGTACAAAATGCAGACTAACAGTATGAACTGAGAAAGGAAAGAACTCTCTGTGGGTATAAAAGTCTTTCCAGGAAGAATCAACACTGAAATATGAGAGTTGGTGGGATTCAATGCTTTGAGTAGCAGAGCATTTGTGATGGCATTGATTATGTACATAAACGTACATTCTGGAGACAATGAGTACACTAAGGTGGCTGAGGGGACAGTTTGCTTAAAGAAATAATGCAACATAAGGCTGGACAGGTAGGCTGGAGCCAGGCTGAGAGCAGCCTAGAATGCAGTCTAGGAAGGTTGGCTTTCCATGTGCTAATGATAGGAGACTACCTAAGGTGTCTGTGGAGCAGACGACTTTGGCTTTCAAGCGACATTTGTGGATGCTTAATAGGGAGGTGTGGCATTAAAAAAAAAAGACAAAATGAAAGACAGGTGTAGACGTGGTCATGAGCCACTAAAATGGAGACGTGAAAAAGAGCTGGATCGGGAAAGCACTCCCAGCATGTCTACGGAAATGAGAAGAGTTTGACTTAGGTTGAAAACATGAAAAAAGGAAAAAAGACACAGATATGGGCCAAACGAGGGACTGGCCTATAAGCATATGAAATGGAGCGCCTATAAAGGCAGTTTTAGACAGATGGTTTTAATACTATTCTCCTATAATGTGCTGCACTTCTAATTCATAATCTTTACCGTACGTAATTGCAACAATTGTTAGTATAATTATTGATTTACTGTTATTCTTTTCTAGCCCATAAACTTTTATAGTCTGGGACTGTGTCTCAAGTGCCTGGCAGTAGGGCATGACATATTATAATTGTTCAAAAACTAGAATTCATATGCAGGCATATTAGAAAGAGAAGATAATTTGAGGAAAAATTCTGGAAAATCGAGTTTTAAACAACGAGAATTAGAGGTGAATGCCCAGTACAAATTGCTTCTTTGTAACATACTTTATTGTAAATACTTTACTGTATTTAGGTGATAGGGTTTGTAAGCAATGGGTATCATCATATTTTGTTGATGTCGTTCGTCCAAATCCCTGTAATGATGAACCATACTATGAAATAGAATTGTACTGGAAAAGGTAATTGTCACCGAAGATTCTCAAAGCTAATGGAGGGGAAAAACATGTTCAAGGAGGATTGTCAAGTAAAGGTGATTTTTCATGCTAAATTATTGAAAATGCCTCTAACTGGTTTAAAGTTCTTATAGCGTTATATCTCTTTGAAGCCCCATTCCCTCTTAAGCCTCTGTAGCCTTGAAATCATTTGCATACAAGTACAAAATTAATCCTTATCTTTTTTTTTTTTTAATTTTTTTTTCAACGTTTTTTATTTATTTTTGGGACAGAGAGAGACAGAGCATGAACGGGGGAGGGGCAGAGAGAGAGGGAGACACAGAATTGGAAACAGGCTCCAGGCTCCGAGCCATCAGCCCAGAGCCTGACGCGGGGCTCGAACTCACGGACCGCGAGATCGTGACCTGGCCGAAGTCGGACGCTTAACCGACTGCGCCACCCAGGCGCCCCAATTAATCCTTCTTAAATACCACTTTGATGAGGGAATGAATGAATGAATGAATGAATGGAGAGCTCTGCACTCTGGGAAATTTTAGAAACCATCTGTGCTGCTTCTAACTGGCTGAGTAATATGGTCAAGTCATGATCACAGAAGTCTGTGAATCAGTTTTTCATCCTGTTTCTCAACAATGGGGCCACTAACATGTTCTAAATACTTTGAGGGCCTATCATTAAGTAAATTCCCATAAAAACATTAAAAATATCTATTGATGCTCACAGGAAAAAAATCACTTACCTAAAAAGCATTCAGTGTATCATCTCAATTACCTAAAGTAATCCTGGAACCCAGGAGATTAAGCAAAGTAGCCAAAATTCATATACCATGTCAGTGACTGGCACACTGGCAAGAGTAAGAAGTGGTACCTAGAAGTGGTATAGTAAGGGAAGAGATCACAAAGTCAAGTGCAGACACACAAACTGACCCTGGGTGGGAGGTTGGAACTTACGTGCAGGAAAACTACTGCCTACACATCAATCCTACGAAGAGTCAGTTTTGTGTACAATGGTGACCCCCACGCAGCCACTCCAAGGTGCAGTGCTTTGTTTCAAAAGGGACGGAAACATATCACATATTTGAGAATTGTTCCTACCCATGTGTTTAAAGTCAGTGGGAGGAAGTTTGACACCTTCGAGTTGTAAGACTCAGTCTTCTGGAAAAAAAAAATTCATTGAAGCGAAATACTTTATAACCTGATGACAATAATGTCTAAACATGACTTGACTTTGTAACCTTTCTTATTAAAACATTGGAAAACTTACCTATGGTATGGCTTGATGCTTGAGAAACGTTAGGCTTCCTGAGAAGCGAACGTATGGTCTGATTTTCATACAAAGAGATACAATCCTGAGAAATAAATTCCATGCAGACTTTCTAAGAAATTGTCCATTAACGTGAGACTCGAAATTGTAAAAGACTCCGCGATGCAGGCCTTCCCAGCCATAAATAATAGATTCTAAAACAGTTTTGTAAGTGGGGCCTTGGCAGATGGGGTGCAGTCTTTAAGTTGTGCTAATACTGTTCTGTGATAGCGAGGGACAGAGAGGGCCCCCCGACGGCCTGATACGCAGAGCAGGGTCACATTTCTGGCTGTTGTTTAATTAACAGCTCTTGAATTTTGGCATTGCAGACACACACTGATGAATCATTGCTGACTAGCACTGAAAGCTGTTGCGTATGAAATTACTTTTTTTCTGGAAGGTGGGGAAATCGTGGCTGAACATAATTTATTCTTCAGACCAGTCTTCCTTATGTGGTTCATCCGAAAGGTATCCCCCCTGCCAATCCCTCCTGGCCCCTGTTCCCCCTTTTCATCTAACCTCACCATAGTATCCAGTCTTTGTTTACCACACTGTACTAAGAAGTGAACTCCTGCAACCTGCCCATTTTTAGTGTTCTACCAATAAAGTTTAGAGAAGGTCTGTCTCCTTCAGGTGATTTTAGGGATTGGTGCCATGGTGCCCTATTTAACCCATGAAAGCATTAAAGCAGTTCTGTCAGCCCTTGAAATTCCCACAGTACAAAACACTCTGCAGACAGACAACAATATACCCCCTGAGACCCGAAACCTGACAGTAAATGTCTGTAGAAGTCAAGGAAGCCTTTCAACGGTTTGAGACAAAAAGGAGGCAATGAATCTTTAGGTTTCTTACACTGTGTATAGTATTTTTAAAGTAATATTGATTTTCATTTTGACTATCAAAGTAGCAGAAGTACGTAGTGGAAAATGTGGAATAAAGGGTAAGTGCCAAGCAAAAATAAAATTGTACATATTGGAGGATCAAGAGATAATCACTGTTGACCTTTTAGTACACAACCACGTAGTCTTTCATCATTGAAAACATCTCATTTTAGGGCTTCTGTTCAAGTGCAGAAGTTAGCGGGAACAGAGCCAAGATTATATCCTGTCTTATGTTTCATAAAAACGTGGATAGGTAAAAGCTTTGGTTGTCACTTGCCCAGTTGACATTCATCATCGTCTCATAAAAAGAAATGGCATATGGTAATAATGGAACAGAAATAATGAAGAGCATGGGCTTGTGGGGCCAAGCTGCTTGACTCTGAATACCAGCAAGTGAATTCATTTGTTTCTACTTCATTTTCCTCATAAATAAAACGGAGATGACGACAACAGTAAAAAAATAATAATAATACCACTTACTTTATGGAATGATTACGAGAATCAGCTGCGTTAGTACATAAAACACTTAGAACAGTCATTAGCAGCAAGTAAGTGGTCAACTAACACCATCTATCATGAGGACAGCAGGACCTGGCAATGGCACATCCATTCACTGCCAAGGACTCTTACTGGGCCACCTTTGCACATTATTTTCAAACTCTTAGAGACATTGATCACCACATATTAAGATTTCCATAGTCCAGTCTCATCCCTGCTGCAAACAATGATATGCCCTTGATGGGTCACCGCAATCCTTTGGATCACCTGTCATTACTGGGAAAATGAAAGCGCTAAGCTATGCTAGTGGAACTGAATTATTTTGAGGAGATTCGAACCCCCTTTGGCACAGCACTCTGTGATTTCAGAGCGTCCACTGACCCCTGGAAGTTCAAGGGTCTCTTTTGGGGGCCTCAGGCTAAAAATCCTTATGTTATATGATCTCTAATGGTTCCTGAAGCTCTGACATCCTGTGGTGGTCAGTTCCATAAAAATGGTCCCATTCTTTTGATTTCTGACCTGATTATCACAGACACAAGGAAAAAGGTGAAAGGTAAGTTCAGGAAGCAACTCTTCCACACTAAAGATTTTTCTGTTTTCTGCCTTATTGGAGATTGTAAGAGTTTCCTAATTAAATCCCTCTCACACACTTTCAATTCCTGGTGTTCAGGATCTGGGAATCCAACACCTTATTTATATGCTAATGTGCTACAGAAAACCCTGGTCTTTCTCAATCCCAAAGGCACAAGAGATATTCAGCCTTATGCTTTGCTGCACCCACTGGCATCTACAATGGACTGTGCACAGCCAGGGTGCAAGGTGCCCTGGAGAACAAGGCCTGGCCCAAAGCACTACATGGAACCAGGCGGCAGTGACATCAGGGAAGGCCAACTATCAAGCACGGTGCCCGACACAAATAATGTGGGCCTCTAGAGACTATCTATAGTTACATGCCACAGGGTGGCCCAGGGGTCACTGCCCTCTAATCATCTGGGTGTAGGTTTAAAATGAAGATTGCTAAGCAGGACATCTAAGTGCCATTCTACATGAATAGCCACGATGGACTGGGGCTCCCTATCAGAGCTGAGTTCCAGCGACTCACCCGACGTGTTGATAAGAATTTATGAGAGCAGAGCCTGGGAATCTGTATTCTCAAAGGCATCAGCTGATTCTCTTGTATCGAGAATCTCTGGTAAAGACAAACTTACTTGTGAGCATACAGAGGAAGGAGATTTCTTAAGAATGCCTAGTATTGGGGTGCCTGGGTGGCTCAGTTGGTTAACTGTCTGTCTGTCTCTGGATTTTGGCTCAGGTTATGATCTCTGTGCTGGGTACGGAGCCTGCTTAGGATTCTCTCTCTCTCTCCCTTCCCCTCTGTCCTCCCTTGCTCATGCTTGCACACTTGTGCTCTTAAAAAAAAAAAAAAAAAAAAAAAGGAACGCCCAGTATTTAAGAATTGATGTTACTGCTTTCACAGGGTATTTATAATATGAATCCATTCATCAGACCCTGAAAGACAGAGATTGCTATGGAAGCATACAGGAACTGCCAGAGCTCTGGTTTCCTCTGCAACTTCAGGATAACAGTGCCTACCTTAAGGGTAGCTGAGGATTTGACTACATAATTCCCCTTAGACTGGTTCAACACAGTAGAAAAGAATGCAGCTCTATAAAAGAAAAAGGAAGCAGTTTGTGTACTCTTATCAAATGCTAAGATAGCTTTTGTGAGAAAAAGCAAAGTACAGAGCAGGATATATAGAACTTACATACTCCCTCACATAAGGAAGGCAGGGAAATACGTATTTGCAATTATATGTAAGTGCATAAAGAAAGTAATAAAAATGGTTACCAAAGGGGTCATAAGGTGGGAACAGACAGGTAGATAGGAACAGGAGGACCCAAAATTACTTTTTTTTTAAAGTATGCCCTTTTGTCTCTTCCCTTAACATAAATTTATTCTAATCAAGGAAAAGGAGATTTTTAAAAAATGTTTGAGAGAGAGCATGCATGCATGCTCGCGAGCAGGGGGAGGACCAGAGAGAGAGAAAGGGAGAGAGGGAATCATAAGCAGCTCCTTGCGGTCAGCGCAGAGCCCGATGCAGGGCTTGATCTCACGACTGTGTGATCATGACCTGAGCCCAAGTCAAGAGTCAGATGCTCCACCAACCTCGCTACCCAGGAGACCCAAATAGTGGATTTAAAGCCACCAGTCTAGCATTTAGCATGCCAAGTTATCATTCTTGTGCTTCAACTAGATCTTAATGGGTACTGATCATGACATTATCATATTTCACTCTAACAGTTGCCAAAACTTTCATCACCCGAATCAACTTGCAAATTAAGGGGGGAGTACGCCTGGGCGGCTCAGTCAGTTAAGCATCTGACTCTTGGTTCCAGCTCAGGTCAGGATCTCACGGTTCCGGGAGTTCAAACCCCACGTCAGGCTCTGCACTGACAGTACGGAACCTGCTTGGGATTCTCTGTCTCCCTCTCTTTTTGCCCCTCCCCCACTCTTGCTGTCTCTGTCTCTCTCAAAATAAATCAAACTTAGTTTTTTTTTTTTAAATCGGGGGGGGGGGATATGTGGATGAGGAGCTATTATTAAAATGTATTAGTTATTTGTTCCTTCACTGGGAGGGGAAAATGTCCTGGATCAGCAGAAAACAAAATAGGGGAAGTCTGTAACCTACTGGTGAACTTCTTTGTGCAGCAGGATTTCTACATTGATTGTCATGCACTTTGTCTACTCCATCAGGTCATGAATGATGCATGGTGCTACAAGAGGTTCAGCTACAAACCTCTCCACTACCGACGGAAACAAAGAGGATTGTTAGAAAAGCAGAAACAGGTCTTCATTTTGCTTTTACCTCTGCACCAGCTTATGGAACAAACCCACTACAATCTCTGTAAGCTTTGTTCCCTAGATTCTCTTGGGACAGATTTCTTATCAGATGTATTTTCTTAAAAAAAAAAAAAAAACATCAAAACAACACAAAACCAGAGCAAGACATTTTAGAAGAACAACATTTGCAGAACTCTGAGTTGTCGAATAGTCACAGCCAACAACAACATATTCACTTTAAAAATGATGACGTTTGCAAAACGAGAGAGGATAAGAAGAGATATGCAAATCCAGAATTATCTTTGCAGTGTGGTTATTGCTTTTTTTGTAGCACAAATATAAGTCTTTGTCTCTATACTTAGAATGAACAGAAATCTCATTTTCCCAATCCTGAAGAAGAGCTGGAGATTTTTCTAACTCGCTGATTGGCTGTAAAATACAGACTTTTATATGTGCCAAGACTGTAACTGTTGCTTTAAAAGATTTCTTTTCAGCTCTAAAATTGATATGGTAACTCTCTGATGGTAAGTGTCAGGAAAAAAATTAAATGGCAAGTTAGGACCTCACAGAGGGTAGTGGAATCTCGGTCAGCATTAATATGAGAGGCAGTGGGACTCATGAGGGTTCTTTACTTTGGAAGGAGTCAGAGACCACTGATGGTGCCCCAGTATGTTTTCCTTTCAGCAAGACACCCTATAACCCTGCAACTACCTGGTTAGAAGGTTCACTCGTTTTGTGGCGAGTTTTGCTATATACATTAGTTTATACTGCAAAGATCAGAACAGCCATAACATGTGTCATTTCTGGGCCCTCTTCTCGCCTTGGACCACCTCTTTCTCCCTTCCTTGGGAAGAGCCAACATTCAAAGCCATGTTTTGAGGATAGCAAAGGTGTTTGCTTGTCTTCAACTATGCCCTGAAAAAGAAATATACCTTATATCTTAACTGATAAAGATGGCTTGACACAAGAGAGTGTTTCTGAAAATTGGCTTAGCTATGGGTAACCAACAACAAATCAGTAAAAGAGGAGAGATCATTAGAAGGTTGTAGCCACGGGAACACAATCATGAAAATGACATGTACGATATAAAACTACCCAGGAAAACCTCTCTTCAAAAATGTCCTAAAGGGAATTGTAACCCAGACTACATCCATCGCTTATAGACTCCTAATTAAGCAAGACCAAATTAAAGCATTAGAGCTATAGCTTTATTGGTAGATTCTGTGGTACAGTGAGGACAGATGCAAACTAGGGCTTGTGTATAAGAGTGTGGGCTTTAACACCACCTTGAGCAGGGTTTGAATCCAACTCTGCCACTTACTAAATATAAGATGTTCATTTAACGCCTCTGAACCTATAATGTAAGTGGAGATACAGACACCTGCTTGTGGCAAAGGATGTGGCTTAGAGCTTCCAGCAGAGGACCTCATTTCTACAGAGGAAATCGGTAAACATCAGGTGTATTTATCTCTCTTCCACTCCTCTGAGGGGTATCACAGACATCTTAGCGCCAGGAAAGAGAAAAAGGAGGTAAGGGAAAAAGAGTATGAACTAGAATTTGAATGTTTCTAAGTACTGGATCTCTTGATCAGTTAATGCTCATCTCTTAACCAGGTAGTACTCCTAGGATTACTAGGTTCAGAACTCTAAGACATAACTTCAGAGAAAATCTAAGTGAAACTAGTATCATGAAATACATGCCTATCTGATTTCTTCACATGGGGAAACCCAAACATTTCCAATATAGTTTCCGGCAGTTTATGGAATGCCTTCATTTACGACAACTCTTGCATCATTCAAGATTTGTCCATTTGCTTATAGTTGCTGAGTATCAAGATCATGTTTTGCTCTCAGATCATCAGTTATTTTTCTTTAAACGAAGGTAGTTAAATCCACCATTACGTCCACAAAGCATTTTATCAGGTATTTGCTCATTTCTCCTCCCCCTAGACCTTGTTTGTCCATCCAGCTCTTCAATAGTTAATACTGAGAACCTACCACGTACCAGACTCCCTTCTAAAGCACTTAACGTGAATTAACTCACTTAATCTTCACATCAATCCTCAGAAGCAGGTAACCATTATACCCCATTTTGCAGATGAGGAAAATAAGTGACAAATGGATTCACTTGTTGCCTGAAATTACAAAGCTCTTCAGTGGCACAGTCAAGACCAAGACCCAGGCAGTCTTACTCCGGAGCCAGTGTAGTTATACTATGTCTTTAAGGTCTCACAAGAAGTTGCAACAACCACAACTATCCAGGTACAGAACTACAACTATTAGGTACAGAAACAAGATCAGGAAGAAGGGGTGGCAAGGAGTTGAGACCGAACAGCCCAAAATGTGAGCTTAATGCAAGATCCTGAATGTGAGCCAAAACCTTCCCTCTGAAATTTGTGGAGGTTGAAGCAAAAAGGAAAATAGGATCTGGGATATGGTTTTCACTACTATACAGCAAAGGGAAGACTACAGTTTCGAAGGAAAAACATACTCTACCACACTGTATTTCCAGCCCTTCATTTAGTTTTGCCGAGCTTGAGGTCGGACAGAGGGATCCTCAGTGAGCCCTCAGTCGTTGACGCTACCTAATTGCTTCAATTGTGCTGGCCAGAGATGGAGCTTCAACTAACGCCCATATTCCAATAAGCCCATTTATGTTTTCTTGATAGCAAGTTGTAATGTCCTTCCCTATTCCCACTCCACAGATGACCAATGAACAATAAACCAATTTGTTTAGAAAAATCTTATTTCTTGTGTCACATAATATTAAAGCATACAGTTTTGCTTTTCAAGCTAGCAGCTTATATATGGCAGGAGCTCTAGGACATGCATGAATTCACTACCATTCCATTTTTTAAAACCCAGAAAAAATATTTGAGATAATGCTGAAAAAGTACTGCTGAATTTCCTAGTGGTACAAAGGCTTTTATGATTATCTTGATTTTATTTCCCTAAGTAGCTATTAAAAAGCTGCAAAACCACTAACCAAAGGAAAAGAATATGCATCTATCATATAAAATTGTTCTAATTTAAACCGTCTTTGCTGGACCCATTTTTCTTCTCTGTAAAGAATATATCTTTTAAAAAAATTTTTTTAACATTTATTCATTTTTATGAGACAGAAAGAGACAGGGTGTGAGGAGGGAAGGGACAGAGAGAGAGGGAGACACAGAATCCAAAGCAGGCTCCAGGCTCTGAGCTGTCAGCACAGAGCCTGATGCGGGACTCGAACCCACAGACAGCGAGATCATGACCTGAACTGAAGCTGGATGCTTAACCGACTGAGCCATTCAGGTGCCCCAAGAATATATCTTTTGATTGTATTAAATCAGGGCTTTTACATAAGTAACTTTAAGATCTACAAAAATGCTATTTTCCCCATTGAACAGAGGCCAGCAGCACCATCATTACTGTTAACAATCTAATTCAATAGCCTGCAATTAATCTTATTTTAGTGGCTACCAGAACAGGTAAGGTGTATACACTTAGCTCTTAAATCATTGTCTAAATATTGCACAATATTTTTCTCTGCATGAGCTAAGCAATCTGGACAGCTGTTTCTTGAAGCTTTTACTCTAATTGGTAGATGAGTAAGCCATTTATAAGAAGAGAACTTCCTGGATATTCATTTACTCCTGTTCACATAACATTTTTTCTGTTTTCAAGTAGTAAAGTATATGGCTTGTGGTCACCTCACCGTTGGATTTTGAGTAGTTGAGAGTTATGGTGTTTCTCAGCCCTGTTACCTCACTAGTAAACACTGGCATCAGGCTCCAACATCAGACTACCAGTATCTAAATCCTGCTTCCCCCTCCTCAGCAAGTTACTTACCAACCTCCTGCTTCCGTGACTTCATATCCAAAATGGTAGCAACAAACACTTCTCCCTTACCGGGTTGTTACAAGAATTAGAAGAGATGATACTTGTTCTAAGACACACTATGTTCTAAGACACTTGTTCTAAGAAACATTAAGAGAAATGGCACTTGTTCTAAAATATGTTGTGTGTCTTAGAACAGTCATAGTAGAATAGTACACAGATTCTCAGTAGTTATTACTGTTGTCATTAAAAAAACAGAAACTTGGCAAGTTCTGGATAGATTTCAGATGTACATTATTGTGGTTATTTAAGGCTAACCATTGCCGGGGAAAAGCTAACTGAAAATGACCCTATTTAATGTAAGAAAAAACATTTCATTATAAACAGTGAGGATAAAAAGTTTGAATGGGACTTTATCCAGGAAAAATAGAATTTTGTGTCAAAAAAATTGGATTCTAATTCTATCAATGTGCTGATTTTTAGAATTAGCCTACTGCTTCTAAGAGTATATGACTCTACTATTTTTCTTTTCATTTTTGGTGGGTAGGAATGCAGCTAAATTTCCTAACAAATTTGCATGATACATTGTAGTCCCATTATTAGGAGAGCCGTTTTGACCAAAAAATATCCCCATCTTTGCAAAAGTTTCTCTTAACATTTTGATATGTAAATAATTCAACTTCTGAAGAGCCTATCCTGTATTCATTCATCCTCAGATTTCTTCAATTCTTGATTCAGCTAACACAATCAGATTATCATTTGTCTTGTGGCTCTGCACAAGATTCAAGCCATTTTCCAGCACTGCTATTAGTGAAATTCCACATTTTCAAGGGTTTTCAATTTCACTTTATCATCAGTTTTCATGACATTTTGCTCAGTGTTTAAATGGACAAGATAACAAGTGGGAGGGCTGTTTGAATGGAGGCTAATTTCTTAAGTGGTCAGTTCATTTGTGGATATCTGCATGAAACGGTCATCTTTGCTTTCCCTGGGCAAGCTTATTCCCATAGAGATGTGGAGAAGAAATGCTTGGAAAACCACCACTTCCTCTCTTAAACCACTTGATAGATTTAAATATTAAATATACACCTGTTTTATCTTTGACAATATCTAAGAGAGAGACTAATAAGTGACTTCTTTAAGAAAAGCTATAATTCTTTTGGCTTAAGTTTTATAACAGGATCTCTCAGAACAGAAATATATGCTCTTTTTAATTGGGATGTTTATGTCAGTAATGGAGACTCCTAAGAGTACATACTGACTAGCAACAAGGTAAGTTGTCTCCATAAATGAAAACTAAGCAGGACAGAGATGATAGTCACCAGCCATGGTAAAAGGAATGAAACCTGTAGCCCCAATCCTCCATTTTGATTTTTATTTTATTGTTTAGTTGAGGTACTGAGATAGGGAGACTAAAGAATTGTATAAAAATCTGCTTTTTGCTCCTTTTCCTGCTAGGACTGCACCCCACTTTCCACATGCCTCAGAATGCAAATAGTGTCTGTCCTTCTTGTAAGGGACAAGGAGCTAATGATTTCTTTAGGGGAGAGAACATCTAAGGCAGGCACAGCTGACAATGACCAGACTATGCTATCATAGGAGTATTCCAGACCACCTGTGCCAGACAGCTCCACGCCAAGGCCCCTCAGCTCCAGGGAATAGCACCTGGGCCGTCATCTTTGTTCTAACCCATTCCTTGATGTCTGAGAGAAATGTGCACCAGACCAGCATCCTCAATAAAGACCTCCCAATTCGGAACAAAGATAAGACTCCCTCCTTTCCTAGCAGTCTCAGGACATTCTACCTGTACCTGCAGTCCCGCTATACCTTCAGTAAACTCTGCTTTCACCTCCTGCTGGCTCATGCCTGATTTCAATCCTCCTTGGGCAGCCAGGGACACTCTTGGCTGGTCCTGCAGGACACCCTCTGGATCCTAGGGCCTGGCCTGCCAGCGTTATCACCTATATACAATGAAATGCCGACTATGTATTTATGTACAGACACTACCAAACTTTTACCAATGATTGGAAGGTGGGAGGTCACAGAGATATCCATGTAATGGTGTGCTGGAGTTGGTCCACACTGACTCAGGACAGCTGCCTCTCCAGGTTTCAGCAAACTTGTGAGTCAGCTGTTCAACCACCGTCAGCTTGAACTCAGCCATGGGAGAATACTTACTTACCCTACAAAAATTAGCAAAAGCTATCAAGAAGGGACTCGGTTCCCCACCCCACCCCCCACCCCAGAGCTGGTTATTAAGCATTCGCTAGCACATCACAGAATCTCATAATATAAACAACGGGTAATTTGCCACTGGATCAAGCAGCCAACCTTGGGAAGAAGAGAAAAGCTTTTATCTGCTCTCAGATGCCTGGACAGGGTGGAGGGTTCTCTGCAGCAACCATCATCTGGGAAAGGGAGGGCTGCTAACACACGAGGAAGAGCCTTTCAGAGTCACTGAATGTCTCTGCTGTGCTGCTTTTAGCATCCTTCACTGTTTAGTACAATGAACAACCTACTCACGCTCTCCATCGCAAATGTTTGATGATACCAGCATCTTGCCTTACACCAGAAATCAAGGAGGGAAAGGGAGTGGAGTTGGGAAAGAAGAACTGGAGAGAGATTACTATTGCTTTTTCAAACTCCTGTCAATCCAGACAAGGTTCCCAATACTTCTGCCTGGAAAGCCTTAAAAATAGGTACGTGTCTGAGCCCCATCTGAAACCAGTGATTCACATCCGAGGATGGCATTCACATCCCAGGCATGAGGTGCTATGCAACTGAAAATCAGTTATCAGGATCACTGAATGGAGCAAAACGAGAATAGAAACTCAGACAGCAGGGATCTACCTTGTGTACTATCCTCTCTCCAGGAACAGAGGATCCACACCCAGTACTTTTCTGAAAAGGGGAGAACGCAGTTTCCCAAGATACAAACAAGCATTCCATACAGCATGAACACTCAGCCTAAACAAAGGTTTCTTACACCATCAACACTGTGTACATGCTCTTCTCTCCCTCTCACCCAAGGCTATGAAGACCAACTCTGTGGTGGTTCTCACTTCTGTGTGTCACCATCACCTGAACACCTTACATACCTGGCCAGGAAAATACTATTTCCTGGGCTCCACCTCAACCTCCTGGATCAAATCTCCATTATTGGTGCCAGGAATCCGCATTTCCAAAATTTCCAGGTGATGTCGAAGCACCTATCACTGGTTTGAGAACCACTGGTATAAACCAAGCACTACTAAAGCCCCCCCTCCTTCCTAAGGCCAACCGAATCATTTGGGACAAACATCAGGATCACTGGACATTTTGCACAACTGTCTGATTCTCTGTTTTGTCGCTTGACTCTTCCTCATACGGGCCTTCCTTCCACCTCAGGACACCTCTCTCACATGTGGATATACGCACCCTGTGTGAGTTCATTCTCCTTTCTACTTCTTCATTCCAACTCCTTTCACCTCATGAAAACCTCGTGATCCGTTTCCACGGATCACAAAAGAAAGACAGTCAAAGGACAAAAAAGTAGAAATCAGGATAGATTGGTTAACTCCAAAAGTCCCTTAAATTTTACAGAAAAACAGCTAGCCCCCTTCAGAACCCCAAAAGAATTTTTTTTTCTCTTAACTACACCTGGTGGTCTTCAAGTCATGGTAAGCTACATGTTTTATTTTTTTTTTTAATGTTTCTTTATTTTTGAGACAGAGGGAGAGCGCAAGTGGGAGAGGGGCATAGAGAGAGGGAGACACAGAATCTGAACCAGGCTCCAGGCTCTGAGCCATCAGCACAGAACCCGATGTGGGGCTCAAACCCACGAATTGTGGGATCATGAACTGAGCCGAAGCCGGATGCTTAACCGACTGAGCCACTCAGGCACCCCGGTAAGCCACATGTTTTAAATTGATTGTTCTTATCTTTTGCAGAGTTACTTGTTTTTTACCTCAATGTTGTTGCCTTCTTTAATCACAGACGTACAATTTTTCTGCCTCATTGTGGGTCAGATATACTGGTATATGACAGTTTAGGGATTGAAACCATTCAGGGTAAGGTTTCTCTGAGGAAAGGTACTCTGAGCTTTAATGGACTTAAAAACCAACTTTTGCAATTCAACCCATGGTTAAACCAGGAGTACCCTGTGTATCAGTTTGTCCTCAATTGTTGATAAATCCTATAAGCTGAACCAGAAATGTATTTGAGATGCAAAAGCATCCTGTGAATTTGAGTGCCCTCCCCACTAGGGCCATACTTATTTGAAAATCTCTCGGGTGTCTGGCTGGCTCAGTCGGTACAGCATGTGATTGTTGTCCTTAGGGTTGGGGGTTCATGCCCCACATTGGGTGTAGAGATTACTGAAAAATGAATTCTTAAAAAAATTTCTCACCTGCATTCTTGTAACAACTGTGTTTTCACCCACAACTGCCTACACTAGTGGACTAGGGACCTCTGAAAGCTCAGACAAGCTTGAAGCCATACTTCCCTGTGTACACCTTCCTCACCATATGCCCTCTGGCTCTTTCTCATCCACCTAGCACTGCGCAGCACAGTTTGACCAACTAACGTGCCCATTGTTTTTAGATTTCACTTAAATTACCATTTCCTTTACGCTTTGAGTATACTGGAACATTTTAATTCAATTCGTAGTCATCTGTTTTGGTATATTTTTTTTTTCCTATTCCATCAGTTTTTTCAATGCTAGCCAGTCACACAAGCTGCTTGGAGTATAGTTTGGAAATCCTTGTCAAAAGTTTTAAATGCATGTATGTTTTAAAAAAATTTTTTTCAACGTTTTTTATTTATTTTTGGGACAGAGAGAGACAGAGCATGAACGGGGGAGGGGCAGAGAGAGAGGGAGACACAGAATCGGAAACAGGCTCCAGGCTCCGAGCCATCAGCCCAGAGCCTGACGCGGGGCTCGAACTCACGGACCGCGAGATCGTGACCTGGCTGAAGTCGGACGCTTAACCGACTGCGCCACCCAGGTGCCCCAAATGCATGTATGTTTTGAGCCAATAACTCCATCTCCAGAAAATCATCTTATACATTTATGTGAACATGCGGGCAAAAACATACTAATGAGATTCCTTTTTATACTGTTGTAATTGCAAAAATCTAGAAATTATCCTCTTTAGATGACTTCTTACATAAATTAAGAAACATCTTTGAAATGGAAATATATGTAGATGCTAAAAAATGAGACAGATCTTTTTGTGCTGATATGTAACGGCCTCTTAGATACAATTTTAGGTGAAGAAAAAAAGATGCAGGATACTACGTAAAGTTCCTTCCCATGTGTATCAACACACACTTTTGTTTGTACATAGGAAATTTCTAGAAAGATACTGAAAGAACAGTAACTACATGTTGAGAGGGAGAATTTGGAATTAATTACTGGTGATGAGACGTCATCATATTTTTCACTAAATGTTGTCTTGTACTCTTTAAAAGTTTTACCAGAGTCTGTATTACTTCATCGATAATTTTTAAAAACAGAAACCACCTTAATTAAAATGAGTTTTTAAGTATTTAGACTTACGTGTGTATATGTAGGTATAACATTTTGTTAATTAAGAGTTTCCAGTGTTAACAGAATTATCAAAACTATCTTCCCCTAATCATCTCACTTATTTTTTAAATTTTTTGTTTAATTCAATTTTGAGAGAGAGAGAGAGTACACAAGCAGGGGAGAAGGGCGGAGGGAGAATGAGAGAGAACCTTAATCATGCTCCTTGCTGAGTACAGAAGCCAACATGGGGCTCAATCCCAGAATTCTGGGATCATGACCTGAGCTGAAATCAAGATTTGGACACCCAACTGAGCCACCCAGGTGCCCCATCTTGCTTCTTTAAATATACAAAAGGATTTCTGCTGGTGAGGTCTAATGGGAGCTTGTTATAAAATTCAGTCTAGAAACCTAGAATTTCAACTGAAATGTTTTTCAGAAGTATCTCAATTTAGAGAATGAATCTAGGGAGAAATTCAGAGTAAGCACCTAAAGCTTGTATAAAGCAGACAGGTGGCTGAACTACCACCCTTTCTGTCCTGGCAAGCCACTGCCAAGGGTCCAGGCTCACTTTCCTAGAGTTGGATGCAACTTCACAATCCTCAAGGAGCTCACTGCCAATTGAGTAGAAGGAGAACCAGTTTTTCCACATAAACCAAGTACCCTTGCACCTACTTGTATTCCTGGGGAAGCAGAGAGGAGAAGCCTCTGTGCTGGCTTGGCTAGGGTTCTGTTTGCACAATCCAAACATCTCAAAGGAGCAGAAATGTGTGTGCCCATCAGAGTTGGTGGCGGGCACTTGGGTAAACCACCTGAATAAGCACACACTAAAAAAACACTGTGCTCATTGGGAAAGGCAAAAGTACGTCCCTATCATCTGTGGACCCTGACAAGTTGGGGTTTGGAGTAAAAGGAAGGATTGAGGGTAGTGCTCTGTACTGTTCCCTTGGGTTGGCTTCTGTCCCAAGGAACGTGTGCCAAGTTCCAGGGAGAGATGTGCTGTAATAAAGGCCAGGCTAGATGAAAACTGTACCACAGGGGGAGTGTGACCTTAGGTAAGCCACTTCTCCCAGCCTTCTTTTTTCTCTTGTAAAGTACCTAAGGGGGAAGAAATACTTTTGAAAGTTCCTTTCGGTATGCACATTCAGAACTCTACCACTTGGAGATGACCTGGGAAGTAAATCGTACTTTATTAAAAATGTAAGTGAGTCTTGCCAATGGAATGTGGTGCGTGGTTATGCAAATTGCACCCAGCGGCTCCCTCTCCAGCTTATTTTCTCAATGGGTCCACTGGACGTGAAGATTCTGCCATCACAGAGCACTGCACGTGGCCTTCCGATTGGATTAGGAAGGCTGATCCACCCTGAATTGGACTTTCCACCCTGCCCACCTTGCTCCCAGTGGTCCTCTGCTTCCCTTGGGAGAGTTTCTAAGGACACAGTAGAGATTCTGCCCTCTAGGATTTGCAAGCTAGTCAGTGGAATGAGACAGCCACCACACCACACCTGGCAAGACTGCTATCACCCCAACAGTGGCAGAAGAAAGAAATAGCTCAGAGGGACATCAGCCACGCTCTTTGTTAACTCTAAGTCAAACCAAATAAATACTTATTAAGAGCCAGCTTCATGAACCTGCAACCACTGTAGTTGCACAGGCTCCCTACTCAGAAAGGGCACCTGCCCTTGGGATTTAAAACTCTGCAATTGCTCTCTTGAAATTCTTCCTGATTTTATTTTGAACTTGTATTCTGTATTCAGGTCTGATGGGACAATGGGGGATTCTTCGGGGCTTTGGAGTCTAAGGTAAGCTGCAATCCCACCTCTCATTGTTCCTTGGGATAGATTCTTGGTCACCCTCAACTTGCAACCCCACCTAGGAAGTGCCCCTTTCCCTCTGTGCTGCATGGTTCCTAGGTACATTCACCCAGTAAGTATCCCCATGCCTGAGGGAGCATCACATTAAATAGCAAATAAAAATCACCATGACAGGGTGAAAGAGAGACCAGGAGACCACAGAAGAAAGGAATAATTCTTTTGCCTGTATTTTAAATAAGGGACCCACATTTTTCTTCTCTACTAGGCCTAGCAAATTATGTAGCTGGCATGAAAGTCCCTAAAGGTCCTCCTTCCACAGGAGTGGCTAATCCTAAACCCCTTCCCACATACACACTGCAGAGTCAATCATGTACCGGAAAAGCAAAGGCCAAAGAGAACAAAGTGAGGAAAGAGGATGGAAATGCCAAGTTTGTTGGAGGCGGGACCAGTTCTTCCAGCTCTGACCTCAGCAGATCCAGGACATGGCCTCTAATGGACACTTTCTCAATGTGAAGCTGAACTTATTTTCTATCAAACCAAAATGTACTGTGTCTTCAAGGGTGTAAAGGGGAAAAATGCCTATAATGTATGAACAAACTACCTGGAAAGCCAGTCACAGAGAATGGTGACTCTGGAATACATTCCTGTGTGACTGAGAATGGTCATTAATCATGAACAGGTAAGGCTATCTATGGAAGGAATAGGAAGGTGGGCCATCCAGGAAGACTATGCCAAGGTTACATTCCCGTTTCATCTCACACTAGCTGTGTGCCTTTGGACAAGCTGTCTTTTGTATTTTAGTGTTCTTACCTTTTAGGAGTCTAATAAGAGCAGCTTTCCTTAGTGACTATTGAAAGGATTAAATGCTTAGAACAGTGCCCAGCAGACAAAAGTGTTTTAATCAATGTTAAATATAATGGTTCAAAGAAGGGAAGTTTTTGAGGGATTCAGGGTAATCAGGGAAAGATTTGTAAGGTGTGAAACAAAGGTTGTTTATTGAGAATTTGTATGGTATTTCTAAGAAAGCAACTGTGGGCTTAATATAAAAGCTTTCATTAAGAAAAATCTTTGGTAGCCCATCTAGATGAAAATGCTTTATGTTGTTATTTGAAAACACACACATGTGCACATGTGCACACACACACACACACACACACACACGGGACCACTTAGAAATAAGAGACTTAGTTTAACTACATGCTTTGTAAGGTATTTCTTAAATGATTACTGTTGGTTTTTCCAATCTCACGGAGTCCTGATTTGGTATTAAGCAGTTCTAATGAAAGTGTGCAAACATCTGTCTTATATTCTGGCTCTTTCCTTAGCTACACTGCCACACTGATTTACAATTTAGGAGGACTCTGAATAAGATAAAAGCCACATTTGCCTATCCATCAATCGTTTAGTTTTCTACTTGAGGAGCCTTATGTCCTTGCACAGATATAACATCAACTGATGTTTTAAAATAAGTCTTGGTGGAAAGAATGCATAAAAAAAAAAGTGCATCTATCTGGCTATGAATGTTTACATACAATAGGGTTCCTAAAATACCAACTCCGTTAACTGTGTGTTCAATAGTAGTATACTCTATACTCTATGGAGCGCCTGGGTGGCTCAGTTGGTTGAGCATTCAACTCTTGGTTTCAGCTCAGGTCATGATTTCACAGTTTGTGGGATTGAGTCCCACGTCGGTCTCTGCACTGACAGCACGGAGCCTGCTTGGGACTCACCCTCTCTCTCTGTCCTTCCCCTGCTCATGCCTGATCTCTCCCTGTCTCTCTCAAAATAGGTGAATAAAGTTAAATATAATAATTACATATTCTCAACTAACCCCAGCCCTCATTTCAAGGATCATGGAAGTATATCGATTATGCTAAGGGCAATTCCCTTGGTAAATACTGATAATCATTTGGTTGCTTTGGATTTAATTATGAGCACTCATTTCTAAAAGAGGGCCAAGTAACTGATGTTGA
Source organism: Panthera uncia (assembly GCF_023721935.1). Classification (NCBI taxonomy): domain Eukaryota; kingdom Metazoa; phylum Chordata; class Mammalia; order Carnivora; family Felidae; genus Panthera; species Panthera uncia. The sequence continues at coordinate 13,343,200 of NC_064807.1, forward strand.
AAATAAAAGGTAGGAAACCATTCAAATGTTGCCAATTTTCCTGACATTGATGGAATGTCATCTTAACAAGTCTGTGTAAGTTTACTGTTCTCTAGTGTCTTCTCATGTAATACCTACTAACATATGGAGCAAAGAGAGGAGGGCCATAAGGTAAGTTAGAGAGAGTTGTGTTCTCATTTTATTCAAGGTAAATGAACAACATTTATGTCTGGTTTCAAGACATAAGTGAGACACTACTGAATGATAGTTCACAAGGTGCCTTCACTTCTCACAACTTCCCTTTTATCCTGTGTATAAAGACAAAGTGAGCTGGAAATACTCTGTAAAATGCCTTCCAGCTCTAATGGTATATGATTCTATCATTAGTGGATTATGCGATTTTACAGGCCTGATCCCCTGTCAAATCAAGAGAGAGGGAGCAGTCTGTTACTGAAATTAAAATGACCCATGTCAAGAAAAAAAAAAGCCAAAAGGTTAATAATGTAACCACCGATAGTGGTTTTACCAGGAATAGTATCTCTGTTGTGGTAGAGACAAGAAAAGTCATAAAAACACAAGGTGCTAAATTTTACTTCTATTTTAAGAGACTGTGGGATAGCAAGAAGGAATTATGAAGGCAGGAATAGGGCAAATAACATTGAGGAAGACAACCTGGAAAGGTCTTTATAGGAAATTTCATACAGCAATTTCCTGAATAGGGAAAATTTTCTCTATGTGTGTGTTCTGAGGAATAGCCTTCATTTAGAGGATACAATATGACAGGTAATGCATTTCACAGAATCTAATGAACACTTAAAGGACATATGAGTCTGAATTCCAAGCAAATCCCTTGGAATATACAGGGACTGGAGTGGCTGAGTGACTGTGAGCTGGAAATAATTTCATAAAATTGTCATCAACGTCAGTCTGATAATAATAGTTACCATTTATTGAGTACTATGGATCAGAAACTATGTTGGATGATTTATGTGCATCATCTCATCTAATACTTACAGCATCATAGAGAAACAATTTAATGTCTGAAACAAATGTTCAGAAAAGCAAGCAACCTTATCAAGGTCACAGGGCTGGGAGATGGGCAATTGAAACCTAAGCCATATTGAATCAAAGCTCATGTTCTTTTCTGTCCTCCATCTTGCCTCTGCATTTTAGTTGGCAAGCTAATCTTGAGAGTCATACTCTGAAACTGTAAACACCACAGTTCTCTGACCGTACACTACAGTTTTTGATTGATGGGAAAGTATAAGGGAATAAATGTAGCCCTTATTTGTAATGGCTATTACTGTGCCCTTTTTTGCTGTTTTTGAAATTACCAGACCTGTACACTGAAGGATGTGTGTGTGTGTGTGTGTGTGTGTATGCATTTACACACACACACACACACCCAATAGATCAATATTGTATATACTACCAGTGGAGGGTATATACATCAACTAGCATATACAACATGTTTTTATATTTTATATATAAAACTCAAAGCACAGAGTCTATGTGGAAGAGAGCAATTCTACAGAAGAAAAAGATTTTTGAAAGAAGAAAGCAAACCAGAACTTGACTGAGGACCTACAATGTGCCTGTGTTGTGCTAGGTACTTCCTGAATATCTCCTTTATTTCTCATGGGTGACAAATAGGCTGGCTGGCTATGGTTGAGTAGATAATCTTGACTGGATAGGCGTGGCATATGCAAATTTTAACAATGGACAACATAGTATATTTATAAAATAAAGACTGCTCTAAGAATCTGTGATTGTACAAGGCTTCATATAAGCACGCAGTCGTGAATTAGTATTAACATGAAGGGATCCCGGCAATCAATGAGCAAATGTTCCGTGACATCTATTTCTTGCTTCTAAAAACAAGAGATTCTATTTTTTTTTGTCCCTTCTCAGCAACCTTAGATTTTAGTGTTAAGTCTGGATCATCATAACGGATCACTGACACAAATTCATTCTGAGTTAGGTGCTCATCACCAATCAACTAGCAGTGTCCTTTCTCTACCGCAGACGACAAACCTAACTTCGCTCAAAGTGAAAACGACTTGAGAGTTACTATGCATATCCTGTCAGGATAAGAGAGAGCTTCAACATCAGGGAGAGTAAGGTCTTCTTCTTCTAATTGGCTTGGTTGACTCCACTCTCTCACTGTCCTACTATGTTCCTATGCTCCCCTTAGAGAAATTGAAAACGGTGGCCCAAGCAAAGAATTCCGTTGACCATTTTGAGAGTACTCGGGAAAACAGAGAGGAAATGTTACAAATATCTATTACAGTGATACTAACGGAATTCTAGGCAGGGCCTGAACTAGGTTAAGGTGAATGAGACACCATTTCGTGCATTTGCAGGACCCTCAGAATGATTGCTGCCTTTACATTTACACCCGAATGCATTGTACATTCTTTTCCCTAGCCCCAGCCCTTATTGAAGGAGAGTTATACCCGGGCATTTCATTTCCTTCTGATACCAAATTGCCTACTTATAAAATCACTGGCCATTAACTCTAATGTCTGATTCTTAAAAAAAAAACTTTTGAACACCATGGCTTTTTGCTTCTTGTCCTCACCTCCAAACTTTCATGATCTGCCTGGGAAATTAAACCAAGATCCTACCTCTCACCAAGAACTTTGAATCTAAATCTGATTTTGTAGCCTTATCTCATATCCAATCTCCTCTCCTACATCCCATCCAGGCCCCCCCCCCAAAAAAATAGCTTTTAACCTTGCTGTTTTCAGCCTCATGACCATGACACGTCTTCCTCTTGAAAGTTCCCTTCTCTATACTGCTTATACTGCACAGTGCTGACACCATATGCTTCAAAGCTTAATTCAAATGCCCCTTTCCTCTAAGAAGGCTTTTTAGATCCCATCCATAGGAATTAATTTTTTCCTTCCTTGTTCTACCACTCCCTTTGTTCACAACAATAACTGAGCACGTATGTCTGTGGTCCTTGTATAAAAACATATTTTTTTTGCAATTGTATCTGTTCTATGATCGCCCTTTGGCCTCCTGAAGGGAAGAGTCTATGTTACTTGTCTCTGTACTCCCACAGGATCAAGCAATGAATTGCACATTGTGGGGCCTCAATACATTTGCACCTCACAGCATGACTGAGTACAGTCTTTAGTAAAGTAAGTGTATATGGATTAATAAGCTTTTGGGGAGAGCAAGCGAGTACAAGTTCATTTCCTTCCATTTTTTTTTAATCAGTAAAAGAGATTTTAAACATAGGCTGGTGAATGTTCAAGCCAATTCTACTGTGTATAAAGACTAGGAAAACACTTATAACTAATAAATGACTTCAGGGTGAGTACATGGTGTAATTGTATTTTGAAAATTACAATCTGCATGCATATGAAGCAAATAAGTGCTAGAAGCCCAAATATTTTAAGAGCTCAAAAAATGTGAACATGGTGTTCTTTGGGTTCATATGTTGACATGAAGAAATTGCATCTACAGTAGTCCATCTGCTTTAACTCTTATACTGTTACTCATTTTTTAAATTAAGTGTTTACTTTGTGTCTCCATTGTGCTTCATAATGGACTAGGTACTAGAAATGTAAAGATAACAAAAAACTGTCAGTGACGTCTTGTCAACAATGAAATACAGTTACACCTGTCAGGTTATGGGGACTCCATAGCCAGTCCTGGAAGAAAAGACCAGCACTGGTAGAGGGAAGCATTTAGGAACCCAAATTACATACAGGACAGAACCTTTAGTTACACCTAAAAAGAGAAAAAGGATTTCAGGATGAAAGCTGTTCAAACAGATTTTGGAGGTTGAGCGGGACTTCTCCAGACAGCAGGAGAGGAAATGTATTCTATATTAAGTGGGAAGAGAGATACATGGAATTCTGAATGGGTTTGATGTATCCTAAGATGTACTAAATCATACTTTAAAGATTGACATAAAATATATTTGGAAGCCAAGATAATCTATATATATAATCTAACAATAGTTTGTTATACAAACACACTATAGTTACTTAGTTACCCAGTGTTTCCAAATATATCAACGATGTCTCTCTCTGGTTCTAGATTCAAGCCAACTACTACTTATTAATTTTAGAAAGCCCAAAATCGTCTGTGCTAACTAAAAAGCCAACCGACATTTCTGGATATAAGCAGGATTTCAAAGCCATAACAAGGTTTCCTCATTCTTAACCAGTTTAAGGTAACATAATTAGTACATGGATTTTGATTTCATTTACAGTCCTAAAATTCTGTAACCACATCACCCAGTTTTCTTCTTTGAAAGATGCTTCATGCTCTTTTGATTTTGGAAATCACTCTATCCAAACTTGTTACTTGCACTTGTGCATTTAGACCAAATGATAAGATCTATCAGTACAGAGGTGGAAAAAGAGTGGGAAGAAAGTGTAATGGAGACTTGAGGGGGAAGGAGACAGCTTCTGATACACTGTTCTCCTCTTTCTCTAGTACATTTTCTCTGAAAAATGATCCAGGCACTATCTCAGCCACGTACTAGAGTAAAAGACAACTTCAATTATCAAGCCATGCTTGTAAATGTGTGCATGCACACACATATATAATGTACATATGTGTGTGTGTGTGTGTGTGTGTGTGTGTGTGGTTACTTATATTGAGTTATGTATATGAACATTAGCTCATATGTATGTATAGTTCCTACATAACTACAAAGTTAGTTTTGGAGAAGTGTTTTATAACTCTAAACATGCTATATAAGAGCATACATGAAAGAAGACATATATACATACAATACTCTTTTTCTTTACATAGCATTTCTATCTCCATATACCTTGTATAGATCATCTGCTTAGCAATAGATTAGAGATAGTAACATACTTGGTCTGTATCATCTGCATATTCCTTTATATCACCTGAAGCTATTTCTAAGTAGAGACATCTACATACTCCATGGCCAGAAATTCATTTAGGATTTTTTTTTTTTTTGCTCAGATGCATAAAGTGATATATGAACAATAATATGAAAAAAATACAAAATAGGCATAAAATTATGTATGACATAAATATCATACAGTAAAATGGGGTCATGGAAGTCATATAATGTACCTTCTGCTTAATGCAGTAATTTACCACCATAACCATGGTCCTCATTTTTCTTTTGAAGGTGATCAGGGACAGGAGCCCAGTGTCCCAACAGCCAGCCCATTTTCAGTAGATGCCCTCAGCATCTGTTGTGTGCAAGGCTAATGGAAGACCCTGGAAAGGTCATGAATGAAGCTAGCAAAACACTTGTCCTCAAAGAGCTTATAGGCTGAAGTCACAGATAAGATGTCTACATTAGTAAAGGACAGCACAGGCAAGAGTGGTGAGTATTTTAGGAACAGCAAAGTCTTGGGGCTTTCAGTTACTGGAAGAAGATAACTGATGGCAGCAGTGAAGGAAACTGAGCAAGGCCTCAGAAAATAAATGGCGTTTTGAGCTTTCAAGGACGGGTTGTATTTAGATACGTAAAGGACACAGAAGCATTCTAGACAGAAATAATAGCGTATGTCAAAGGATAATTGCTAAAGTCTTTGTTTACCTGCCAATGGTCTCCATGAAACATCTAGCAACCATTCTATGCAGGCAAAGTATAATTCTATAAGCTGTTTGTCCCAAGTAGGATGCTATAGACTGAGTGTCTGTGCACCCCCCCCCCCGAATTCCTATGTCAAAATCCTAATTCCAATGTGATGGTATTTGGAGATGGGGCCTTTGGGAGATAATGAGGTCACGAAGGGATTAGGGCCCTTATATGAAGACACACGCACAGCTTGCTTCCCCTCTTTCTGCCATGTGAGCACATGGTCAGAAGCAGACTTCCCACATGGGAACCAGTAAGAGGGCCCTTGCCAGAAACCTGCTGGTGCCCTGACCTCAGACTTCAAGCCTCCAGGACTGTGAGAAATAAATGTTTGGTGTGTGAGCCACCCAGGCTCTGGTAATTTGTTACAACAGCCTGAGACCTAGGAGGGGTCATCATGTCCCTTTCTCTTGATATAAGCCTTCCCATCAGCCAATTTTCAGACGCACCACCATCCTGGTAATTCTCCACACTATGCCCTCATGTTTCCCAAGGTCTCCCCCATGATACGCTTCCTAGGCTGTTACGCTGCCCTTCCACGTGCCCTGACCAGTACAAAGGCAGTGGAGGATGGCTTCTCCTGCTGCAGGTTGCTTCGGTTATGGAGGAAGTTGAGGGCACAGGTGAGGTCACTGTCTCTCGAACTGTACCAAAGGTTAAGGCAAGCTACACTACTCACTTGTTCCGTGAACTTAGAAAAGGGATTTAACTTTGCCAATCCTCAATGTTGTCATTGCAAAATGAGCATAACAAGTATGTATCTCAGGGGGTTACAGTGAGGATTATGGGAGCATTAAAAGTAGTCAATAGAGGGGCGTCTGGGTGGCTCAGTCGGTTGAGAGTCTGACTTCAGCTCAGGTCATGCTCTCATGGTCTGTGAGTTCGAGTCCCACATCGGGCTCTGTGCTGACAGCTCAGAGCTTGGAGCCTGCTTTAGATTCTGTGCCTCCCTCTGTGTGCCCCTCTCCAGCTCTCTCTCTCTCAAAAATAAACATTCTTAAATTTTTTTAAAGTAGTCAATATAATCCTGACATGCAGAAAGTACCTAATAAATTAGTATTAGTAGCACAATCATATGTAATGATTTTGAAAGCTCTAATAAAACTTTCAGATTCTTGATTCATGTCTGTATCAGGAAATTTTCAAACACCCCCCACCCCATCCTTTTTTTTTTCTCGTAAGAAGTCATAAAAATTTACTGTCATTTTCTACACTCTCAATTAATTTTTGCTTAATGGCTAATGACCCTATCTTTTGATCCCAGCTCAGTAAGGAACACCTTGAACCATCAAAACTCGAAAAAGCTTTGCTTGCCATTGCCTGGCAGACAGAACATCTCCTTCTTTGGCACAGAGATGGCTTTTATTACAAACATCGAGTTGACTGTGGTAAGGGGTAAAGAAGGTCAAATTTCTCTTTATGGTTTCTGTAATTAACATCTGTTGTGCCCGCTCCAAGAATTCATCTCACCCCACTTCTGGTAATTGAAACTTTAACTTCTGAGGTACAGCCCTTTTGGGCTCAGTTTTGGCCTGCATTCTTCAGCTGGCAAACTTACTCCAGTTCAGGGTTCGAACGTGTAGGGTAAGGCCCAGGCTGCTCAGAGCAGGACACTCCCTTTACAATGACAGTTGGTTTGAATTTGCCATAGGATGTGAGTAGAGCCTGTGAAACACAATGATCTACGTCCAGACATGCCGCAAGTCATTGTCTCAAGAGAAGACCGTGCCTGAGAATGGAAACAACCCAGAAATAATATAATAAAAAGATCGAACAGGAGAAACCAAATACTAGCAACGTTGTCTACTTGAAGCCAAACAAGTCCTGGAGCCTGCACTTATAGGACCCGATAAGGTGCTTCAGATGAGGTGAGATGGGATTTTTGTTGTTTTCTGCTCACCAAGAGGAGTACCTGGTATGAATGAAATCACTAGTTACAGGTACAAGGATAAAGAAGACATCCAGATGGCCAACCGACACATGAGAAAATGCTCAGCATCACTCAGCATCAGGGAAATACAAACCCAAACCACAATGAGATACCACCTCACACCTGTCAGAATGGCAAACATTAACAACTCAGGCAACAACAGATGTTGGCGAGGATGCGGAGAAAGAGGATCCCTTTTGCATTGTTGGTGGGAATGCAAGCTGGTACAGCCACTCTGGAAAACAGTATGGAGGTTCTTCAAAAAAAGTAAAAATAGAACTACCCTACATCCCAGCAACTGCACTACTAGGCATTTACCCACAGGATACAGGTGTGCTGTTTCAAAGGGGACACATGCACCCCCATGTCTATAGCAGCACCATCGACTATAGCCAAAGTCTGGAAAGAGCCCAAATGTCCATTGCTGGATGAATGGATAAAGAAAATGTGGTATATATATATATATGTATATATATATATATATATATGTATATATACATATATATACATATATATATATATACACGTATATATACATATATATATACACGTATATATACATATATATACACACACACACACACACACACACAATGGAGTATTACTCGGCAATCAAAAAGAGTGAAATCTTGCCATTTGCAACTATGTGGATGGAACTGGAGGGTATTATGCTAAGTGAAAGTAGTCACAGTAAGAGAAAAATCATATGACTTCACTCATATGAAGACTTTAAGAGACAAAAACATGAACATAAGGGAAGGGAAACAAAAATAATATAAAAACAGGGAGGGGGACAAAGCACAAGAGACTCTTAAATATGGAGAACAAACAGAGGGTTACTGGAGAGGGTCTGGGAGGGGGGATGGGCTAAATGGGGAAGGGGCACTAAGGAATCTACTCCTGAAATCACTGTTGCACTATACGCTAATTTGGATGTAAATTTAAAAAAATTAAATTAAAAAAAAAAGAAAATCAAGGATATAAAAACCCTACAAAAGACCAGTTTCCAAGCATCTTCTGGTATTAGAAAGCCTGTGGAAATAAAGAGTTTTAGCTACAGTGATTGCTCAGAGTGAATACGACAGGTGAAGAATTGTGTGCGCGTGTCCCAAATTATCATAATAACCGTGGTTTCTAGCTATCTGAGCACAACCACGCATTATTTATATCTCTATATATCTAAGCCTCTATGTATCTATCTGTGCCACTAGATCAATCAATGTTTGTAGATACTGTCATATCAGTTTAGTATTTTTCATTCTGACAGATGGTAAATCTCTTTTAGAGAATGTCTTACTCATCTGCAAGTCTCTAGCACACCATTTGACATAGGTGCTTAATAAATGCTAATATAAAATGAATCATCATGGTAATATGGACAAACATTCCCCGGATACATTTTTCTTTTTGAAAATAGGAATCATTGCTTTGGCCTAAATAGTCGAGCTGAAAGAGTAGGAAAGGCAGGGCTACTAACGTTTATGCAACTCCAACAGTCCTAAATCCCAGGCTTCTATTCACAGAGACTCACTACAAGGGGAACGATGCCCCCTGGAGTTGTGCAGTGGAGTGGCCTGAACAAAGTTTCTAAACCATAGAAAATACAACACTCATTATCTATCTTCATGATAAACATGAGGAGACGTGGATTTATTCAAATTTAAATGTGATTTCTCACAAATATGTTTCCCTAATGGCAAGAAGACTAACTTCTTCCCTTACCAACTATAGACTTTTTGCCTTCCCTTCTTAATATTTTAGAAGTTATAAAACACACTCCCTTTGCAATTTCAGGGTCACATTCTCTAACTGTAATACTGTATAGACTATAATACTGACTTAAGAATAACAAAGACAAAATAAATATTTCATTTCTTTCTGCCCTGATCCTAAATTTCTGAATCTTTAACATCAATATGGTGGCATTTATTTGTATTGACAAAATCAATGTCCTCTGCTCTTTAGTTTTTATTATAATGTATCTTTCATATTAAGCACTGTGATACATTTATGGATGATACAACAAATATTTTTTTTAAATATTTGGTGGCCTCCATTTGCCAAGCACTGTGCCAGGGGCCAGCAATCCAAGAATGAAAAGACAAGGTCTTTCTTCTTGTTCAAAACTCTCTCTGACAGACATTTAGGACTGAAGGATTCAATCTTTTCTTTCCAGCCTGCATATGCTCACTGTATTAGCCTGACTGCTTCTCTGTTTCTCTTCCATTTCTATGTGCTGTGCTTTGTTTTAGAGAATCCCTCTTATTCCATGGTAAAGACAGAAGAGCATAGTGAGATGAACACAGGAGGAGGGAATCAATTAGTATTTAAGGACACTGAGCAGGAGCAAATGTTGGCTACCATTTACCACTGTCTACCAGCAGTCTAACATATAATGCTCTAAGTTGTATGTACAAAGGGTGATCACATGTCAGTCCCAGGGCTGTTCGGAAGATCAAAGAGATGAACATATGAAAGGTAGTAAGCACAGTGCCTATCACACAGTAATTTTTCTGTGGTACATTAGATAATAAAAAGGCACACTCTAAAAATAAAATTGGCCTCTGGTTTAGTCACTTCTATCACTGAAGAATAAAAAATCCATCCTCTGAATATAGACATTCAACTTAGCAAAGGGACACTCGTCTCTCTGGACACAGTATAGGGCCAGGAAATGCATAGCCACAAAGCTCTCCAGTTTCCAAAGTACACACAGCTCTAGGAAGGTCTCAAGTTCCTCTTAGCACACACCATCCAAAACAACTACTCTGTATTCATAAGAGGGACCAGATCATCCCCACAGATGACTATCTGCAATATGGACGGTAACCTAAGCCCTGGGAAATGCCTTGGCTTTTATCTGGAGTAGGGCTCAAAGAACATGTTACTATTTCCCTTTTGTGCTTCTTGGACTGAGTTTCTGATTACATTTGGCTGTTAAAATTTATGTGAACAAAAACTCTCCTGTTTTCACTAACAAAAGATCTGCTTATTAAATGAATAGAGAGAGGGTCAAACAGACCCCACCATCACTTAGAGAAGCTAGAACCATTTTCCAGATTCCCCTCTTTTTCTTCCCTCATGAAAGAACATGAATTTGGGGGGAGGATGCCATGGGGCACGAAGGGAGAGCTCTGTATTTACACTCTTTGATGGTTTCTTATGAGCCCCTAACCACGAGCTAAAACAGAAGACATAACTAACTCTGCCAATCCAGGAGAACTTGAGAATTTTCTATTGAAGTTTATTTTCTACTAATAGTTATGAGGTTATGTCCACTGCTCACCTCATACCTACCAGAGATATGGAGTGGACACTTGAGACCTTCATCAGAATAACTTCTCAAGGAATTACAATTGTTGTCTCTTATTATCAGATCAGTCATAACAATCAAAGCAGGCCTGTGGTTTTCTTTTCTGGGAACTACCATGGCATGATCTAGTTAAGAGTTAAACAAAGGTATTAATTTCAGCAGGCTAACTTTCCAATGTTAGTTTTCTTGCCTCTGGAGGACCAAATTTGATTTTAAGTGAAGTTATTGTTTCTCAACAGAAGGTCAGTAGCTCCCATCTACAAACAGATCAGTGGTCAGAAAAAAAATGCAAATTCAAAATATTATTATAAGTATTATGCTTCTATCCAGAATCCAAACAATATAAAGGGTGGTAGCTTTTAACAGCAGCTGATTTTCATATCTAGTTGCATTTCTCTTTAACTACTCTGCTAGGATATGAAGGAAAAAGAGAATCAGGTCTGTGGTTGAATTTCTAATTGAAAATCATTAGAATAACCTAGGTCAGGAAACCTGAGAAAAAAGCAAAGCTCATACTGCATACGGCATTGCCGCTCGGTGATGTGGGATGCTTCCAGAGGTTGAGGGTGAGAACGGGACCCCGCAGGTAGGAAATCTACAGGAAACCCCCCCACCCCGGACTGTTGCAACCACCATGTTCCATGGGCACACACCCCCAATGTAATAAAATGGTGAAGGAAGTCCAAGCAGCTAACAGGGTACTGGCAGGTTTTATTCACCTGGAGTGCTGCCATCACGGTCCGTAAACAAATAATCCTTCGTGACTAGATGTTAACTTTCAGATCAGCTGGTGGTCTGAATTTAGGTTTCTGCAATTTTTGTGAACAAATGGAAGACACTATCTGGGACTACTTGAAAGAAAATACAGATTTAGAATTCAAACATAATCAGACTTTGTCTCCACAACAGTTCCCAAAGTAATCTGTTTGACGATACTACAGCACTCACTTCCTTGGTCACATATATAATGTCGGCTCCAAGTAGCTAGTGCTCCAGAGAAGGAGGTGGCAGGGAGAAAGCCATTCCTGTGACCTATTTGGCCAGAGCCCAGGTAACATTACCAATTTCTGTGTCCTTCCTGACTCTGGCAGCTTTTATAGTTTGTTGTCAAAAAGGACTCAAGCATAGATTTGCTTTATAATGTTTGTTCCTTTTTATAAAAAGCCTCCATGCTCATTGAAAAAAAAAATAGAAAAACCCAAAATACATAAAAAATGAAAATTGTCTGTAATTTTGTTCTGTAGTCATGTAGTAATATTAACACTTTCAGATACATATGCATTTATATATATAACTGGCCAACATTTTGTGTACGTGCACACACCCACATACATACACATATACGTGGTGTAAGTTAGGATATGTTTAACTTCCACATCTCTATGGTATTTATTTACACTTAATATTATGCACACCAAAGACATTTATATGTAAATATATGTGTTTTTAGTTTCTGGGTTCTTCTAAACTCTTGTGAGCTTAAAACTCCTCATGGAGTACTTTCTGACACTTTCAACCCTGCATTCTCCTTATTTCTTATTGCCGAATTTCTCCTGAAACCAAATAGGAAAGACACATTTCCCGTTATTCAAGCTTACATGCCTCTGCATTTTAGGGCCTAAAAATAGCTGTAAACCGAAGTCCAAGTGCCCAACAGTGCCATGTGGAAGGGAAAGGATTATCCCAATATCGAGGGTGACAAAATAAGCAGTTATGATTTTGAAAGGCATTGCCAACAGATGAAAAAATTTCTCATAGATGTTGGGGCTGAGGGGAACCTTGGCTATAACTAGCAGCTGCCAAATAGCACAGATGGTATGCAGTTAGAGAAGTAGGCAAAGGAAGGAATGGGTGATTAAATCAGTCCGGTAAGGGAAAGACGCCGATAGGAAAGCTTCCAAAACCATCCGGGACTCTCCTGGGTATCCTGCTATAAAGAGGAGGGAAAGAGGATGCAAAAATTCGGCGAATACCAGCATGGCTCTCAGATGCACGCTCACGCCAGGAGTTTTGCTGTGTAACGAAGGCTCGGTTAACACGGGAACACGTGTAAGATGCTTATCTCCTATCGGCCCCTGTATTAGGGTCATGGATCGTGTCAGATGTCCTCACTCGACAATCCCCGACCGAAGGTAATGAAGCCACACCTTAAAATAAAGGCCAGAAACCAATGCTTCTCAATGTGAACCTAGTGGCACCTACCATGAATTGCTTTAGCGCGTAGGAGTTAAGGAAGTGGGTTTTCACATCATCAGTTAACTAGCGACCCTTAGAGACCAAGGAGCAGATATGTGTAGGGAAACCAACGAAGGTGGGCTGCATGGCTGTTCATACCAGTGTTTTCCAGTTTAATGCAACTACTTTCACGAACTATTCAGCCCAGTCACACTTGTCATGATGCTAGTTGCTAATGAGCATAGGCAGTGGCAGATTCTCCCCTATCCCCCAAACTTTGTTGGATGGATTCTTGTTGCAGGTGATCTTAGGAACACCAGGCAGACTTTCTGGACCACAGGTTAAGGGATACAGTTGGACCAGATGAGCCGTTCCAATCTTCGCAGCTCTAGAATCCCATGTAATTCCTTGTTTCCTTGATCACACTGGTCTGGAAGTTGTAAACGTATGAACAGAACTGTAGCATAGTTCTCTACCTCTAACCTCAACCCGAGGATTGCTAATTCTTCTCGGGTCTTTTCCAAAGATATCCTGGAGTTCCCTGGAGATTTCAGTGGGCCAGTGAAACCTATGATGGCATCTCACAAGTGACACTACTGTCACTCAGGAAGTGATACCCAGGACCCCTAGACATCCCTACACTTCCTTCTCTCCCAGAGCTGTGGGCATGATGCTGTCGCAGGAGCCAAACTGGGCTGCTCAGGGGCAGGGGAAGTGCTTGTTTCCCACTCCCCCGGCTTCACACCGTGATGCCGATTCCCAAGCAACATTAGCTGGTGCTTCCAATATCGCAAGCACTCTGGAGCCAAAGAGCAGCCTGTGTCCCGACCACCATCAGTTTATAATCCCTGTCTCCTGAAATGCACAGTGTGGATGCAATGCTACAGTCCACCACCCTCCTTGCCAGTGTAGGGCCTTTGTAAGCATCCAAGCTTGTGTGTGACTATACCTTCAGATGCAGTCTTTCCCCAAAAGCCAGTGGCAAGCTGCCCATGCCAGCTATACACATGCCAGGAAAGAAGAGGCAACGTGGTCTCCACCTAGATCCAGGCTACATTTATGTTATGACTCCAAGCTCCTGTTCATCCACTCAACATCAAATAGCAGCTAATATTTACTGAGCATTTACTGTATATAAAGCCTTAAATAAGTACTCTAAGTATGCTGTCTTTTTCAATTTTTGTAGCAACCCAGGGAGGTATCATTATTTCCTTTACAGATGAGGAAAGTGAGGATTACAGAAATTAATTTGCCCACAGTTTCCAGTGACTTGACATGAGATTTGGACAGACATAACACCTAGGTATTCTGTACCTTTGTTGATGTATATTGACCATATTGTGTGCTGGACAGTACGCTGTAGTCCCTCCCATTATTTTTAACACTGGAAGAAGTTAAATATGCCTTTATTTTAGAGGTCTTACCTGACATAGTAGGACCTCAGATCTTAACTGGCCATCCTTCGAGGCACTGCTATATTTCTCTTTCATGTTTGATTAATTTCTGACTTTCAGTTCTTCATTTTGATATCCCCAACTTGAATTCCCTTGTTTAAAAAATCACTTGAATATTTGACTGACAATGAGCCAGGCATTTTGTTAGCCACAGAGGGAGATTCAGAGACACCATGTCAAGGTCTCTACCTTTAGTAAATCCACCCAGCAATGAACACATTAACATGAGACAATAATAAACCATTAGAAAATTGGAAGTGAAGGATGTTCGAGCCTCCAGCCTTGTTCCCTTCCTATCAGGGACACACTTTGGAGGCACAGTCTCCAAAGTTCAAATCCTAGCTCAGCTATGGCTGTTCTCTGAGCCTTGTTCCCTTAACTTTAAATGACCAGACTACTTACCCCCACTCAGCTTGTAGGTGTACGGTAAGGATCCCGTGAGACAACATATGTCAAGTACACAATATGCTATCTGGCACATAGCAACCATTTCCTAAATCTTTACTACAATTACCTTGGAGGGCTAGAGCAGTCAAAGTCTCCAACTTACTCTCCTCCATCAAAACCATTGTACTTTTAGCCAATCTTCCTTCTGTCTTAGAAGATGAAGTGTCATTCTTCACACATTTGCTTATTCAGCAAGTACTTATGTGCCCACTTTTAGACGTCTCCTAAGGAAAACTCTCTGACTTGGACTCATCTTTTCTTCTCTAATGATGCATCAAGTTTAAATCTTTTCACTGTTTGCTTTCCCTTATGTGTATAAAAGCTATATATACCTTTTCCTGGGCCATGTAACCACCTGAAGCCCACCTAATATATTTCCCCTCCTACATTGCTTAGAGTATACCCACTGCCTCTACTTTTTCTTACTCATTTACTCACCCAGGCAGGAAACATATGAGCATCTGTGACATCAGTGTATGTGTTATGATCTCTGCTCTTGAGATGTTTGTGGGTGTTTTGTTCCTTGAGCACGCTACCGTAACACCTCATTCAGTCACCCTTGATCCTCCAAATCATTCAAACCAGAGGTCTTTCCTTAGACCTCACCGACTTCCCCCTTCCAAGGCACCTAATGCAAGAACATCTGCAGAAGTAGTCTCAACCAATTGCTGACTATTTCTAATGACTGAAGGGAGAGCTGATTTGTAGGTGTTCGTGCAACTGAAGACAGAGAAGACAAAAGTGGGGATGCAGGTAAGGTGGAATGAGTCATTTCCAGGGATCTCATTCAAAGTTAGTTAAGGAAATCTAAAAATTGGCATAGGGCTATGTTGGCCAAGATGAATACTGCAAAAACACATCTTCTACCAGAAGCAATTTGCACAGGAAATACAATGAATTTCTTCAAGGTAATGAACACCCAGGACATCACTTCCTTGGAGAGGGAGAGGAGAGCTCTGTAAAAGCACTCTTTGTAGGCCTTCTGACCCAGTTTAGTGACTAGTTTAATATTCAAAGGGCAGATGCGTTCTCTTCACTTTAGAGTGTGATGTTGAAAGACAATTTAGGTCATTGCTCTTGTGACAGTATTTCCCTTGTGAGGAAGCTACATTTAAGCATCCATCTTTTGTATTATTGATAACAAAATTGGTAAGGGCCCACAAAATCCTACAGCTTTCTGGGCTGTTGGCAAGAAGCAATTAGATCAAGACTGTTCCAGTTTTCCTGTTTAGAGGGATATGTGTGTGCTTTGAACACCAAATCTGTGAAAACAGAGTTCTAGCATGAATTGTTCTTTTCAAATACATTTCAATCATCTCTTCCACACCAAAGCAAGATCAGAAATGACATTACACACACACTAAGTTTTGGGTTGAAAACATTTTTATCTTAGTCGTGAGTGAAATGTGTTCCTTTACAGGTAAAGCAAAACAAAGCGCCTTCCCTTACTCTCCCATCTCCCTCCTCATTAAGTAACAAGAGCCACCCATCCTTGAATCAACTGTCATTGCTTCTCTGTTGGTCTATCTCCACTTAAGATTTCTGAGAGAGGGCAACGAATTTTTATTCATCGTGTTTGTAGTGCCTTGCTCAGATTCTGCCACACAGATTTCTCTAATCATTTGTCAAATACATTCTCCTCTAAGAACAAGCTTTCATGTCCAAACGACTTCAATATAAAATCCAAATTACTGAGCATTGCACGAGGCCCCTCTTGCTTCCTGTCCTAGCCACTACCTTCTTGCCTACTTTCCCCTCAAGCCTACTTTACTCAGTGACACTGATAAACTTCCAATCACCCAACATGCCATGCCCATTAACACCATGATGCTTAACACACTCATTTTTCCATCTGGAATGTTCTTTCCCTCCTTCTCTAATCATCTTTTAAGATTCATACAACCCAAATAGAACTCATTTTATGATGTTTATTTCCTCAGGTAAAATTATTTTGTACACTGTTCTTTTATAGCTGGGGTATTTTTATGGTACGTTTTATTAGAAAGCATTATGATTAATGGCTTACGTCAATTTTTCTCATTAGTTGGTCAGATCCTAGAATGCTTAAATTATATCATTTTCACCTCGGTATTGCTAATGGTTAGTGTAAAGCTCAGAAGACAGAAATGCTCAAAAGTATTCATCAAATTAAATTGATTTCTAGTGCTAAGTCCCGAACATATACTTCGCCTGTTTCTGATAAACTAGTACATATTTCCCCCTTACCAATATTTGTGCTTAAAATTCTAGGGGTATAGTAAAAAAAATTTTTTAATTGGAGAAGTCATGTTTTAGTTCAAATCTTCTTTAAAATAAGAGGGATATAAAAAAAGATGACAGCTTTGGTCATTTTAAAATACTCATCCCTAATAAGTCACATGCTGAATTGCACTGTTTCAAGTTTTCTCAAACATGTGTACTTTTTCCCAATGAATCCTGATTATAAATTTTATTAAGTTTTATTATAAACAGTAAGAAGAAAAAGTGAAATAAGAACCTTAGAACAAAGTGAGAAGTGTCTTCTCTCTTATTACCTGAGTATCCTACAAAAACTTGTCTGTCTACCCGCTGAGATCAAAACAGGACTATGTATTTGAGAAGCCTGCCAAATAAGGTCTGAAATTTCAGAAGCCAGAGACGGGAAAAAAAAATTATGAAATATTGGCACAGTCATTTGTGTCACTGTGATCTTTGAAATTTACTTACAAGGGACATCAGAAAAACAAGCACAAACAAAAGAACACAAGCCCGTGTCCCAAACATAAAGATCTTGATAACTACAGAGACCTGGAAGCCGGCAAGTCTTGAAAAGCACCCTAGGTGGTCTAAGTGTAATTGAATAAGAAACTACATGTGATGGGTTGGGGAGATAGGATATACTCAGAAAGACAGCCTTTTCTTCTCTCCAGCTCTCTGAAGACTAACCATACTCACTGTACAAGTGTGCATCTCGGGCACTCAGTAGGACAACTTATGCATAGGATGCATCTGAGGAAGTTTGGCAGGGGCAGTGAATTCATCACTCAATTAACAGACTATGTCATCTTTTTGAAATGTGGACACTCTCTGTCCAAACCCAGCTCCATGGAGTAACTATAGCTGAGAACAAGCAGACCCATTCAGTGACTCTTCAAGGATGACCATTACCATTAATACGGACACACCCCTAGTGGTACAGCCAGTTGTATAAAATTTCCTCATGTTAACTTCAGCTGGATTAAATCCATAGCCTATCACAACACCCTGATCTTCCCAAGCCATAAGGCTAATTTGTTTTTATTTAAAATTTATAGTATCATATTTCCAAACAGTGAAAACACACTGAGTACTTATGGGCCAGGTACTATAGTCAGTACTTTATGTAAAAAAACAGCGTGTATAAATATATGTAAGTCATTTCGTTCTCCCAACTCCATTGCAAGATACTATTTCTCTCCCTATTTTATGTAATGTCTCTTAATCACAAATTCATCTGAAAACTGGAAATAATATATCATTATTAAAGATTAAATGACAACATATAAATTACATATCTTGGTTTCTAGCCATGAAAGCTTGACAGAAATTCATTTTCTTCCCCTTTCTTCAACTTTACCCATTTCTTTTGGATATTGTTTTGCTTCAAAAATATTGTTGCATATGAAATTTAGTATCACATTACTCATCAGGAAAATGAGAATTGTAATACCATAAGATACAACTCTACACCCACCAGAAAGACTAAAACTTATAAAGAAGAAAAATGCAATGCTAATTTTGGTGAGAATATGCAGTTGATATTCTCATACATTACATTAAAAGGAGTATAAAATAGTAGGACTATTCTGGAAAACTCTGATAGCTTCTACTAAAAGCAAGCATATGCCTACCCTGTAACCTAGCAGTTCCATTCCTGATACATAGACACGACAAATGAGTGCATATGTTCACAAGAATGTTCACAGCACCTGGATTTGTAGGAGCTCAGTATGGGAAACAACTCAAATGTCCATTAACAGGCAAGAGGACAAACCAGTGACAGTGTATTCACACTATCTGATACTCCACAAAACAATAGATGAAACAAAATGGATGAATCTCACAAAGATTTTGTTGAATAGAAGAATCCAGACCCAAGAATACACTTCGTGTGAGTCCACTGACTCAAAAGTTCTAATTTAGGCCAAACTAACATAGAATGATAAAAGCCCAAGTGGGTACCTTGAGTGGTGGTTACCTCAAGTGGTGGTTGCTATGATATTAACTGGGAAGGGCACCAGGGAACTTCTTAGGGTGATATAAATTGACATGTCTTGATATGGATGGTGGTCAAATAAGTGGTTACATTTTTAAAAAATTGAGGTTATAGTTAAAACTCTTTAATTTTACTATATGTAAGTTTACCTCAATTTAAGTTTTCTTGATAATGTTTTACTGTTTGAGGAGTTCACCTGCTAGAAACTTTTACAGGATGGCAAAACAAGACCATCCTGGAGAAGTCAGTTTAAACTTAACAATCTTAAGGGCTCCTGGGTGGCTCAGGTGGTTAAGCCTCAGACTCTTCATTTCAGCACAGATCATCATCTCATGGTTCGTGAGACAGAGCCCAGCGCAGGGCTCTGCACTGACACCACAGAGCCTACTTGGGATTCTCACTCACCCTCTCTTAAAGAAGATAAACAGTCTTGATGTCTAAAGTTCACTTGTTGCTCGTGTGGGGACACAGGTGAATACATATTCACGCCTTCTCCTCGGTGATATGGCAGTATTAACAACTGCATAGTAAGCTCATTGTTTCCAGTGCCTACCATTTCATAGCTGTCCAGAACAAAGGAAAGATGTTCTGTGCCATAGCTTCTATTTACTATAATTTTCATAAGGCCATCATAGCACTCTAGATGAAGACATTTTTAAGATGTGTGAAACAGGAGACACCTGGCTGGCTCCGTCAGAAGAGCCAGTTGTGAATTCGAGTCCCAGGTCGCTAAAACAGAACAAAACATTTGTCCATGATGGGGCAGTCTGCAAAGCCGTTTGCATATGAAAAATGGGTTTACCAGGGCACCAAAACAAACAAACACAAAAAAAAAAAAAAAAAAAAAAGAGGAAAAGGAAAGCAAAGGTCCCTCCTACAGTGTAACTCTCTTAATAAAGCATCCTGCAGCCACTGAACCATTCCTACATTTAATGACTGAAGAATCTGGGCTCACCTCTACATTTGCACAGCTGGGGGGCCAGGGTGTGACCTACAGAGTCCTTTGAGGCAGAGGGTGAGGAAGTGGCAGCACTGCATTGGAACTTGAGCAGCCTCAACTGTGCAGGCTGTTGAGTGAGTACGAGCTGTGCACGGATCAATATCATTATACCCCACCCCCACCGCCCCGAATCAGGCCCACTTCTTGCCCTGGCATTCCTGTCACACTTCGTGTTTCAGCTTCGCTCGTGGGAGGTCCCTCCACGCACTATGCTCTCTAGGATGCCTCCTTGCCTTTGTACGTGCCACACTACTCACGTGGAACATTCTTTCTACCCCAACTTCCCGCAAGGGTCTCCTTCAATGCTCCGTTCTAGTAACTCTCAGACTGTATTTGGTGTCTCTGATTCACCAAAATGGAAACATCTATCAAGCCATAATGTCATTTCCAATTTGCTTGTCTGTCTCCCTCACTCCATTATTACCTCGTTTTGATTGGGGCCTAGTATTTTTCATTCTTGAATTCCTAATCCATTTGTATAGTTTCTCACACAGAGCAATAGAGGATTGTAGAAAAAAATGTGTTAAGAAGGAATAAATGGGGGAGAAAACCTAATTTTTATATTCCTGTTTCGTGAATTGCTGTACACCTAAAAACAAAACACTCATTTTGACAGCATTAAATGTGTATGAACTTTCCCCCCTCAAAAGAATGTCGACACAAACAGGAATATTCTGATTAACACGTTAATCTCTCTTCTACCCAATTCCTTTAAACATGGTTAATTTTAAACAATCCTAAAACTGCTCTCATATTCCATTTACTATCACATTGCTACTTTTTTTTTTAATTTCTTTATGTTTATTCATTTTTGAGGGAGACAGAGCAGAGCGCAAATAAGGGAGGGGCAGAGAGAGAGGGAGACACAGAATCTGAAGTAGACTCCAGGCTCTGAGCTGTCAGCACAGAGCCAGACACGGGGCTTGAACTCCCCAACTGTGAGATCATGACCTGAGGTGAAGCCAGACGCTCAACCAACTGAGCCACCCAGGCACCCCTCACATTGCTACTTCTAAACAACATGTTATTCTGGTTTCTTTTTCTCAGGGCTATAGATTTGGGGAGGGTTCAATTTCATTCAGCTGGAAGAGAGGACAAACCCCATTAGAAGATCCATACAAGCTTTCAGCAGTCGTGAAACCAATAACATTGGAGAACTCAAGGAGGCATTCAGGGCGACATGGGAGTCCATCATGCCATGTTGCATTGGGACTCTCAAAGTAATTTCTTCTGGATTTCAATGTGTTCCTCCAATAGAGGAGAGCTTACTATTTCTCCAGGTTCATTAGGCCTCTTCCTCAGAAATACTGTGTTTACAGTACCCTAAAATTGGGTTCTGTAGTTAGAGTCCATCTCCTCCTATGATATAATAGAAAAAGGTACAGACTAATTGGTTATCCTCATTTGCAGAGTGAAATCTTAGTTTTAGACTAATTGCAATACCTTTCAGGCCTGGGTGGCTTCCAGAATCATTAAGCTATTATGTATCTAGGGGATCCACGCTAATTGAATTCATGAAGCATCGGGCCTACATCCTTGCTAAAGAAAATCTGTTCCCGCCCACATCACCTACAAGAAGAATAGGTCTAGGCGGCCATATTTTTATCTTGTGATTCAATTTCCCTACCATATCCATGTAGGCCAGTGTGGATATGTGACCAAAGCTGAGTCAATGAGATTCCTTAGGAAAGTGAGAGAAACGTATGGGTGAAATGTAAAGAAAACAATTATAAGATCGTATAGTACTGGACACTGTGGCAAGTCTTAGCAAAATATGGAGTAATAAAGAAGGCTGGTTGACAAAGAAAAACACAAGTACAGAGTAGACGGGCCACAAGTAGCCAAAAGGAGACTCTAGGGTCCCATAAGAGAGAAGCCTGAGTCCCCATGGTATCTGGCTGTATTTCCATTCCAGGTGCTGGATATCCTAGAGAGTAGCCTTAGAGAAAAATTTTTATTTAAGTTAATTTAAATGGATTATCAATTACTTGCAAGCAAACTACATCAAAAACAGCAATTTTAATATAACTGTAACAATGACCTCTATGATCGTTAATTTTATGTCAACTTGTCTGGGCCACAGGGTCTCGATACATGATTAAACATCATTCTGGTTATTTTTGTGAAAGTATTTTGGATCCTATTTAACTTAAATCAGGGATCTTAGGGAAAAGCATATTGACCTCCATAATGTAAGTAGGCTTCATCTAACCAGCTGAAGGCCTGAATACAGCAAAGACTGACCTCCCAAGCAAAAAGGAATGCTCCAGAAGACTGCCTTTGGACTTTGTCTGTAACTTGTACTTATTCCTGGTTTTAAAGCAGACAGCCTTTGGACTCAAACTCCAAGTCTCTCCTCGGTCTTCAGTTTACCAGCCTCCACCATCAGAGCTTGGATTTGCCAAGACTCCAGAGTCACATGAGCCACTTCCGTAAAATCTGGTCAATGTTCCTCCCTCCACCTCATATATAGATATGAACACACATACATACTTACGCACACGCATACACATCCCGTTGGCTCTATTTCTCTGGAGAACCCTTATTAATACAATGTGCGATAACTACAAAGTGTAATTACTTGCCCATACATAATATGTATTCCCTAAGTCCAAGTTATTACAAAAGACGTGTTGAATTCTGTTCATCTGCAGTGCACGGTCTCTGTTTTATTAGATTGGAAAGGTCTCATATTTACAAAACACCAATTGTAACGTATGCCCAAACCAAACATGTTAATTTCTAAACAATAGAAAGCAGTATTTTTGTTTAATTTATAATGAAGAAAACTAAGGTTCAGAGAAGTTTTTTATCTGGTCAATGATCATTCTGACACTGTGCTATGTGTCAATTCTTTTTGTTGTCAAGTACTTAAATGATGTATTTGCTTGTAGAACCTGAACTCTATTGTCTAGTTGGGCCTCAGATGAAAAAAAAAAAAAAGGGGGTGGGGAGCAGGCAGATGTAAGATTCACGGGAGTGCAAAGGAGGGAATTCTGCATTTGGAATCAGAAAAGCCCACTAATATGTGGCTTAACCTAACCAGGATCTTTTCCCCCCTCCCCCTCAGCTGAAAAAGAGAGTAACGGTTTACTACACTTGCTTCAGAGGATCGCTATCAAGTTCAGTTCATTTGATGTGAAGCAAAGTACTCTGCAAATTGCAAAGCACTTTACAAATGTTACATTTTAGCACCACTTCACTTTCTGTCTCTGTGCATTTCAGCGGAGTTTGTGAAAAACAACACCTTTTGTAGAACTGGAGCATTCCTTTTTCTCAGAGAGACAGAAAACAAACACCCCCTATAAACATTTGCTAAATGTGAGCTACATTGTGTGACAGCAAGCCCACCACACATTGCTCCTAAGATTCCATTATTATAATTAATACAAGATTTACTCTCAGCTCTTTCAGGTATTAAAGTAGTTTTCAGATCAATAGGGACATAAAGTGACTTTCTAGCATTGCTACCTCATCCAAGAATGTTAGAGCTGCAAGGGACCTTAACAATTATCTCATGGTTGGCCAACTGCAGCCTACAAGCCAAGTACCACCCGCCCTCTGTATACAGCTGGTGAGCTGGGCATAGTTTACATTTAAAAACATTTCAGGGGCACCTGGGTGGCTCAGTCAGTTAAGCGTCCAACTTTGGCTCAGGTCACGATCTCATGGTTCATGGGTTTGAGCCTCATGTCAGTCTGTGTGCTGACAGCTCAGAGCCTGGAGCCTGCTTCAGATTCTGTGTCTCTCCCTATCTCTCTGCCCCTCCCTTGCTCATGCTCTCTCGCTCTCCCTCTCAAAAGTAAACATTAAAAAAAAATAAAAACATTTCAAACAGTTGTTGAAAACAATGAAAATAATATTTAATGACCTGTGACAATTACGCCAAATCCCAATTTCAGCCTGTCTTCGTCTATTCAGGCTGCTGTAGCAAAATACCACAGACCAGGTGACTTGTAAGCAGAAATGTGTTGCTCATAGTTCCAGAGGCAAAAATTCAAGATCAGGGTGCCAACACGGTTGGGTGAAGGCCCTCTTTTTTTGTGTCATCACATGATCGAAGGCGCTACGGAGACTCTTTTCCAAGTCACTAATCCCTTTCATAAGGTTCTACCTTCAAGACATAAGTATTTCCCAAAGTCCTCACCTAATATCACCTTTGGGGATTAGGGTTTCAACATATGAATTTTCAATATATGAACATCCAGACCATTATTACACAATGTCCCTAGTAAGTTGTATCGGAACACAGCTACATTTATTTGTTAGGTATTGTGTATGGCTACTTTCCCAAGCTTCAACGGCAGAGTTGAGTAGTTGCGACAGAGACTATGGGGCCAACAAAGCTGTTTACAATGTGGCCTTTTATAGAAAAAGTTTGACATGTGTGAGCTAACCCGATCTTATTTTATAGATGAGGAAACTAAATCATTGCAAGATAAAACTACTTACTCAAGGTAGCTCAGCTAGCCTATCATTTAATGCAGAATTAAGGCCAAAACCTAGTTTTTCTGTCCATTTTTGATCATGCTGAATTTAATGATTGAAAATTAGCTTCAATTATAAGTTTTTATGCTATTAATTTTTTGAGTAGAGTTGACACAGCATATTACACCAGTTTCAAATGTACCACATAGTAATTCAACATCTCTGTTACGCTACTCATCTTTAAATCATATAGCTTCCTTGTGCTAATTATTCAATTTATCTTAAAATCTATGCTCACATCAGCTAACTTCATACAAAAAATTCATCTTGAAGATATTTTATGTGTTCATTGAAATGGATTTTATATTATTCTTAAATAGTTCTAAGTAGAAGTTATTGGAGAACAAAATGATGAAAATTAAATATTTCACTTGACATATCAATCAAATGAAAATATGCTCTGCTTTCATTCCACAAAGCGATAATATACAGAACATTCAAACACTTTCAGACAAATTGGACACATTGAATTTTCTTCCAAGAGATGATTGACAATAAGATGAGAAAATAATTCCTTAGTCTATGTTTAGTGAATAGAACTAGACCAGTTAATTTCCCAAATGTAAGCTGAATTTCAGTCTTTCGTAAAATAAAAAAGAAAGTGCGTCTGAAGTCGAAGCATCCCCTTCACATCACCAGAAAGTCTCTACTGGGTTCCCGGTGAAATCAATTACCTACGTACCTCTTAAAATACCCATCTTCGGGAGGTAACGTTGAAAGCAGTCGTTCTCAACTAGGGGTGATTTTGTTCCCCAAAGGATATTTGACAGTGTATGGAGACACGTTTGGTTGTCAAAATGGGAATGGGAGGAAGGTACTCCTGGAATCCAGTGGCTAAATCCAAAGGTGATGTTAAATGTCCTAGAATGCATAGGACAGCCAGCCTTCACAAAAAAGATTTATCCAGGCCAAAACGTCAGTAGTGCAGAAGTTGGGATTTCCTATTTTAAAGGGAAATCATTGGGCTAGCCCAAAGCATTCACCAAATTAAACCTCCAGAGCTTAAATGTCAAGCCATCATTTGGTCCTCAACTAGCACGATACAGCAAGTATTTTTATGGATGCCTGTTTAACAGCTCATTCTTTAAACTATTTTTATTCACTGCTTTCTTCTAGCAAAGAAATAGATAAGCATGGAGATTATGCCCCCCACCATAATTATTTACTTTCTTTCCAGTCACTTTGATTATTGATCTTAACCTACAAGTTCTAGGATAATTTTTCTCATGATTCAGGTATCTTCCTTAAGAAATTTATTTGGACTCTGATCTATTTTTTTCTCAATAGGAACCTGATAAACTAAGGACTTCTATTTGACTTCTATCCACGATGGCTGATACAGTAAAATAACCTAATGATAACAGAAAAATGCTAGGTCACATGTACCTTTGAAGGGACATGCTGGGGCACCTGGGTGGGTCAGTGGTTAAGCATCCGACTCTTGATTTCAACTCAGGTCACGATCTCACAGTGCATGGGTTCAGGCCTGCGTGGGGCTCTGTGCTGACAGTGTAAAGCTTGCTTGGGTTTCACTCTGTCTCCCTCTCTCTATCTCTCTGCCCCTCCCCTGCGCTCTACGTCTCAAAATAAATAAATAAACTTTAAAAAATTAAAGATAAAGGGAAATACCCAAATACAATAGGATCGTATCTACACAGCTCTAGACACTTGCCAACAGGCATATTTAAAGAAGAAAGCGAGAATGGCTCAGCAACTATGTAGTTTTTCTTCTCATAGTACTTTCTCTAATTCACAGTGTAACCTGCCCAACGACACTATTACAGGCACTATGTTAAAGTCTCTCAGATCACTAACTTAAGGACTGCCCTTTCCCCAACATAATCAATAGATGAGGTAATTACGATCTTGCACTTTCTCTTTCAGCAAATACTTTCAAAGCACGCATCTAGTGCTACCTACTCACAGTCTCTTCCTTGAGTACGTAATTTTATTCTGCATCACTTTTACTGAGTATTAATTATTGGTTCAGTTCCTTAACTAATCATCCAATTTGGGGAACAGGAAGTCTATCAACTCAAGCTGAAAATTTTCTTTAATAAGACAAAAATACCAAGACTCTGTAATAGCATTTGGTTCTTTTGAGTAACCATTTCAGAGCACTACATCTAGAGCACAGTTATCTATCCCAGCATTACCTATTAAAGGGTAATATATCTAGCACCCAAAATACTCTCAACTCTTTGCCAAAGGCTACATGAACCAAATTGTCTACAAACAGGGTTCCCATGAGGTAAGGGAGCTAATGTTACCACACACTAAATGCAAAGATAAAAATACCCACTGATTTTTATGGACGTGTATAAAAGGAGAGCCTAATCTGGCTTTGGGGATTCAGGGAAATTCTCCCTACATTCATCCAATTCACCTGAGTCCAGTATTAAACTATGGGCAGGAGTTGGGCAGGAGTTGGGCAGGAGGTGTGATTCACATTTTCCAGGCAGTCGGAAACACCTTGTGCAACAAAGTCCAGCTATGAGGAATCTCAAGATTTGAGGAAGGGAAAAACAAAATATAACAGTAGAGAAGTAGGCAAAGGACCGATCACTGAAGGTGTTATATACCATACCTAGGAGGTTAGATTTTATTATACAGTAGAAAGGGAAACTGAAGAACGTCAAACACTACAGCAACCTTGTCTTACTTGCATTTTAAGTGGACCATTTTGGTGGCCGTGGGAAGGATCAATTTGAAGTAGACAACTGTAGTATTTGGGATCTGAGAAAAAAGGAGACTGATCTTGGAAAGTATGAATAGACAGAAGGAGTGGATCAGAGACATATTTATGAGGAAACCTGGCAGAACTAATTGGCTGATTATGTAAGGGATGAGAGCCAACAAAGCAAAAGGCGTAAGCCCAGGTTTTCCAGTTCAGACAACTTGGTGAATGTGTGATACTAGTAATTGGAACAAAGTATGGAGAAGCAGCAGATGTGAAGGAACTTGATTAATTCAGCAATGGCCGAATGATCCGGGCAGAAGTTAGACTTAGTGCTTTCTCTGCTGTTTTTCTTCCTCCTAACCATATACGGGCATCATTTCCTTACGTAAACAATGTGCCATGTTTGCTTTTAACACAGGATACCACTTATGGATGATACATTTCTGGCACCTAAACTAGCTCTCCTGTGTGATCCCTTAAGAAACAATTAGGAGACTCATTCGATGCTCTGTGAGCATGGGAACTTTTAAGATATGGAAACTTTACCGGCCTATATAAATTCGTAGAGGGATAGTGTATGTTCAGTTTAATAAAAATTTGATACTGAGGTGGGGTCATGCCAGAGGCCTCATTTTGATGAACCAAGGTCTCTCTGCTTAAGTGGCTCACTTCAGAAGAGACAGTCTCCAAATATTACAGGGTAGAACAATCACCCTGTGTTGCTTGCTAAAATGCAGATTCTCAGTCATCCTAGGGCCTTATCTTAGGAAGTTTGGGTAGAATCCCAAGAAACCGATTTTGTAACAGGCAGCCCTGGACCACTTTGAAAAACACCTCAAAAGCTCATTTGGTGGATAAATCTCCCTCCAAGCCAATTTAGTATATTAAATGTTGCTGTGAATAGATTTACAAATAAGAGAATCAATCCTTCCTTCCTTCCCCACCTACCAATCTATCCATCCATTGTTGAAAAGCTTTACTTACTTGGGGGAGAAGAAGTAAAACTTATCCATGCCATCCCTAAAGGGCAGTTCCTACGCACGTGCCTCTGCAAATGTAAGTAGAGAAGGAGAGCCACTGGTTGAAGAATACCCAAATGCTTTTAAAGTAAATTATGTGCAATAAGCATGAAAATTGAACACCCTTCTCCTCAAGTTTTTGTTGTGCCAGCCCCCCACCACAGCCATTCCGGTACTGTATCTTTTTCAAATACTCAAGAGCCTACAAAATTTTGTTCAGCACTGTTTTCCTTATTTGATCATTAATACTGGGCATCATTTTTTAAAAAGTCTAGTTTAAATTACTTTTAGCTTTGAATGTGTTCTTCCAAACAAAAGCCCTGAATGTTCTCTTCCCTCCCTCCCATCCCTATCCAGAATCTCTTCCTTCGTTAGTTTGTCAAGGCCTTAGGGTAGAGAGGGCAGGCGTAGAGGGGACCAATTCTACCACTATGGGCATGAGTTATGGGTGCTTTGGATTTGGCCCCCAAGTAAACAGGCCATTGCTCACTTGGTACTATCACGTTCCATTGGTATCAAAGGAGCATGTGCTTGAGTGACTATCACAATTCCAAGAGGCATAGATGAAGGATAAAGGGCATGTATAGAAGATATTGCAAAATTCTGACCATAAACATGGTCTTTGGGAGCTCTGGTTCAGATACCCATGTAAATTGAATAGAATAGAAACTTCTGAAGTTGTAGGTCACATGAGTGGAAAAAAATTCATGAAAATAACAGAGAAATCCATAAACAAAAAAATAGGAATAGGGACAACCATTCTTCCAGACTGGTCATCTACAAATCAAAACAGGGCAGCTGAACTCAATTTATTTCTGTATCTGTAAATGATCGCTCATGATTAAATTTTGAAAACCTGTGAAGGGTTTGCTTAAAACCTTTTGCTCTGTTTGCTATCAGAAAATCTGTTCTGCCCAGATGCCAGCGTAAGAAAGGGCACTTAATCCAGTTTCTCTCCAGCTCTGCTGAATCTGTGTCAGCTTTCCTCCATGTGTGGTTCTTCTAAGAGCTATTCCCGTGGGAATCACCAAGGAGCTTGTTGACATGCCAATTCCCGGGCCCACCACCTACCTACTGAATCAGCATCCTTAGGGGATGGGCTCGGATATTTGGATATTTGCTTTGCTCACCAGCTGTCCAAGTTATTCCTCAGCATTCTCAGAATTGCATGTGTCTTTATTGTTTGTTCATTTTTTTTTTAATTCTTCAATAAGCATTTACTGGCTAGTTATTTTTTATTTTCGTCAGCCAGAGCTTTTAAAACTGCTTTTCATGGAAGATAAGAGAAGGACATCAAGGATATGATTAGTTTTCTGTAGATGAGCTTGGAGCCAATTGAGTTATACCAACAGACAGGGCGGGGTGGGGCAGGGGGGGTGAAAATCCACTGCTGGGGAGGTAGTGCTCTCTTTCCCTGAGGAAGTCCTCCACAAGGAAGACAGAACCCTTTCCCCTGGAGACAGACCTTGGCCTGAATTCCTGGGACTCCGTAAGTCATCTGAGAAGCAGGTGGCCCTGGACTTAGACTCCCAGCCACATCCTCCCTCTTTCCCCAGCGACCGCACACTTTTCAGTCTTTTCTCCATAACAGAGGCCACCAGAAGACAGAGCTCTCCGGAGAGACAGGAGAGTTTCTTGTTGCCTCAGGAATTTCCGTCAGGCTGCCCGAGGAACATTTCACAAAAAGGCAAGTCACATGGTGACCACTCAGCAGCCTGGATCAAGCCACCATTTGAAACACACCAGACAGATTTTTTTTCTCTCCCGGGTTTTAGTGCCGAGCACATGTTTTCTTTTCTTTCTTTTCTTTCTCTCACTTTCTTAAAGGGAATCTGAGGTTGGCATGCTGAGATGAAAAGACAAAAGTTTCTTTATTAGTAGCCCTTAAAATTTTTTTCCTGACAATACACTGTGTTGACCTAAAAGCAGTTTATTCTTTGAGTGTCTCATCTTTTAGGTAGTTAGTGGAATCGGCCCATGAGATGTTCCCTGACACGTTCTCTAACAGGTGTGTCCTTCCTCTCCTGCTGGGAACACTTAACTGCTACTACTAACATGTGGTTCAGGAGTGTCTTGTCCTGACCAAGCAAAAACTTGGGCTTATTGATATTCCTCTATGTGTCCTGTCAAGATCCAGGATTTCAGACGTGAAAAGGAAACCTTGGAAGTCTTAAACTGAAAACACACATTGAAATAAATCTCAACCTGATTGTTTCCTACAAGCTTGAGACCATCGAAGGCAAGTCGGTTTCTGGAATGTCTGGCATCAACTGTAGAAGACACACTCAATAGAATGGACACTGGTTACCAATACAAGAAATTATAGAAGTAGAAAACATTAGTAATTAAGCAGGTTTTATCCTCATCTTGTAGCCTACCTC
The DNA here is from genome assembly GCF_023721935.1 of Panthera uncia. Taxonomy (NCBI): domain Eukaryota; kingdom Metazoa; phylum Chordata; class Mammalia; order Carnivora; family Felidae; genus Panthera; species Panthera uncia. Next base: position 13,373,887 of record NC_064807.1, read on the forward strand.
GATCACTACTCTCAAGGATTTCCCTTGTGGGGCGCCTGGGTGGCTCAGTCAGTTAAGCATCCGACTTCAGCTCAGGTCATGATCACGCGGTCCATGAGTTAGAGCCCCACATCGGGCTCTGGGCTGATGGCTCAGAGCCTGTAGCCTGCTTCCGATTCTGTGTCTCCCTCTCTCTCTGCCCCTCCCCCGTTCATGCTCTGTCTCTCTCTGTCCCAAAAAAATAAATAAACGTTAAAAAAAAAATTTTAAAACAAAGGATTTCCCTTGTGTTACCCACTTCGCTTTCATTAATTCTTTGTATAATATAAAAGAGGACTAAAAGGAGAAAAAATGAGAGAAAACTGAGCTTTTTGACTGGATTCCAAAAAACTGAGAGCTTACTACACCTACAGTCCAAAAAAAAAAAAAATTAGGAGGGATATTCCTGATTGTATATTATTTCCTTCAAAGAGTTCTGTTATCAGGCATTCAATGGGGCTCATACTCAATGACATGGAATTATATTCTTTTTTATTTTTATTTTTTTTATTTTGAGAGACCAAGAGAGTACATGTGTTTGCATGAGCACAGAGAGAGAGAGAGAGAGAGAGAGAGAGAGAGAGAGAATCCCGAGCAAGCTTGGCACTATCAGGGCACAGCCTGATGCAGGCCTTGAACTCACAAACTGTGAGATCATGGCCTGACACAAAATCAAGACCTGGACGCTTAACTGGCTGAGCCACCCAGGTGCCCAAAAATGGAATTGTATCGTTAGCACTATTTTTTTCTCAGTCCCACTAGAATAACTGACATACCCTCTCTAACTCAACAAAGATGAACCACAAAGTGAGAAGTTCTGTCCTTCATTATCAAGACCTCTATCCTCAGAAATGGGGACCAGCGCCAGACTAGCCACAAAGACCAAAACTCAGAAGTTATCCTAAATTCTTCCCTTCACCACAATGCATCAACTTCACAAAGTCCTATGCATTTTACCTCCACTCCTGTTGCCATAACTCACGTCCTCATCAATTCTCTGGACCTCCAGTTTCATCTCTGAGCTTCCAATCCTACCATCTCCTCCCCATTCTAGACAGTACAGCTAGAGTCATCTATCTATCCCACGCCTGAATGCGGCGGTCACCTCCCTGCTAAAATCCATTTGATGATACTCATGGTTTTCAGGATAATCGTCAAATGTCATAATTTAGCAGCTAAGGCCCTCTGTGATTTCCAACACTGCTGAATATTCTAGTCCTCTGCTATTTGAACATCCAATCCACTTAAACCATTTTTAGCCTATGTTCTTTCATCCCCACAGGGCATGGTAGCCTTTACCACAGGGAATCATAGCACTGGATCCAAGTCAAGACTTCAACTCTTCACTTTAAAGAGGAGGACACCAAGTTATAGAAACGTTAAGTAACACACCCATGATCGTACAGGTGGTTAGGAACACAACAGAGTTAGGCTTCAGTGTTTAGGTCTAACTCCAGAATATAATTTCTTGAACCTATTTTGACATTGCTCAACATGCAAAATCAGATTCCTTCTCAGGATAAAACTTTGAAGATCCTAACATGATACTGACCATTTGGGCTTCACGGACAGACTGACTTAAATGTTTGCACCACAATCTATTAGAACTACAGAGTTTCCCTTTCCCCTAGTGCAACCCATCTTTCAGAAGCCTTCTTTTTAGTAAGTCCACTGTGATTTCAATACAAACAAAGCTCTCCACCCTAAAAATTCTCAAATTCAACATAAGTTACCAAAATAAAATCTCCCAAATAAAACAATGGCAGAGACAGACCTAATAATGACTATGAAATATGCTAAGAACATTCTGTCACTGAAATAAACATGACTTTTTGTCATTAATAAGATGAAATCTTGAAACACTTAAGAACGTAGCAAATGACAACTGAAGAGAAATAGTTTCAACAGGGTCCCATTTTAAATGCATCCGTTTGAAAACAGCCTCTGTCTTTTGGCTATCATCATGATATGCCTGTCCAAAAATTCACTTTCAAATGTTATTTCCAAATGCAATCCCACATTCAAAATAGGAGTTGGTTGGCATGTTCAATATTTGCTGAGATGGACAAAGCAACAAATGAGATGTTTTCAGAGGAATAATAAGTATATTCCAACATTCATTCACTGAGTTTAATTCATGCTTCAAATGCCAGCCTCCCCCTTCTAGTTCTTTAGTATCCTGTTTCTATTAGGAAATGGGAAATACAGAAAATAGGATTATAAAGCCATTTCTAATTATTGGTGTGATGCTGAAGTAAGGTACCAAAGAAACACATTTTCAAGGAGAGGATATGGGGGAAATTGGCATGAGCCAAGTCTGTGAGAAATGGTGAGTGATCAGAGTCTAGTTAAATCTAACCTTGCCATCACGACCTCTACTGTGTTACTGACAAGTCAGAGCACTGGAATAAACATATTACCTCAGAAAAAATGCCTGGAAGGGGACCAAAAATTACCTGTTGAATAGAGGAATTGGGTTTGTTAGCTTATGATTTCAATGGGTTCCAGGACGCCCAGAGAATCCATCCATTAAATCAACATGGTGGTGGTAGGGTGGGGGAGGTGGAGTAAGAGACTGGGAAAGGGGGCACGGTTTTTAAGTATTTAATTTATGGACTAAAGCAGTAAGAACAGTGATCAAAAGATGTAAATGTTTGCTCAGGAACTTTCAATTTATTTGAAATATTAAAAGCAAGGCAAGAAGACGTAGGGACTAGCAAAGCAGACAAGACAGCAGCAATCCAAACGGGGAAAAAATTCCATGGCATTCCTATCCAGCACGTTGAGGCTATCAAACTCACATACAGAAGCAGCTCTCATTTCAAGTATCGCTGAAAGAATTTGGTTATCACTTTTTTTAATGAGTTTGAAATATGCTCACTATCTGAAGTTTCCTAGGATAGATCAATACCTTTCGAAATTACAGATGTCATTTGGAAAGGAACTTCTCTAGGACAACACATCATTTTTAGCATATTGAGAAATTTGGAAAGCTACCCATCAGTTTGGTTAATTAGATGAATTGTTTTTTTGTTTTTTTGGTTTTTTTAAATGTTTATTTCTGGGACAGAGAGAGACAAAGCATGAGCGGGGGAGGGGCAGAGAGAGAGGGAGACACAGAATCTGAAGCAAGCTTCAGGCTCCGAGCCATCAGCACAGAGCCCAATGCAGGGCTTGAACCCACAGACCGTGAGATCATGGCCTGAGTCGAAGTCAGATGCTTAACCGGCTGAGCCACCCAAGTGCCCCAGATGAGTTGTTATAAAGCACCATGTTAATAAAGCACGGCGGGATTGAACCCTATACGGACCACAGTATTGGCACACAGGGCTGACAATACCTGGTGGTATAAAGCGTCAACAGCACTTTCTGTTAAGAAACAGGACAGCTATTCTCAAAATCAGTACTCTACTTCTAATAGATACTTCTCTGCTGGTTTTGTGACTAGGAAGTGATGAATAGCATTTCCCATAAAAGAAAAAAAAAATAAAGCACTAATGAATAATATATTGAGAGTCTTAAAAGTACACCTGTTAAGAAGGTCATTATGTAAGTTAAAAAGCATGATTTTGGGGTCGGGCCAAAGAATGCCTTTAAGTGAAAAATGTCTCTTGCTGCCCATGGAATTGCCGGAGTCAATTTTCTCAGTCCTAGTTGGATTTGTCAAGATAGACTTTGCCCCAGACTCTTGATTCAATTGTGATTCTGGAGGAAAATTTACATTCATTTGTTAGCTCCCTGGCCTCATTCTTTCTCATGCCCTATCACACATGTTGTTCCAATACAGCAAAAGCACTTATGTCCAAGGACACTTCTCTCCCACTCCTTATTCCCAAATTGGTTTTTCCTCCTAAATACTCTTTTAGGGAAGCAAACCATCGCCATGACAACAATATGCTGGGGGTTTGAACAGGACCTGGGGCCAGCCTTTGTGAAAGTTAACACCGGTTTTTGTTGAACAGGATAAGGAAACAGTGGCCAATGCTCTGTGGTGAGGAACCACTTAACTGGACAGAACTAATTGTCCACATCAAACTTGACCCCACCAAAACGCAGCCTCAGCAAGAAAAAATAAAAATAAAATAAATAAATAAAAATATAACATTGCGATATAATTAATTCAGGACTAATTCTTTAATCCTCCATTGGAGACACTTTGGCTCAATATCCAGTGGTCATTAAATCCCAGTATCATATTAATATGGAAAAGAGAATGAAGAACTTTGCTTTGCCTTTTTAACTTCACATGGATGTGGGACATTCAGAGATATGGACTTCCCCCCTCCCCCCCCCCCCCAAAAATAAATGTTAGCACATTCTCTCTTCTGGAGAAAAAAATACACGCTTTGTCCACCTTGTAAATTTTATTTGTATTTTCTTCCCTATAATAAGGTCGATGATGGTGCAATTATTACGGAGTTGTGGGGACTTTTTCAGTACCTTCAATGCATTTGCTTCTAGAAAGGAAGTGCTGCAGACACAGAGTAACAATTCTAAGCTCAGGTGTAGTACCATTCTTTTGTGTAACTCAGAGCGGGAGCTGGAGGCATACGTTCAATACATATTCAACCACACTTTCCCACTACTGGCTTCACTTAGGAGACTAAAATTAGCATGCCTTTCTAAAAACAAGGACACCAAAGAAGTCACAATCTGATGAGATTCATTCTCTGTCTTTACCTGAGCGACCACCTAAGGACACAAGGCTTTTAAAATAGTGAGGAGAATCCTTTGTTCTCTCAGGTTCCATTTAAAGGGAAAGTGGGTCGAAGGGCTTCCCCAGGGAGGGGGAAAAAAAAAACCAGGAGCCAAATGCCTGGAGTAGGAGATTTCACTCCCATTACTATTCCCACCCTCCCAAAGAAGTTAATTAATTCTATTTTAGGAATGTTTAGGGCGGGGGGGGCTGAGGGACGGAGGGGAGCACTCGGGGAGCCCATTCTCTGCCACCATAATCTCATTCCCAAATGTGGCTCAGACCATCTCTCCTCCCTAACACCGTGGGGGTCTACAGCCCGCTGACAGCCTCTCTGAGCCAGCCTTGGGCAACTGAGCCAGCACTGTAAGCATTTGTGCTCCCCGAAAGGTGTGTCCCAGCCCAAGTGTGAAGTTGGGTATTTAGACCTGCAAAGCACAATTAGAGCCATTCAAAGCAGCAAGTTACAGTACCTTAAGAAGTCTGACAGATGGGAGGAAGGCTGCGTGGCAAAGCTTCCGGATGGTCCAGTTTAGGGGACGAGGAGCATCAGTTTGATTCATGACCCCTTCCAAATTCCACCGGGAAAACCAAAAATTGCAAACCTGAGCAATGCCTAGAAAATAGACGGTCCCCCACGGCCTTGGCATCCCATGGTCATCTCCACACCTGCAAATTCCATTAGGGCAGAGGCTTCCTGGAACTTGGGAGACTACTCAAGTGGCGTTTCCTGAGCCACCGAACCTTCTTAAGAAAGCCACCTCCCCTCTCCCTGCAGCCGTGCTCATGCATACCAAATGTGGCTGAATGGAGGCACACTGCCTGCTGCTCCGGGGAGGGGATGCACCGTTTTGAAGGAGAAGGACAGCCTGCACAAAACAGTCTGTGGTCGCAGTCAGAGCAGTGTGCTCCGAACGCACGCTCCCTCTCTGGCTCTCCTCCCAGTAAACGCAAGTCAGGCGTTGGGGGAGAACCCGGGCCATTTGCTCCGCTAGCTTGCTTTGGGGGGGAGCCAGGAGGAGAGCAAGAGGGAAAATCAATAAATCCAGAACGAGGGAACTTGCACTTTCTTGCACAAAGCATCTTTGAGGGGCTGGAAACTGGCACGAGGGGAGGGGCTAGGGCACAGAGGGAGAAGGGATGCCTTCGAATGAGAAGATAAACACTTCCCTTTTGATTTACGTGACACAGTAAATTGAGACCTATTTTAAGATGGATCCATAGTAAAGACACCTCTGTCATGCGCTGAGGTTTTTATTAACTGTGAGTGAAGGTCCTCGCCCTGATATATACATTATGTAGATGACAGACAGGCTGCCCGCACAGAGAGAAGCAAACTAACACAGAGACAGTGGGAGCGGCAAGTTATCCCTTTCATAGAAAGCAGTGCAAACTAATTTATGTTTGGCTTACCTTTTAGAAATGGCAGTTTCTAAATCGGGGCTTATATCTTCCTGGAAAGCCACTGATACTCTGTCTCTGCAACAAAAGTTTAACCCTCAAGGTGCCACACAGGATGCTCTCTATAAAAGATCAAGTTTCCTCAAGTGGGGATCCTGACCCCCATCATTTTCTAAGGATGGCTTTGAGAGAGAAAGAGAGAGAGAGAGGCAGGAAGGCTGAGTTAGCATGGTTCAGGCTCCTGTGGACAAAGAGAATAAAGGAGAACTTTCAATTGGAAAGCAGAAATTGGATAATTTCACTTTGGTAGAAAGTGGTGAAATTCTGGTGGTTGGGAAGAGGAAGTTCATGTCACAACCAAGCGTGAACTTGCCACACATCCTCTAGGCATCAGACCACAGTGGGTGAAGTTGACCGATGGCATGGCGGCCCAGAGATTCACCACATCCTTATAGGATTGCCATCTTACGTTATTTTCCCTCTTTAAGTCCCTCCCCATGACTACACTGATTTTCCACATCTAATTAACTCGAGGAGATTAGTAACTCCTAGCTCCACGATTTATGCATTCTGAAGCGGCATTAAGACGGGGGAGGGCGGACATGCTACACTGGGACCCTGCTGTAATTCAGAATTTGGGATCTGAACCCACCCTTTATTCCTTCGAATAAATACCTGACACGTTGCATTATAACACTATTTCCCTCGCAATGGTCCTGTGTTAGAGCACCAAGGACACTTGCAGAAAAATCTCATCTAGTGGTGGAACCCAGACCACTGACTTGCCTTGTAGAAAATTCAGTGTCTGATTACCACTGTAATAGGTCCCCCGTGCAGTTGGTTCATTTTCTGTCACCATTCTATTTCCACAATGCATTAAAGATCACTTTAAAATAACAACAGCTAACACGCACATGTCAAGCATTGTGGTCAGCATTCCAGATGCATTTCCAAAGTTCGTGTCATCAACAGCCCTATGAAGTAGATGCAGTGGTCATATCCCCACTTTAAAGATTAAGCAACTGTGGACTTGAGAAACTACTAACCGGCCGAAATCACTTAACTAGGAAAAGTAGGATTTGGATCAAAACCAGTCTATTGGACTCCAAAGACAAGCTCTCTCTTCTTTCTTCTTTTTCTTTTATAATTAAGGGGACCCAGTGCCTCTGTTTTCCGGTGACGTAACTATGTAAGAGCTGAGCTAAAAGCTTAAAGAAGAAATGCTCAGCATTTCTTTCAGGTAATTTCTTTGGTGTGATGTTGATGCAGTAGTGACCAAAAGAAATTGTAGAATCAGGCTACATGGTTCAAACTCTAATTCTGACCCTGGCCTTGGGCAATTTACTCACCTAATCTGTGCTTTGCAGTCTTCACCTATAAACAGAGATAAAAATGGAAACACACCTGAGGTTACTGTGAGGACCACACAAGCTACTCATGTGCCCTCAGAACAGTGCCTGGTACAGACTAAGTCCCTTCCACCAAGATCCATCTTCCAGGCAGCTTGTGTTGAAGTTGAAGGAGGAACCCACTGGTAATTTCCATTCAGCATGCATGAGTGTATGCATTTCTAGGACCAGGTAATAAGGTTGAGCAAGACAGATTGAATCTCAATGTTTCCTATCAGTTACCATGCGTTTCCTAACTGGGGTAAAGAGGAATGCGGGAGCCTTTAAGTTAAGTATGTTTTTCCTCATGCTATACTGCAGCGTGGTATTCAGCCGATTATAAGAGGTTGCCCTCAGTGGAGCTTTGAGGCTCCAGGATCTCTGAGCTATTAAATGCTAAGCAGTGGTTCCCTTGCAGTTGTGGGAAGTCTGACCCCAAGAAAATACTGCAATATGCAGTCCCCTCTCGTCTGCCCCTCACTGTTCAGGACCCCACAAAAATGACAGTGTCATTCTGAAAACTCACAACCTTTGATCTTAGTCCCTTTAATTCTTAGTGAATGACGTTAGTCAAAGAGAATAGTTAGGAACCCTGCAGAACAGGAAGCAGGAGGATTCTCAGCCCTCTCTAATGGCAATTAGAGAGCAGCACAGAACCTCTGGAGGATTGCTCTGGAGACTATGCTGCAAGAGGTATAGATCAAAGAAGGCTGGCAGCGCCTGAGGGGGGGGTTCTTATTCCATCACTGGAGTAGTTTGTGCCAGAATTGTTTGCTATCACAACATTTCAAGCAGGGTTCTCAGGAACCCACCCCCTTCAAGAAATGCAATTTTTGCATGGAATGCTGCCTTCCTGGGTTTGAGAGAGAAGTCTAATGAGGAAAGAGCTGAGATCACACGAGCGAGCCAAGCCCTCAACGTTAGCCTCTCATCAATCCAAAAGGCTTGTTTACAAATTTGATGAACGTGGATGTTTACACATCTGCAGAAAAAATTCTAGCAGACTTAAAAACCTGACACAGCCGGGTACCTCAGTTGGTTAAGCAGTTAAACGTCTGACTTTCGGCTCAGGTCATGATCTCATAGTTGGTAGGTTTAAGCCCCACGTCGGGGCTTGGAAGCCTGCTTGGATTCTGTGTCTCCCTCTCTTTCCCTCCCCCACTCATGCTCTGTCTCTCTCTCTCAAAAATAAATATTTAAAAAATTTTTTTTTAAAATATGACAAGGACATATTAGCTGTCAGTGTCCTAACAAATAGCAAACCCAACCCATCGAATCTCTGCACTCTGAAGTCTGCCTTTGAACAAACTATTTCTCTTTCATGTTTTGCATTTCCCATGTAAATGATGCTAAATTTAAGAATCATGATAAGGGGAAAAAAAGAATCATGATAAGATTTGAGCTGTCTCATGGATGACAATGAGCCACAATATAAACATTCTGTATTTCTTCCTTTGGGAAACTATGTTCCTTCTCTTTAAAAAAAAATCTAGGGGTGCCTGGGTGGCTCAGTCAGTTGAACATCCAACTTCAGCTCACGTCATGATCTCACAGTTCGTGAGTTTGAGCCCCACATCAGGATCTGTGCTGACAGCTCAGAGTCTGGAACCTGCTTTAGATTCTGTGCCTCCCTCTCTCTCTGCCCCTCTCCCACTCATGCTCTGTCTCTCTCAAAAATAAACATTTAAAAAAAATCTCATGGCACCCTCAATGTACCACTTTGTACACTGTTTTACTTTACATCCTTTAGATATAAAAAGGGGCTGACCCATGAAAACCTAAGAAAACAGAAAGGCAAGGACACAGTGTCTGGGTAGTTCAGCATTCCAAAGCCTCCTGCTAAAATGTGTTTCCTACACCAAACACTCAAAAAAGGCTCCAATGTAATTTTTCACAGTATATTTTAATGTTGAAGTTCAATAGGTATCTGGAAAGTAATTGAACAGATATTTTCAGGCTCTAACAGTAAACGTAACATACTTAAGTGCAGAAAGATGATATGTAAGCATTCAAGGGAAACAGCACGAACAGCCCCAATGGTAAAGTCTTTGTAAGTAACTTCATGTACCACAATATTTTGTGACCTCACTATTAACTTCCTACTTGCTTTATGGTTGGCCTCGGGTATTAGCTCTGTTGCATTTGATAATTCAACAATTTTATCAGAAAATCATTTATGCTGTGAACCCTGACAATTTAACATTCTTATTTAAACAAAAACCCATGCTTTTTCCCATTTCTTCCCTTCAACCACAAATACAGTTATAATATTGTTAGAAATTTTTAGATGCTTCTACAGTGTTTTCCAAAACAGTAAATCTCTTTTTACATTTAATTGAGAGTGAACAGTCCTTAACTTACTTCCAAACAGATATTCTTCTAATAGGTGAAATACCTTCAATAGAAAAAACCCACATTGTTTTTCCTTTTGGTATCTTTTATAGGTAATAGATTCTAAAATACATTAAAATCTATTAAAATAAAGGACTCACATTTATAGCTTCGATAGCACTTACTCCGTGTGAAATGACACTATCTCAGAATTAGAATACCTGTTTTCTCCATTCCCCGCCCCATTACTGAGATCTTTCCTCACTTCCCTGACTGCTGTCCACCCTTTGCACAAAAACTTACAGTGACAGGGAGCGGGCAAGATTTTGAGGCCACACATTCCATAGTTGGGCAGCTCTAGTGGCAGAAAGTCCCTCCCTCTCATTTCTAAAGCAAGCGTCTCTTCCAGAGAATGGCTGTCCCAGTGTACGGCAAAAGGCTCCCCTTAAACCTCTTCTCCTCAGTAGACAAATCTTAGACTTTTACTCCATCTTCACATGATGGATTGCAATTATTGAGAAATACTCTTAGGGGGACAGTCTCTATCATGTCATAAAGGAACTTTAAATATAATAGCGTCTAATCCTCTTCAATTCCTTGAATCATTTCTCATAAAGGTTCTTTCAGGAACAGCTGATACGCACACAGACGCTCTTTCCCTGACCCCTAGACTGAGCATGCCCAACAGAAACTCCGTAGCAAAGTGGCCTCCTTGGCACCTGAAACCGGAAATGTGGTGTGTATTTTACCTTTTTGACCCTGACTCATCAGGGAGGCAGGGGTCAGCCCTGGCTAATGAGAAGCCCAGGCTTGTATCAAGAAATGGGCAGAGACTGGACCATCTGTGCTTCCTCTTCTGTATCTTTATCTGCTCGTTTTGAGGTCAGACTCATTTCAAACCCCTCTTACTTAGCTGCATAGGCCTGGGCCAGTTACTTAACCTGTCAGTCTTAGTTTTCATGCTGTAAAATGGTATCTACAATAGTTTCCACTTTGGGGTTTTCGTGATGACAAAAAACTAGCACAATGCTTATACGGCAAACACATATTTAAATGGAATAATGGTTATGATGAGAGTTATTTTTTTCGCTGACACCACTGGCATAGTGCTTAGGAGCACAAGCCATACATGGCCTGGATGTCAACACCGTTTTACCCCTTTCGTGTAGCTCTGAGCAGTTTCTTAACCTCACTGCGCATTACCTTCTTCATCCACAAATTGCAGATAATTATACTACCTATGCCAGAGAAATACTGGGAAGTTAAATGGCTAAAATCTATGGAGCCCTTAAAAGAGAAACCGGCCCATGGTAAAAGGTCAAAAAATATTAGCAATTGAAATTATCAATATCAAGTTCTATGTATGGCCTTTCCCAAAGCTACTGCTCTGGAAAAGCAAAACAAAACACAACTTCACGTCCTCCTTTGCTTCCTCCAGTTAGAAGATAAGCAGCAAACAACACATGTGAGGAGACCCAGACAGGGCGCTTTGCTTACGGCTTTCCTTTCTGCAGCTGAGGGGATCACAGATTCCATTAATAGAGTATGTTTTGCTTCCGAAAACCCTAAGGTATATATGCAGCTTCTGTCTCACCAAAAATAGAAACCCTACATGCAGACACACACACACACACACACCCCAAATATTCAAAGGCCAAAAGCTAATACACATCGTCATTCAAGCTTTGAAAACCTAAAACTTCCATTTACAAAGGGGATAATTTTGTGGGATTTCAGGGGATGCTGAAATTTTAATGAGTCCATGGAGGCTTGTTAAAAATATAAGAATTTAAGATATGCATTTCTAAACCACTTAATATATGCCTTCTTCTAATATCTGCAAGGCTATTCATTACTGTAGATGTTCTCTACTCTGAGCCTAGACCTCTCTCTCTCTTTCTCTAACACACGTGTGCACATACAAACACACACAGAATATAGTTATTTTATATAATTTTCCATTATGAAGCCAAAAATCTGACCAACTTGGTGAAGAACTCATCAATGAATACCTTTTGGGAAGGGGATTTTAAGCTGTGAATCTCCAATTAGTGTTTGACTAAATCATGTGAATTGGAGGGAAGCTGAACATTTCATTGCTGACAGTGCAGCCTAAGTCAGATCTTGGAGTCCATGGATGCTTAAGTAAAACACAAGTTCAAGCTCAAGACTCACATACACCTTCCCGAACACCTTGAGAGCCAAAAACCTGCAGCAGCAACACCACACCCCTTTCTGCATCTGAGTTTCTGACACAAATTGCGAGCACTGGTTGAACCATAAGGTCTGCTCACCTGGGAAAGAGAGACATGCTGTGATTGGGACGATCCTGAGTGGTAGCTCTGCACAGCAGAGGATTTGAATGAAGAAAGCTAACGGAAACCATACGTGCCGTCTATTTTTATCAGCCTTCCATAAAACGTATAACTGCTAATGTTTACTCTGATATCTTTTTAACAACCATAAGCCTTTCCTTTTTACCTTGACTAAGAGTAGTGGCAAGAATTAAATGACTTTAGCTTTTCAGAGGACTTGGTCTGGCTTTTGTTTTCTTTCTCTCTCTCATTGAGGAGACACAAAATCAATGCAAACAATATGGATTTTGAAACCGGAAGAACTGGGTTTGAATCCACATTCTATCACTGGACAATTCCAATAACCTTTATAAATCTTCATCTTAAAAAAACATAGTGGCTAATTAGCAATGGCTAATTATAATAATGTTACAATGATGATTAGTAACTTTGAGCATGTACTATGTGCTAAAATGTGCTAGGTCTTCTAAAGGCATAGTTCTGTTAGATGTTACTACAAACCTATTTTGTTTGCAAACAACTTTTGCAGCATTACTCTCCTCCTATTCATAGTATGGGTAATAGGTGAGGTAGTAGTCTCAGGACATCATAGACTCAAAGAGATTAAGAAATTTGCAAGTCACATGGCTGGTAAATGGACTTGAATCCAGGTCTATGATTCTATACTCTGTTTATCTGATTCTATAATCTATTCCCATCTCCACTACAATATGCTGCTGCCAATTAAAAAAAAAAAAAAAGAACACTCACACAAGGTTTCCTGTGGTTTTCTAAAGCAAAGTAGTATTTGACCACTAATATAATCAGAAAAGAGGAGAAGCCACTCAGTGCATCTAACCTTAACATCAAAATCCTGCAGAGCACAGAAGGATTGAGGGTCTCTCAGTGGCTATGGGTTTCCACGTTTCCCTACTCTCCAGTTCCATCTGGGCTGGGGAAGCCTGCCCTGGGCAGCAAGCTCGCTGAGACAAAGATTTATCCTCACTCATTTAGTAGGCCAATATATGATTCAAGTGCCTGGGACACAGTATTTATTAAGTGGAAAAAATGAATGTTTCTCAAGGATTCCCACGATTCTTGCAAGTGTGAATTAAATTCTTTATATTCAAATACATTTAATTCCTACTATTCTACTTGTATACCCACCTGATATATTTTCCAGATGAGGAAACTGAGGCACAGAAAGGTTAAATATTTGCCCAAGTTTACACCCTGAGTTTCAGAGCCCTGGTTTTAATTCAAATATAAATTCCTGATATACTGTATGTTTTATAATAAATAAAAAATAAAATCTATCTTTAAGGCCACTGAGTTTCAGATACCTTGGTTAGCTATCTTATAACCCCATCATCATTCTTCACAACTGAAAAACCATATTCTCAACTATTTATCAGGGCAATAAGAGGTTGCAATCACACAAAAGACACACTTGGCCAGAAAACCTGGTAATTATCATAGTAAGTCAAGACCAAAGGTATCTGTGTAACCGTATAAGCAAAATGATGAGGATTCTTCTGGGTTACCTGACCTTTCTATGAAATATGCAGAACATCTGGGGGAAAATATTATCAAAACTCTACTAATGACCTGAAGCGGTTACGTTAGAAAATGAAGGTGCCAAAAAATTTGATTTAAAAGTTTCTCAATTGGCTAATGAATCAGATTCTGACCGCTATTGTAAATCCAGCCCAAACTATCCACAGGAGCCTAACGGATACATGCACTGGCATAGGGTATCTCGTTCACTGCATGGGGATCCCAGGTGGGGAGCCCTCCCCGACAAGAAAGCCAATAGATGACTAGAGGGAAAACTACAATGTCCTGTACTACCTGGCATTATCCCAATGGGAAAATCTTGAGAAACTATTGTTTCAGGAAATAAAAGGTAGATAAAGCTTTCCTGTGTGCACTTTTTCCTTGCATGTTAATTAAACTCTTTGCCAGTAAACCGCTGGCTACAGATCAGATGAGAGAAGGATCAGTTCTGTTTTATGAAATCACCCAGGATTAAAACCCATTAAGTCACTCCCATGAACAAAACCATCCAATTCTCCCTACGGAGTTGGGACAACTCCATTACAGCTCTTGTTTAAATCTTTTTTACTTCTCAGAATTTGTAACTATTTAATTGACGTTTTTTGTTGTTGCTTTTATTATTTTTTTTGTTTTGTTTGCATCTCCATTAGGGTAGTTAGCAACTGTATCTCAGGTCCTATAGAACATCTAGAACTTGACAGACACCCAACCAAAATTTGGTGACCCAGGCAGGCTTGCTGTATCCTTTCTTTCATGTCATTTAAAGTTATAGTGTCTAGTGCTTATCTGCAAACAGGTGGGAACACTTACTGTTTTCTCAGTGCCTTTTTGCTCCCCCAAATCTTAACTCCATTGCCTTGAAAAGTCTAAGAATTGCTTATCTGATAACACAAGAATAACAAAAGGAGGATGTTCTCAGACTCTTTCCTGCTAGTAGAGATGATGCTCTAAACACAGAGGGATTTGGAAAAGAATGCAAAAGAAGAGTGTGGATACCAGAACTTGGATTTGAAAATAACTCATGCTAGAGAATTCTATCAGTTACCCTTGTGGTAAAACATTCTCAAACCTCTGGTCCATTCTCAAACATCTCCCATGATGGCAATTCATGAAGGGCTTAACCTAATTTCAGAAAAGGTCTTCATGAAGGCAAACTATTTTGCATAAAGACACATGTCCTTTTCAAGAGGACAGGAAGACCGAACTACACATCTGCTATCTTAATTAAATCATAATGACAATAAAACCAGGAACTGATGCTCATGCCTCGCAAAGCAGTTTAAGAGGCCTATTACGGTTTGTTACTCACAATGATGCTGAAGCATGGCTAAGGAAGGTGGTATTATTAACCTCATTTTACAGATGAGCAAATTAAGAATGGGAAAACGTGATGACTTGGCTAAGGTCTCCAGGCTCAGTATCTCATTCTTTTCATTATGCCCATGGCCTGCCTCTCCACTCCAGGATTAATTTTTGGAATGAACCACGCACTGAATATTCAAAATATGTTCTTTAGGACAAAATACAGCATATACAGCATCATGAATGCATCTCAAAATCCTAACAGATTTTGAGTCTTCTAGGGAAAACAAAACGATAGCGACGAAAAGCAGAGCAGTGGTTGCCAGGGATATTTGGAGGATGGAGCTGACTGCAGAGGGACATGAGTAACTTTTTAGGGTGATGGAAATGTTTTCTATCCGGAATGCAGTGGCAGTAACTCAACTGTATGTAACTGCTGCAATTCATCAAGTGATACAGTCAAAATGTGTTAATTTTCTGTAGGTAAGAAACCTTGGGAAAATCTATTAACTGGTTTTTTTTTTTTTCTGATTGCAAAACAATAATTGTTCAATATAGAAAAGTTTGAAAACTTCCCAAAATATAAGGAAATAAAAATTACCTAAAATTCCATTACCCATAAGTAACTATGGATGTGATTTTTGAAAATTTGTCAAGTATTTCAGGAATCATGTTTTACCTATAGCTTAATAAGATTATTGTATCATGAACTCATCTCCATGTTATTCAATAGGCTTAGAAGATACAGTATTACCTGATTGTATAGAATTCTATGGGTTATTCACCGCAAGATAATCAGCCTGCTTCCATTTTTATTGTTATAAATAATGCTATTAAGAATATGCTGTATTATACATTTTTGTACACATCTGATTATTTCCTTAAAATACCATTTAGGAGGAAGCATAATTGGCTCATAAGTCATGAATTTTTTTCAGTCTCTTGATAGGTACTTCCAAACTGCTATCCATTTTACATGCCCCTCAGCAATATGTAAAAAAGGTCCCTATTACTAAATCATTGACAAAACTAGTCATATCATTAATTTAAATTAACTTTTGGCTAAGTTGATCACAGAAAAAGAAATATCATGCATTTATTTGGTAACTTATAAAGCTCCATTTTTCCTGTGGCCATTTGTAATTCTTCTAGTAAATTGCTTCTTCTTACGTTAGTGTTTTATTTTTCTTATGAATTCATAGCAGCTCTCTTGTACTAAGGGTACTGTCGTAGGAGTCACTAGCATGTTTGCAATTCTCTATTTGTCTCTGAATTTTGTTCTGTTAGTTTTAAGCAATTTTTCAACATATACACATTCAAGGCTAGCAGTCATTTCTTTGGTAGTTCTCACTATTGATGTTATGCTAAGGAAAGACCATTGCCAACCCACGTTCAGATCAACACCTGTTTATATATATTCTTATAGCTGTTCCATCAGAACTCTCAGCTCCATCTTGGCTCTGTTCTTCCTTCCTTCCTGACCCTTTATTTCGCCTACTATGAAAGTCTGTCTCAAAAGCTCTCCCTTTCATTATATTTTAAATATTTTGACTACAATCTCCTTGCTGATACTTAAGCAAACTGCAATACTCTATTACTTTTTATTACAGTCCCATCCAAATGGTGTGATAAAATTCCTTCAACAGCAACTGCGAATACAGGATCCATGATATAATTGACAATCTGTTCTAAAGGATGCCTGTTCCTTCATATTTTCAAATATTATTAAGGCTTTTTCCTTCTTACAAACATTATCTCTGTAGAGGAAAGAATCCAGCTGCCTTGGAATTCTGTCATCTCAGGGTCTAATAGAGGCAATCCTGCAACATTCAGTGTGGCAGTGATCTCTGCCACAAGACGTACAGGAAGAAGTAGTGAGTGAATTGAATGGCATCTTACTGGCCAACCATTGAATAAACGAATGTAAGCCACTACAGACTTTGAAGATCAGAGCCAATACCTTGAACTGAGCTCTCTGGACTGGTAGCCAGAAAACAGAGAACTTCTGTTTCTTAGAGCTGTCAACTAGGCACCAAACCAGTTGCGGGAAAATCCAATCTGAAAACTCACTAAACTCTCACAATAGTAAAGACAAGCAAGAGGCAAACAGATCAAGAACAGTCAACAAAAGGAACTCGTCATAAATACACCTTACAAGAGCATACTTACCTAGATGCCAACATTCTGGAATTACTATGATCATCTTCAGCATCCTTGAATGACTTGAGTGACTCTTCAAGCATCCATCTGGAGCCAAAACTTATTTTTGGACTCAGAAGGTATCTTATGTTTGCATCTTGTCCATACATTGGACAGCAAATTCTCAGACACTCTTCACCTCCCTAACTAATCCCCTCTTTACACAAATCCTGCCATCTGTTACCTCCAGTTCTCTTTGAGGGTGTAGGGCAGAGAGAAGGGTGAGAGGCAGAAGCCATGGAGACAGCATTATACAGAATGGGAGTAGGTAGTATGGAGGCCAAGGGAGCTGGATTTTCCTCCATGTGTACCAGTAAGCAGCAGTGTCAACTTTATCAGGGCACCTCACTCCTCTGGACCTCAGGATGATGGTATAAAGTAAGAGCAATGTTGACACTCTGGTGAGGTCTTTCGAGAGCTAACATTTTACATATTGAGACTAATGCCTTCCTAGATTGTTTCCATCCATTTTCAGTGTATTACAAATAAACCATTTCTACCATTATCTATTTGGAATAAGAAGTGAATATTGCCTAGTATTTACTGCCCCTATAAACAGGGCAGCCTTCAAGGATAAACTCATCTCTAGAGCCACGTGGAAGCAGAGATACAGAGACTTTTGCATTCTGTAGGAGTTTATGTTGTGAAACATCTGGGCCAGATATACCTCAACGTATGGCAATCTTCAGTCAAAAAAAAAAATCTATCAGCAAATTTCAGATCAACTTGATTTTTCTCAGACTGAAATAGTCATGTGTCAAAGGCTATTAATATAGAATACAAATATTATTTGTTTGCTGAGGAATTACATAAACATATTTCTCTAGGCCTAGAATTTTATCCCACTTGATCATAAATTTAAGGTTTTTGCACATTTTTGGAGACAATATTTAAAAGTGATTTAATTAACACTGACTGTACTAAATGGACAGATTGAGATTGATTCATCTAACCAATTCCTTCTGAATGTCTGCTATTTGTCTAACACTATGCCAGTTTCTAAGGATGAAAGAGGTTCAAATATAATCCACACAATGATGCAACACATCACATTACTTGAAAAAACAAGAAGTTCACACAGCATAGTAAGTGCCACCAGATAAACAAGATAGGACAGAGACTTCAAGACCAGCTAAAACCACAAATACTGTAGCTACTGGCTCGAAGTGTTAATCCTTTAAATTATCCTTTGGAGGAGTGGGTGAGTGTCATGTGGGAAATGATTAAAGATTGCTAGGACCAGCCTCTCCTCTACTGCCCTAAGTCATCCAATTCTGGGTACTCCACCAAATATGGGTACTCCATCTAGTAACATAAAACTGTCACAGGGGCACCTGGGTGGCTCCATTGGTTAAGCATCCCACTCCTGATTTCAGCTCAGGTCATGACCTCATGGTTCATGAAATCGAGCCCCACATTGGGCTATGTGCGGACAGTGTGGAGCCTGATTGGGATTCTCTCTCTCCCTGCCCCTTGTCTACTCATGCTCGCTCGCTCTCTCTCTCTTAAAAAAACAAAAAAACAAAAAACACTAACATTAAAAAACTAAATGTGTCACAGGTACCCACACTCATCTGAGAAGATAGTTTTGATTTAGGACCATCTTTTGATTGCAACCTATTTCCTGAGGATTTTTCCTCTTCAACCCTACTTACTTCTCAATCAGTTCTTCCCAGTTGTATACCTTAGTCTCCTGGACAGAAGTTCTAATGAATGTATTAGCCTCCTCCTTAGGACATTTCCAGGAGTATTATGGTATGTCTAATAACACTCAAATGTCCACTCTATGACAGAAGCTAGGTAGGTGCTCCTAACTTTGCTCTTTAATCCAGGTCTAGATCAGCATATGCAGAAAATGCTAAAAGGAGCACAGGAGAGGGAGTATCTGGGCGTGGTCTCAGTCTGGAGCACAGGAAGACATGCAATTTCTAAGCTATTACTGGGAGCACCAGATTTTTGTAAATTTAACCGAAGGCACCCTGGATAGTCAGAACAGCCCTGGGAAAGGCGAGGAAGGAAGAGGGCCCATGGTAACCTTTTGAAGACAGAAAGTAGTTTTGTATGGCTAAAGAATAGGCTGGGGGTGGACCATGATGGTTTGAATTAAGATGCTTGAACTGTATCACTGCAGTGGATGGGGTCGGGGTGGGTTCAGGAAGTTGAGAGGCTCTGAAGTGTGGGAGTAAATGTGATCAGGATTCCATTTCAGAAAATGACTCTAGAATCTGTGTAGACAATCACAACTAGAGAAAGGAAAACAAATAGTAGTAATTCATGTTTTTAGTGGTTGACCAAATTTTTCTTTAACCTCTGGAATCAAAGGTAAAATTTTCTTAGAGAGTTGAGACCAACATAATGCTCCAAGTGGGTGCTTAAGAATGCAACAAATTATTTTTTATGTTGTGACCAATCCTTGAAACTAATATAAAAGTATTGAAATTCACACAAGAGACAAGAGGAAAAGGGTATTACTTCAAAAAAAAAATAAAGATTAAGTGTCACCATTTTCATGGCTTCAGCTTAAGGCAAAAATCTATTACCTTTGAGACAGCTTCTCCCCTGTACCAAGAACATCAAATAAAAATCTAATAGTCTGATAAATATCAAGTGAACAGATTACTTTAAATGCTTTAGTAAATACTTAAGATAAGCTTGTCCAAGTGTTACTAACATGAAGAATGATAACTGAGTTTTGAAGATTCATTAGTGGGATTGTAGAGAATATATTTGGCAACTATGTCAACAAATTTAGGTAAAATGGCTGAGCAATTCCAATTGTTTTAATTTTTTTTTTGAAAAAATATGGTTCTTCTCTTATTTCTCTTTAATTTTCCACATGAAATAGCACATGACTTTGGGTTATAATCCTCATCAGCTCTTTGTTTTGATAGGTCACCAAAAGTCTCATATGCAAAAGATTCAAGGGTTCTGCAAAATGTCCAAAAGGAAGCTTCAGGCTTAGAGGATACATTTCATGCTTTACTTTTACAAAAGCAACACTTTTCTACTATTTAAGGAGTTTAAATACACGTTTAAGAATCTTTTGCAAGTAGAAATAGACACCGGAACTTTGCAAAGAGGAAGTAGAGTAGTCCTCCCTTGTTTGCGGGCGATTCATTCCAAAATCCTCCCTCTCCTCCCTGGGGATGTCTGAAACCGCAGATAGTACTAAACCCTACATAGATTATGTTGGTTCCTATGCATACATAACTATGATAAATTTATAGTCACAGGAAGATATTAACAATAATAATAAAATAGAATTCTTCTAACAATATACTGTAATCAACACACTGTGAATGTGGTCCCTCTCAAACTATCCTACTTACTGTGCACATCCTTCTTGTGGCGATGTACAAAGACAAAATGCCTATGTGAGGAGATGAAGTGAGATGCCTAATGTAGGTTACCATTGACCTCCTGACACTATGGTGGAAGGAAGATCATCTACTTCCAGGCAACAGTTAACCACAAACCACAGTAACTGAAACCACAAGAAAGCAAAACCATGGATAAAGGGGTAGGGGAGATTACTGTATTAGAAATCAAGAAAAAATAGAAAGGGAACTGAGCATAGAAACCTCCATCCTCTAACTCACATACCTAGTTCCTCATCAAAGGTCTCCTTAGCTTCTCTATCCAGCTTGTCCTCTTTTTGTTTATATTTGCCCCGCAGCATCTGAGGACAAAATCTGGTGCTTTTCTATTTCCAGGTTTTAAATGAAAAAATTGCCCTCCAATTGGTTTTTCAGTGTTTATAGGCGTTTCTAACTAGAAAGCATTTTCTACACATCCTTTTTTAAAGTTTATTTGAGAGAGAAAGAGTGAGCAGGGGAGGGGCAGAGAGAGAGACGGAGAGAGAAAATCTCAAGCAGGCTCCACACCATTTGCACAGAGCCCGACATGGGGCTCAAACCCACCAACCATGAGATCATGACCTGAGCCAAAACCAAGAGTTGGGGGTTCAACTGACCAAACCACCCAGGCAGTCCAGTATGCATTCTTTTTTTTAATGTTTTCTCAGTTTAATTAAAAATCATAGAACCAACCACTGAATTGCAGACTACAAATGGGTGGTTTTTATGGTAAGTTGTATCTCAGTAAAGCTATTTTAAAAAATAAAGCACACTATAATATGTAAACAAAATTACGCCTGAGTTACAGTTCCATTTTCCTAATCTTACAACTATTTATTAGGTGGAAGCCATGTGATTTCTCCGGGGGAGAGTCTCTTTTCTCTAGTTGGCTTTCTGATCCCTTCAGTATATTAATGACATACATTTCAAAGTCATGTACACTTCTGCCTGCTCCAATATAAAAATTGATTTTAAAATGTGTTTACTTGTTTTTCCATTTACAAACCAGAAAAATACTCCTCCTCAAGGCTCCTAACTTGTCATACAGCACTTGGATAACGTAGTTATACGTTATACTGACATATAACTTGTATAACATAAAGTCTTGTCATTAGTACGTTCAAAGGGGTCTCCTGTAGATTTTATTACTTACATCCTTATCTCATTCGCAGATTTGCATTTTGTTTGCCTCTTTGGTATTCTTACTTGATTCCCTGAATACATGCTATTTTATCTTCCCCAAATGCTGTCTGCTCTCAACACAAGTCATGTTGTAACTGAAGTGAGTGATGGCCTCCAAGATTAAATTGATGGCACCAGCATATTACAATTTTCCCGTTAGCTGAATAGGCCACATAGAAATAGCCATGTGGCAAGGTATGATCTCAAGAGGTTTTCTACCATGAAAATTTTATAAGTTGCGAAGCTCTGGGATAAAATTCAACTTTAATTCCTGAGGATATATTAAAAATAATTAGAACAAACCTCCACTCCACTGTTTACATTTCAGTCCTGAAAATAGGTATAAACTACTTCTCTTGGTTGGGAATCTGCACAAAAAGAGTAAGGGTGTGAGAAAGAAAAGGCGGAAATGGAGATAATACTTAAAGGGTAATAATAGCTTGTAGTTTGTAAATATTTTTTAAAAAATGTAAGCAGTCAGAAGTCACCTATTTTACCACAGAAAACCTTAACTTCTATTGGAATATTTGTCCTGAGTGCAGTTCAAGGTAATCACAGTAACAACGGCAATACTTATCAAATATTAAATATTTGATAATAATCTCAAGTCTGTGTGAGGCATGGTGTGAAGCAGTAATAATCTTTGTGACAACAGTGACATATACTCTGGGCTGGTGCCCCAGCTGCCATTCACCACCTCTTTCTTACTTGCCCTTCTGCTAGAAAGGCTAAGAATCAGGTGCTTGTTTTCTAAGCCTCCCTTACCATCAATTCTGGTTAAAAAGGGGAAAGAAATAACGTGGGGATTGGGGGAAAGACTTCTCTTTCCGAAAAATGAAAAAGGTACCAAGTTGTCTGGGAGCCACCTTGTCAAGCCACTCACTGTCCCCTCCACTTGTTCCCCACCATTGTGATGCTGTCATTTGAGGAGGAGATGCCTGGCGCTGCAGCAATCATCTTGACACCATGAGTGACAGATGTGGTAGCCCAGCGGCCTCATACCCTGAGCTGGTGAGCCAACCTACAATCTGTTACCTCCAAAATTGCTAGTTACACAAGGTAATTAGATGCCTTTACTATTTACTAGGTTTTCAGTTACTGGCAGCTTTATGCTATAGTATCAACAGCCCTGTGGAGCAAATCACAGATGAAGAGGCTGAAGGACAGAAAAACTTAGCTTCCTCCAAGCCACACAGCCAGGAAGTGACAGACACATAATTGCAACCGAAGCCCTTACTCTCTAGTGTTGTTAAGTATCTGCTCTACATGGCCTTTTGTTTATGAAGGAAACAGTGTGGTATTTGAAGGTAGAGTTTACTTTACTTTGCTTCTCTATTCTAATTTGTTCCACTTTAACCCCTTCTCTCCCCCACTTCCCTTGATACATCCTGCCATCTCCCCAAGTTTGGTCCTTTATCCCATCCTAGAATAATGTCTGGAACTATTTTAAGGTCATGGTATCTTTAAAACCAATAGGCCTATAACTTTCCTCAACGGTTGCTCTAAATTAACATTCCATCCATCCATCCATCCATCTAAACATTGCTGAGTTTCTATATGCCAGGCCTTGAGATAGAAGTATCAAAGGTAAAGATAAACAGGACTAGAGCCTAACAGTTGCATCATTCATGTACTTACAGAGGAAAATACTATACATTAACATGTTGCATAAATACATCACAGTGAAAAGCACAGTATAAACAAACAAGCCATAATTTTAGCAGAGTAATAAAGCAATGGACTCTATCTGGGGTTATCTGAGCAGTTCAGAACGTGGGTGCTTGAGGTGGACTATATCATATTCAAATTTAATTCGTCTCTATCCTCAGAAGTAGGTAGATAAACCCTTGAGGTCCAATTCACTTGTCATGTTTTCATGCATGTTAAAATATGAAGATTATGCACATCCCAGTTTTACCTCTTTATGTTTGCAAGAACCAAAATCAAGTTCATTGAACGTGATGTGTTTAACTTTACATGCAAAAATACAATTTCCGCAAAAAATGCAGGTGGCTTGACTGTTGGCATGTTCTTATGATATTAAACTATTACAATTAAAATTATCAATGCACTTAGCTTCAGAGATCTAAGTAGCATCTACTATGATTGAGCTTCTGATATTCTTGTACAACTTACATTTTCAGCACTTAATATAAATACAAAAAAAGTACTGAAATTCATAGAAGATGGAGTTAATATTCAAAATGATTCTAAGTGGTGAACATTTAGTTTTTGATCTTGAGGATGGCTAGAACACTGTCCTTTGACTTTTCATTCTACTTTTTTTACTGGCAATTTCAAAGTAAATCTTCCTTAATTCATCTTTTAGTTACAAGTTATGCTTTTCTCCATACATTATGTATTAAGTTACAGGGGCTTTTCAAACACAAACCTAGAATATTCTGAGTTAATGAGGTTACATGCACATCTGATTGTCTGGATCTGTAGCAAAACATGACAATGTTTGAAGTATATCTCCGAGGCCTCGAACAATGGAATGAATGGTGTTACTACCAGTTACAATAAATTTATTACATTTCATAGGGTGACAACATTTTTAACATACCACTTCCACTCATGTTTATAATTTGGATAGTTACTGTCTTGCAAAATCCCAATTACTTTGGCAATGGCCTTTTGATTTCCCATGAAATGAAGCTCCTTCCACAATAGCACTTGTAATGCCTTGTACTAAACTTGCTGTGTTTTGATTGTTTCTGAAATTCTATTCACTTGGCCTATAATATTACCAAGCTCCTTGTCTATGAAGGATGTCATCGAAAACACCACTATACAATATTGCAATGTCTGCAGCACTGAGAACAAAGGGTTTGTCTCAACTGAAGTGTTCGTAGCTTAATCTTTACTTCTGTTGTACTAAAAATTTTGATATGTTGATAACACTCAAGAACACTAACTTTCGAGTCCAGAAGATAGAATAGGACCTCTTCTGTTTGTGACCCTGGAGTAGCCATCAGTCTCTCTGGACCTCCTGTTTCCTATTTCTCAAGACAGGGACTTGAGCTAGGTAATTTCCTGACAGGGCCTATCTCCAAAATGCCTTTGAAAGTGGTGGCCAATTGTTCTGATACATCTGAGGTGGGGTTCCTTCCCCAAACAAATCCCACAACAAGAATTTGAGTGCAAGCGGTTTGTTTGGTAGTTACCCCAGGAAGCACAAAAGGAATGCAGGAATTAAGGCTGATGAGGCAAGGACAATGAGGATGTTACTGAACTACTACAATGGGCACCCAGAGCTTCCATCACCAGATGCTTTGGGATACAGTGTAGAACTTGCTCCCCAGAGTTATCCCATTTGAAGGCTGAAGGAACCACGGGATTTGTACACCAACTTCTGTCAGTCATTAGTTGAGGGCTACTGGAAAGGGAAGGTGCCATCCACAGCACTTGCATCCTGCCACACAGGGCTCCAGCTGCTAGAGGATGTTCTCAAGCAAAGAGATACAGATGGGAAGAATTTTAAGTTGGGCCAGGGTGCACTCAGGTGCACCGAAGTGATATAGGAGGGGCACTGCCCCTCTCCCAATATCTACCAAAAAGCCCATCCTCTGGACTTGCTCAAATGTCACATCACTTGTGAATAGTCTCCCTGACTCCCGAGCTGTGTTGGGCCACATGTTTTATTTTAAAGAGAGCAAGTTCAAGTCGGGTAGAGAGGTAGAGGGAGAAAGGGAGAGAGAATATGAATGAACCCCAAGCAGGCTCCATGCTCAGTGCAGAGCCCAACACAGAACTCAACCCTACGACCCTGGGATCATGACCTGAGCTGAAATCAAGACTTGGATGCCCAACCATGTGAGCCACCCGGGCACCCCATACCACACCCTTTCATTACAGGAATGGTCACATCGTATATCTATCCTTCCATTAAACTCCAAGTTCTATTTCTACCTCACAGTCCACCTCCATGTATTTGACTGATGCTGCTGTATAAGCCTATGGTTCTTCAGTAGAAATTTACCCTTCACCAAGCCATCTCCTACTTTGTTTCTCCAAGGAAACAGCATACAGAAGTTACTACAGCTGTTTGTGCCCAATAGGCATCCCTGTCTGCAATTATTTATTTTTTATTTTTGAGAGAGAGACACAGCATGAGCAGGGGAGGGGAAGACAGACAGACAGACAGACACATACACACAGAACCTGAAGCAGACTCAAGGCTTTGAGCTGTCAGCACAGAGCCTGATGTGGGGCTCGAACTCATGAACCATGAGATCATGACCTAAGCCAAAGTCGGATACTTAACTGAGCCACCCAGGCACCCCTCCCTGTCTGCGATTCTTAAACTACTTCAACATCTAAATAGTTGAGTAGCTTATGCTGACATTTTAATGTTGCTATCAAATTCAGAACACCAAAGGCTTAGTGGGCCAAGAAGTTTACATATATGTATAAACATACATATGAATATATATACATACATACATAAACATCTATAATTATTAAATATATAATTATAATCTGTAACTACATAATATAATTTGACCTGAGATCAGATCTAATGTTTAAAATCAGATTATCAAAAACCACCAACCAAGGTATTTTGAGCACAGTTTACTTTAACACAGGTAACATACCCAGATTTATTTTTCACTGCTAACTTCTACAAAGAAGCTTGTCTAACAATTTATATGGAAGTTGTCTCTTCTGCCTATGTGAAGATGCATTTTTCATGCACTGTCAGATTCTGTTACTTTATATAAATAGTACACAGTCTTCAAAGAAGTTGTGTATTTTTCCACTGTTAGAACTTTGTCCCATTAGCTACTACATTAGTTAATAGAGCTGCATTAAAAAAAAAAAAAAAAAAAGAATGATAAATTCTAAGCAACTTCATTTCTTTTCATTTTGGTCAGTTCTCAAATGCATGTTTGCTCCATGTTTCAACAAAAATATCCCTTACTTTATGGCCACCCCTATGAGAAAGAAAAAAGTACAAAAAATGATTAAGAGAGTTCTAAATGTCTTAAGGTTCATGCTTTTTCAACTTATTATTACCCAGGCTTTTTTCTGCATACGTAGCAGCAGTATATTTTATCCAAGCAAATTACTTTAAAAAGACTCATCTGATTACTTAATTTCAGTCTGAGCCAATTTTGGCCTATTAAACAAAAACAAAAACAAACACAAACACAGAACAGAGCAAAACGACCTTTCCCAAATCCTTTCATCCAACTCTGCTCATGGACACTGTGACCTGTATTTGGTTCCACCTACTCCATCCACAAATTCATTCTCTTTCTCCTTCCTTCTTGGGTTTCAGTCAATTCAGTTCATTTTTTGCCTCTAGCCCCTTCTTAGTAATTGTTATAGTACCCTTGAAACAGGGAGAGCACAGTGAGATTTGGGGACTTCTCTTAGGGGGAGCTAAAGTTTCGCTTTTTTCCCCTCTGGGCCAATTAGAGTGCTATGAACTCCCTAGTGCATTGGTCTAATGCATTATAATAAGCATTATTCTAAGGAGTATATATAAACTCTACGTGACACATCAGCAAGAGAAAGGAAAAGTGTCGGAAGTCAACACAGACTGCTGATCAGTCCTTTTGACACACAGTTTAAACTATGCCCTTTGGCACTGAAATGTCTTTAGAGAAAAAATAATGAAAACAATTAAGGAACAATACGCTTAATAAACCAAACTTAGAGAAAAAGAAAATGAAACTCAATTACAACATCGGTATTTTTGGTTAAACTACATTACATACTAAAAATAGTTTTGTAATAAATTGATGAAGTAAGCTTCTGCATGTACGTATCCATGACAACTCGGGTTTATATCTGAGTTTCTAATAGCTATGTCACCAGAAATATGTAAATTGTTTAAAATGTTGTAATAAGATAAAATCATTTGTTTCCATAAATTTCCACTAGCAAAGAGTCCAACAAAAACTTCACAGCGAATCGCAGATTATGACACGTTTTTATTATTCTTATAGAAATTAAAAGGCTATTTATTATCCTAATTACAGTGAAGAGCAAGAGGCAAGGGTCACATACCCTTCTGACTATTGTGAAGTCAAAAGGCTATGAAAATAAAAGAAAATGTACATGCTACCTTCCATACCAGATGGAACCCCATTTGGAAGTCTGATAGAGTAACTTAGCGGGAGCTAATACATGCCAGAGGAAAATCGCAATAGAAGAGTGAATGTGGGCATCCAGGCAAGAGCTTCTGTTACTCTTTTCTTTTTCCAGTAAGAGGTGTCAGTTCCTTTAGAAATGGGACTTTAAGAATGGATTCTGGAATATTTGGTCAGTGAGAAAGCAGCAAATACCATGCCATTAGACTGTGTTTACTCAGAGCATGTTGAAAGCCCCAGTCAACAGTTATGAATTCTGGAGGCGCCCTGCAGGAAAAATGTGAATTTCTGGGAAAGAAAATATAGGTAATATAAAGAATGGACAAAACAGGCATTCCCAAGTCTATTTTCTCATATACAATCCTGATTTTCTCTTTTGTGCAATGAGAAAGAAAAGTATACTGCTGTTAGTATTCTTATCATAAGTGACCTACAGAAAAAAAGCGCTCAAAGAAACAGGTCTTAAAATATGGAATTTAAATTTCAGATTAAAGTTTTCCAATAGTATCTAAAATTATCTTTTAAAAAAGGAAACTCTCATAAACTAATTAGAATAAGAGATGAGAATTAAGGGGGATCCCAAACTATAAAATTAAACATTTTAATTCCTCCCCCAATGCTAGATTATATTCTTAGTGCATCAAGTCTAGCAAAAAATTCTGAACAAGAAAAAGTCTGCCTAAAAACATGGTTCTTTATGAAGACATATGGAGGCCAATCTGATGTACTCAATTCTAAGTTAGGTGGATATGTACTCTTTTAAGCATAGTTCTGCTATTTAGATCAATTCTCCACTTGCAGACAAAATCAACAAACACTTCTTATCTTTGTGTATTTGGGGGACTGGAAGAAAGGATGACCAAACCATCTTTTATCTTCTTCATGTGTAGCCAGATGTTCCTTAATTTCTTTGCAATTTTACCAAGATATAATTGACATATAACATTGTGTGAGGTTAGTTATCACATCTTTCACCTCACAGAATAGTTTTTTATCTACGTGTGTGGTGAAAACATTAAGATTCACTTTCTTGTCAACTATACTGAAAAAAAAAAAAGATCTACTTTCTTCACAACTTCCAAGTGCACAAGAAAACATTAAATATGGTCAACACGTTGTACACTAGATCCCCAGAACTTATTCATCTCCTTTTTCTGTTAAAACAAAAGCTCTTTTAGGTATAACCGACATACAAAGAACTACATGTATTTAATGTGTACAATTTGATGAGTTTGGACATAGGCTAACAGTCATGAAAACCGTTATCCATGATACATTACTACCACAATCAAGGTCATCCAATATTTATCTCATAGCTGTGAAAGTTTATACCCTTTGGCCACCTTCTCCCTATTTCTCCCATCCTCCAGCCCCTGGCAACCACCATTTCTACTCTCTGATTCTAGGAGTTTGACAATTTTAGGTACCTCATATAGATAGAATTATACAGTATTTTTCTTTCTGCATTGATTTACCTCACTTAGCATGATGTCTTCAAGGTTTACCCATGTGGTAGGATTGCAGGATTTCCTTCTTTTTTTTTATGCCTGGATAATATTCCCTTATATGTATTTACTGTAAGAGAAATTCCATCTGAGAATGAAGCAGAGACAAGTAGAACCCAGAGACACAAACTTGACAACATCTCTTGAGCCCCTGGATCAAAACCAGTATCGCTGACTTGGACTTGCCAGCCTGCAAGCCAATGTTCCTTTTTTGCTCATGCTAGGTTGAATAGACTTTCTGTCACCTGCAACCCATAGAGACAGGATACAGCATTTTCAACAAGGAAACAGCTCCGTGGGCTTCTTATGTAATATTAAATAGAGGTTGCAAGCAAGAAATTCTTTTAAGGATTCTCTTGGCAAAGTATTATGATGCTGCAGATAAAAGTTTCCCCTTCCCAATCCAATCCCCCAACGTATCCATTTTTATCAATTTAGTTCGTCTCCTCAGAACGACTTTTTGCTCAGTTTACAAAGAGAAGATGGGGAGGGAGTAAATGAACAGACATACGAAGGAATGGGAGATGGTCTCTTCTGAAGGTGTAGGTATAAAAATAATAGATCTGTGAGTGTACGTGTGGATCAAGGAAATAGACACAGTTATTTTGCATATGGTTCTAAATAATTGAATCATTTATGGTTTTATGTTTTTTGCATCTGCCTCTACTTGCTTATCAGAATGCTCTAGTGCTTTGTCAACTGGCAGTGTACAGTGACCTATCTGTTTTAAATGCTAGGAAATAGCTGCACTGAGGTCCATGTATCATCATTTGTCTATCCATTTTCCTATTAATACATATTTGAATTTTTTTCTCCTCTAATTCTACACAATGATACAATAAACACCCAACTCCAGGTCTCTCAAGCTCAGCCCTTGACCTATATGTGCCCTACATGGCCATGATGGTTGTAGGAAATGAGACAGCACCCATACCCTTGGGACCTTGAAAGAACACGCTTTCCCCTGAAGATCTCAGCAGCTGGTAGCCTTGCATAATTAATACTCCCTCATTGAGCAAACATTTGTTATATTATGGTCTCATCCTAAGCACTGCCCCCAATCCTTCAACAGAAAAATGGAACGAACTTGCTTCCTGCCTTTCAAGAGTTGACAAATTTATTGTAAACAGTAATTCTGAGAGGGCCGTATGCCATATACACACAATTATTGACAATTACTATGTGCCAGGCACATTTCTAAGTCCTTTACTCACAATACCTCATCTACTCTTCATAAGGACTGTTTACGTCATTCTTGTTTTATAGATTAAAAGCCTAATGTCACATAGTAAGGCTCAGAGGTAAATCTGACTACTAATCCATCTACAAACACCAGGTTTATAAACATGTCATCAACTGCATCTAGAAAGAAAACTTTCTCTTGTATTAGGTAAGAACTGGTGAGAGGGTAAAGAGGTAAACAGAAAGCCATGATGTGGGGCCTGACCTATTAACGATGTGCACAAGGAGGCCACAGAATTTGGGAAGAGGAAGTTGGATGCCCAAGAAGCCCTAAGTCAAGGAAAGGCCAAATACACCAGAGCTCCTATGTGGTTTCTATGTACTTCCCAAAGTTCCCATGGATTTAGTCTGTAGACTACTCCTCTCATGGATTCTCACAATGTATGGGTGCTGTTATATAGCTTGGGTTCCCCAATTCATGATATTCAACAAGTGTTTGTTGAATAAAGAATAAAAATATGTAACATACTTCTAGCTTCCTCTAGAAAACAGAAAAGCCTAGACATTACTCTGAGGTTTCAGAGTGTACTCAAAGGCATGAGTAAATTTGACCCTGTTTTCAAATTGCTGCCCATTACAAACACAACTTGGAACACCTTTAGAACAGAAATTTCATACACGAAGTATCTCAACTGTAACTGGCCAGAGTCCAGATAACTCTTTCTCTTTAACTGTAAAATGAAATACACACACATATCAGGAAACACTCCCCCCAATACCACCCCCCACACCCAGGGCAATAAAGTTTGTACTGGCTGGGAAAAGGTTAATGGAAACCAAATGCAATTGCTCTTCCTCATAAGAGAACTCTTTCTCAGAGCTTCTCTAAAGTCCTAGGCCCACACTTGGCAGAAATCCTCAAGAGATGTGGATTGTGTACTCAGGGATTTTTTTAAACCTATCTCCACTCTGAATGGAAATCATGTTAAGATAGCATTTTGGAATTCAGCCTATTTCAAGTGCGCTAATCGCGCTAATCACGTAACAGATTGAAACAAATAAGTTTACTTGCTGCCAACCTTTGCTAATTCAAGTTCTCAAAGACACAAAATGCTGCCTCTGGACAAAGGTAGGTTCACAACTCATATCAGACCTGCAGAAGCAGCAACAACACTGTAAGCAGAGGCCGTACAAGGGGCACTCCTTATGTGGCACTTTCTGACCAACATTTCATTTTCTAGGGATCCAGAATATTCTCCCTTTCCTCTATACCTTTACAAAACTCTCTCCAGGCCAAGAGTCACCTCATCAAGAAGCTGGACTTGGAAAAACCTGGTCAATAATGTCCCCTCCTTCCTCTCACTACCAGGTTTCATTTGGGACCTAACTATTGATTCTCAAATGGGGATGATAGGACCTCGAAGAACACAACTGTCTGCAGTTGAAAAATCCTCTCAAGTGATTATGACATACTTGTTCTCCCATTTTAGAAAACCTGTTGTAGGCCTAAGTTCCACATTTTTCTTGGGTCCTTAGGAGATAAACTTCACAGAACAAAATTTTTTAACCAGCTAAAATTACCAGATAATGTTGAAAATATTAGATCATCTCTTCAACTACTAGAAGAATGTTTCCAAAACAAATTATACATTTACCTGAATTATTATAATTAATGTTGAGAGTAACTTACATTTTTCTTAACACCCTGATATATTATAACAGGTATCATTATTATGTGGTAACACTGCAAGTATACTTTCATGTACAACTGAAGTGTACTGGATGTTGTTTTGAAAGGCTTTATTTTGCGGGGCTTTAGATTTTTATGATTTTTAAAAATCTCCTCTCTTGTCCTTCTGTCAACTGTTCACCGAATTCTCCAGAGCAGATTATACAACTAACACATGGTAGAGTGATGTCTGAAAAGGTCTTAGGAAAAGCATGAACCAAGAATTTTATACCCAGCTAAGCAACTGTTTAAGCATGAAGTCCACAGTATTTTTTGATATACAACAACTCAGAGGACATTGTCCCAAGAATGCTTTCTTAAGGAGTTTCAAATTTAAGTCTGAGGATAAATTTCAGCTGAAGAAGAGAAAAATGAACAGCAGCAAGTGGCAGTAGCTTTTGAAGCCATCCAATTTTAGTATAAAGAAAAAAAATCAAACCTGTGGTCATTATGGTAATAGAACCATAAAATGGAGAAGTAATAAAACTACCAAAATTTAAATGAGAAGGAAATGGTAGTGGGTTATATACTGATAGTCTCTCTTTTTAGAACTGGGGATTCAAAAGTTATCATATATAGCTAATAACAGAAATAGAAGTATATTCAAAGATAATAATAAAAATATAATCACCCAAAATTGTGAAGGGAAACACAGGAGGGAAGGCAAGGCAAAGGAAGTAGAAATCTACCGACTTAAACACCACATACAGAAGAGAGCCAATATATTTTGTCTAAATAAATATGAGCACACAGAGCACAAAAAGTGTTGACAGAATTAGGCCAAATATGTCTTATAATTATAAAAGGAATATCCTTATCTATTGAAAGAATGTAGTTACTTGAAAGCAAAGTAACTACATGTAACCCATAAACATGTAAGAGATTCACTTAAAACAAGGTGATTAGGGAAGGCGGACCAAAGGTTTTCCAGAAAATGCAAATAAAAGGAATTTAAGGGTTATTAATTAACATGAGACAGGTCAATTCAGGGCCAAAAACATTCAACAAAAACAAGGCATTCCATGATTCCATGATGATTCAGAGTTTAACCCACTGAAGATTTAACAGTTGTGACATCTGTGAATAAAATAGTGTAAAATTACAACTGATAAAGC
The DNA here is from genome assembly GCF_023721935.1 of Panthera uncia. Classification (NCBI taxonomy): domain Eukaryota; kingdom Metazoa; phylum Chordata; class Mammalia; order Carnivora; family Felidae; genus Panthera; species Panthera uncia. Next base: position 13,407,243 of record NC_064807.1, read on the forward strand.
AAAAAGTATAGGAAACACAGGAGATATATATAGAATCATACCCAACATAGAGGATTTTTTTTTCTCCAGCTCACAAAAGAGCAAATGGACTGGAAATAACCATGGCTCACCTTAGACCTAAAGAACAAGATTAACAAGGTAATTGATACAGATTTCTACCAACTATAAACAAGACAATAACTCCTTTTGAAGTAATGATGCAATAGCCACAAAAAATTAACTTGTAGGTAGGCCACATAGAAAAATTCAGTAAATCTCTGCAAAATTTAACAGTACAGATACACAAGTTAAAGAGGAAATAAATATAAAATTTGAGAATGCTTAGAAAATACAATAAAAGTTCTGTTAAAAATGTTAAGAAATAACTAAAGTCAGATTTAGGAGAAAATGTACAGTCTTAAGTTTTTGTGTAATCATAAAAAATAAAATTAATGAATGATAAATACCCAATCTTAAACAAGAAATTTGAAAAACAGCAACAAAATGAAATGAAGCAATGCAAAAAGAAATGGTAAAGAGAAATGAAAAGCAGAAAGTTAGAATGCAGAGCTGTTGAAGAATTTTAAAATACAAGAGATCCTTTTCTTAAAAACATAGAATAAGCAAGCAACAAACACAACCAAGAAAAAATGGGAGGCACATACATATGCAAGGTGAAAGGAAATAATCTCAAGAACTTGAGATAAAAGAAATAGACTGCTATCTTTCTCAGCAATTTGAAAATAAATGTGAAACTCTGCATGAAATCTATAGTTAACCAGAAAAATATAATTTTCAAAAAGTGAGCTAGAGCAGGAGAGACACTAAGAGGCAGAGCACAGAGGATATTCAGGGCAGTGAAAATATTCTGATGTTATAATGATGGACATATGTATTAATACAGTTGTCCAAACCCAATAAATGTACAATACCAAGAGTGAACCCTAAGTGAACTATGAACTTTGGGTGATTATAATGTGCCAATGTAGGTTCCTCTCTGGTCTAAAATAATAATAATAATAATAATAATAATAACAACAATAATAATAATAATAATAATAATTATGAAGGAGAAGGAGGGGAAGAAGAAGGTACCATTCTGGTCAGTGATGTCGATAATGAGTGAGAGGCTATCATGTGTGAGCGCCGAGAATTATATGGGGAATCTCTACACCCTCCTCTCCATTTTGTTGCAAATGTAAAACTGCTCCAAAAAATAAAGCCTTTTATAAAAAACCCTGACCTAGATTGAGAGAATCTATAATTATCACAATTGGTGAAAATGAAATTGAGGAAACACTAGGAGAGTGATTTCTCCTCCTCACCCTATCCCCCCAACCACTGCCTTATATCTTCAAAGGAAACAACAATCTTAGGTAATTCCCAGGTGAAAAAAAAACCTGTAAAAATTAAATACCTCCAGTACTGTACTAAATTTCAAAGTGCTAATACCTCCAATACTATTCAAACAGTTCCAAAGCAGAGAAAAAGAAAACAAAATCCTCTAAACTATTTAAGATGGAGCCAGTATAATATGCATGCCAAAATCCCATGAAATAGTCTCCCAATACAACCACTGATCAATAACACGTGTATTAAGGTAATACACCTTAAATACAACTGTAACATATTTGTTTAGATCTACACCAAGTTGTTTATTTAATTTGTATGGAAAAATAAATGTGCACAAAAGGGAAATTTTAGAAAAGAATTCTAATAAAGGACACAGAGTGAAAACTAGTCTTATTTTAAGTCTATTGCTATTCAAATATTGTGGTTCTCTTGCACAAAAATATAGATCAGTGAATGGAGTTTAGACAAAAATCCAAACACACATGGGACCTTAGGTTATGGCATATGAGGCATGTTGAACCAGCAGAATGAATGGCAAGGAGACTATTGAAGAAGCCATCCAGGAAAAAAATAAGGGTAGATATCTAGCTCGTATCAAAAACTCTGGATAAAACCACTAGAAACATATAAGAGAGTGTGTGTGTGTGCATGCATAAGCATTTGTATATTTGCAATGAGAAATAAAAGAGTAATAGGTAAAAAAAATTTTTTTTCATATCAAGCCCATCAGTAAAATGCCTTAATATAAATGGTAAATCAGGAAAATAATATTTGCAAAATCCTATCAAAAAGGCATCTTTTTCCAATATGTAAAGATTTTCAACAAATCAGAAGACGACCAACTACCTATGATAAAATGGACAGAGAAGACAGGCAGAGTTCCTAGAAAATGAAATAGATATAACCTTTAATGCTCTTATATTTACTAAAAAAAAACCTGTAAATTAAAAGTGTACAGAAAGCATTTTTCTTCTATCAGATTGGTGAAGATATCTAAGTGTGATATACATATGTGAAGAATTATCTTCTACACTCCAGTGGGAGTGGACATATAGAAATCTTCCATCAAGGGCAATTTAGCCATTTTTGTCAAAAATTTTTAAAATGTCCACACCTTAGGCCCCAACAGTTTTACCCAAGAATTTATTCTGCGTAGTACTCACCCATTAGCTCAATGGCATGCGCACAGATATGCTTTGCATCATTGTTTATAATGGCAAAAGGTTCTGAACAACATAAATTTCTATCCATAGGAGAATGGTTAACTACATTACATAAATCAAAATAAAAGGATATTTGGTAGCCCTTAAAAAGGAGCTCCAAGTTAAAAAAAAAAAAAAAAAAAACAAACACAGGTAGCTAACAGTGAGTCTTTCGTGTTTCCATTACTGCAAAAACCTTTGCCAAGCTCTCGTGTGTGAAGGCTCTGTTTTTTACTTCAATATCTGCCATCAACAAGTGAAAAATGTACATTATAGAAACCGCACTCTGATAGATTGGTCTTTCCCGTCAGAAGAGGTGTTAGAACTATGGCTTGTTTTTCAATCAATTTATATGTCATAGCTGATTTTATGATCATGAGAGTTTTTTAAATCTTGATGCATGTTATAAATAACCAGAAGTGCATGTCCTTAATCACATACACAACTGTAAACTCCTTGTTGATAAGAATTTTATCACCTTCAACTTGCTGTTATAAACTCTAAGAGAAATGATTCTGAAATTTACTGCATTACTATCTTGACGATTTATTTTTCAAGTCAAGGCCACCACTAGAAACGAAGGCACTTTAGAGGATCTATGTTGTGTATTCTCGAGAAAGGTGCTGCATGTTGATGGCTTTGCGCTTTGCTTCTAAGGACTTAACGACCAGAGAAATTTCTTCACACTTATCATTGTACTTGAGTAAATCATCATTATTGACAGATTTAAACCTCAAGGAAATCTGTAAATGGAAAAGAAAATACAGCTTTAACCAAAAAATAAGTTTTATTTTCCATTTAACTGGATCATTAATGTCCAATAAGAATAATATAAATAAGGGAGAGTTTGTTTTTTATGAATTTCAACCCAGAATTTTTCAAATGAACTGAAATACAGAATGCAAAGCCAGTAAAAGATATTGTGTATACACAGTCTGTCCTAATACTGGAGTGATTGATCACCACTGGCTCTGCCTGGCCCATTACTGCCCAAGAAGTTTCAAGCCTTTGGCCAATAGAATCAGTACTCAATTCTCCTTTATTAGCTCATTATCCTATTAGGACAGAGATTCAAACTTTCAAAATGATAACAAGATCTTCAATTAGGTAACTACTGGACAATGACATACTTTCATTTCAACAGTTTAGAAAGGACCCATTCCATATCAGGCATGGGGCTTGGTAGATAGGAGTAATAACCGTGGCCTATCCTGAAGAAAGTCTGGTAGGAGAGATAGCAGGCCAATCAAGTAGTCAGTACGATGTTAAATCCGGAGAATGGAGAAGCAGCCCTAAATTGTCATAATGACCAACGCCTATCATTTATATGGTCCTAGCAGCATTTTGGTGCTGTCTCCTGGAATCTCCTTAACACCCTGAGGCTGGCATCCTCAGAGCAGTCACTGGTAACACTGAGCCCAGGGAAAGCTGTTATCATTCGTTAGATCATCGTGATAATGTGTCTGGATGCTTGTAGGTATGAGTAACCACGCTTGTCACATAGCAGCTTCCTATTTTAATTACTCTTTCTTGCTAACTAGGTGCCAAGCTCAGCACATATGCTATCAATATGTAAATGTTACACCATTTTATGTGGTGTCATTAAAGATTTTAATTTTTTTAAGTGTTTGTACTCCTTTAACTTTGGTGCCTTGGGACACACCCCTGCTGACTCTAGAATACGTGTAACTCAAAGTAATGTCACAGCTGAGCCCAATGAGGACCAGGGATGTCCTGCCACTTACCATAGGGCTCTGACTAGAAGCACTGGAGGACAGACTTGCACCCTGGGCGACCAGATTTTGAACTCTGTACTTTTTCACTACAACACCTCCCCTAAGGAGCAATTCTGGACTTCCCAATGTGATCCATCAAGTGCAGAGAGCACTTTCCTTTTGTCTTGTACTTTACCAACCTCATTTACTTGCCACACAATCTAATTTAGGGCATTTCCTTACAAATTCCTTTAATGTATTGTAATTTGAGGTGTATATAGCCATGTTTATACAGAAGGCTGATTTTAAAACATCAGGAGTAAATCTATTTGAACTGTGAGAGAGACCCTACAGGGAGAGGCAGAGGAGAAGCTCAAACCTTGAACAGCACACAACTTTAGAGTTTATCATCCTGGAGTTCTCCAAAGAAATGTAATTCTATTTTAAGTATACTTGCAGAAAAACAAGTTTCAAATTGTCACTGCAAATACCTGCATATGCTTTAGATTTCTTATCCAGGGATATTTCACATTCATAATATACATATACACTTATCATTTTCAGGATTTATAAGTACGATGCAAAAACGATTCTCCTAGAATAAACAAAAAAAGACACAGAGTGAGCCATCCAGTGCATTAGCTCAGAAGGCAGAGGACATGCTACACTGCAATCACCAAGGGAAGCCAGAGTTTGAGATTCACTTCTTCCTGGACCCCAGTTTCTTTGATCTAAAATGAAGTAATTGAATTAGGTATTTATACAAAGGTACAGGAGTGCTGATTCGAAGGGGCACATGCATCCCAATGTTTATATCAGCACTATCGACAAGAGCCTAAGTATGGAAAGAGCCCAAATATCCATCGATGGATGAATGGATAAAGAAGATGTTGTGTATACATACAATGGAGTATTACTGGGCAATCACAAAGAATTAAATCTTGCCATTCACAACAATGTGGATGGAACTAGAGTGTAATATGCTAAAAGAAATTAGACTGAGAAAGACAAATACAATATGCTTTCACTCATATGTGGAGTTGAATATACAAAACAGATGAACCTAAGGGAAGCAAAAATAATATAAAAACAGAGGTAGACAGATTTAAGAGACTCTTAAGTACAGAGAACAAATTGAGGGTTTCTGGCAGGGTGTTGGGTGGAGGGATGGGCTAAACAGGCAATGGGCATTAAAGAGGGCACTTGTTGGGATAAGCACTAGGTATTATATGTAAGCGATAAATCAGTGGATTCTGTTCCTGAAATCATTATTATACTGTATGTTAAGTAACTTGGATTTAAATTTAAAAAATAAAATAAAATAAAATGAAGTGATTGAGCTAAAGGATATGTAAGGCTTCTTCATATTTAAAGATGCCTTGAGTCCACTGTCATTTTGCAAGCTAACAAACTTCAGTTAATCACAGGTCAAAATACATTTGCATGGAATGAAACGCAACTGTCTGCACCGTCTTTTAAAATAATCTAACTGAAGAATGCTTCCCCCTACACACGATAAGCACCAAGCCAATTTTACTCAAGAGGTGAGGTTTCCTTTATATTATTCTAGGAATCTTTACCTGGCTTGGGCATTTTCTAGAAACTGCCATCATGGATAAGCAGACAAAAGCTAATCCCCCTTCTAGGAGAGATTTTCATTACTCCATATTGTTCGGCTTCTTATCCCTAGAAAAGGAATCTTTCCCAACCAGTTTTACTTTATCCAAAGAATACTGTGCCAAGGTTGGAAAGCATTGCCACCGAAGGAAATGATATGGTCTAGAATTCAAAACCCAAGTTCCCTTCAAGCTGGTATAAGCTACACAATTCTATCTACTGTTACTAATGATACACACCCATCCAAAAAGCATTATCTTCTATTATTTTTTTTTTTTATGTTGCCGGATAGTCTAAAAACTTAGCCTTGTTACACACTACAGGAGTTATTTTACTGAAAACCTAACTAATATTTTCCAGATACAGTATTATCCTCAAATGAGTCACCATTCCAGCTATGCAAAGGCTTTATCAAATAACCTTCATTTTAAACTGAACACAGAACACCTCTATTTGTGCAGCAGCTGTATTCTCTTTCCAATTATGTAGAAAATGATACATAGAATGTGTGTTCAAAGTGAGGACAGCAAGTTTAGTTTATAAACAGATGCACTGACCAAAAATCTGTCCTAAATGTTTGCTGTCCATTCATTCATTCAAGAGGCATTTATTGAGCGCTTATTACATTCCCAACTCCACTCCTCATGCTAGGGATATACACATGCTAAGATAAAACAGACAAGATCTCTGCTCACATTTTTTTCAAGGATACCAACACTAAAGTAAAAATATTATTTCAGACAATTACAAGCATTTAAAGAAAAAAATTTTAATGTGATAAACAATTTGGACAGAGTTATTTTGGAGGATATTCATAGGCCATCTCTCTCTGAAGGAACATTAGAGTAGAAACCTTAATCAAGAGAGGAAACCATCCAGGTAAAGCTTCTAAGTATTGTAAGCCAATTGCAAAGACCCTGAGGTTAAAGTGAGCTTGATTCAGTCTGAGATTAAACCTTTATACCTAATACATATATCAATGTATATTTTATATTATTTTACCTATTTAACAGTTCAAATGTATTAAAAATCAAACTTGAAACAAACCTGAAGTATTTCCACTGAATTCTGGCATCCTGAAAGACATAGGTTGCTCTAAATAAATGCGTCTCTAAATGGCTACACATTAACATCAATTACAGAGCAAGTAAAAAATACCAGTGCCCAGGCCCCACCCAAAATCAGTTGGATCAGAACCTCAGTATATTTTAAAATTCCCTCGATGATTCTAATATGCAATGAGAACTGAAAGCCATCATTCTAAATTAATCTGAAAATTGCCTTATTCTAGCAACCAGACTGTGTTTTGGGGTCTCTCACTCTAATGTCAACCCTAGGTTGACTTTTGTTAGTTCAGGTACATTGGGAGTTTAAGAAACACCCTAGTGTGTGTGCTGGTTGAGAATGTGGGTCCTGGAGTCAGATCATTCCTGGTTTGAATATTCTCATCAGTTATTGAGACTTGGGCAAGTCATTGAATTCTTTAAGTCTTTGTTTCTCTGTACAAATTATGAGTATACCACCAGCGTCTACATCATTCTTCATTAGCTGATGTATATACAGCACTTATCACTGCACCAAGTACATAGTAAAAGATAAGTAACAACTATGATTATTATAATTAAGTGAACAGCCTAGTCTTTTTATGTACTCAAAAAAAAACCTAAATATAATTCCTGGTTTTCAGGATTCACATTTAAATGCTTTAAATAAGAACTAATTGTGATTAGGTTGCTACCCATATAATACTGTGTAATTATTTTCTTAAATGCCTTTCAAATCATGAGTAAGACAAAAATGTAGTTTTATTTCTAAATTACTCATCACCATACTTAGGAAAACTTGCTATAAGCATTCTTCAGGATCCTTAAGAGACTTGTACATTTATTTTTAATGTGGGATAGGGAAAATTTTACCCTCTTGAAGATTTGCAGATTTTCATGAAAAAATGCTCAAGGTCAGTTGTGAATGCATTCCAAATTGCTTTCAAAAGAAAAATGATGAGAGCTTGATGTAATAATGGGCATCCTCATGACAACCATTCTCCAAGACCAAATCACTTGAAAGTACTTAAATCCTAACCATTGATATAGATAGCTTTCCATGAGATTGTGCTTAACCATGTCCAAGTCCAGTCCAATTTCCATAAAGCATACTTGATTAAATATTTAAATGTTCCACGTCTGCTTCCTTCCCACACACATGCATGAGCAGGGGCTTCCCTGACTGCAATGATCCATGCTGAATACTTAATGACTTTCTTAGACTCTAGGTTTATTTTCCAAACATTAATAGAAGATGAAAAGCAGTACATTATCAACAAAAAACGTAACACCTACACAATGTCAAGGGAACATTTTGGTTTGCTGAGCTAACAAATGTTACTGCTCTGATGGCAAAGAATATTTTTGCCTAAACAAATTGCAAAGTATCATAACTATATATCAGATGCAAATTACAATGAATGTGTCTATAATGCTATCTAAACATCTTTAAAACCACGACTTATTTCAGAAAGTTTTAAAGGCTATGGCTATCAATTTCAAAAGATGTTAATCTCTACAAGTGTCTGTTCTACAATCACCTGAAGATGCATCATTCATCCAACTCTTGCCTCTTTCACAGTATGAGCAGAATGAAATTAAGCCAATGGCACTAAGTAATCTTGTTAGATACAATGATATCAATTAAAAACTGCCAGTCAAAGCAAAGTCATCTCCTTTGTCATCAATGTGTATTTTTTTTCAGAAAGTCACAACTCTGATCAAGTTCAGTAATCAGCCAGTCTATTGGTCTAAAGATGCTTTGCTCCATCTTTATTGTGTTTAAGTACTACAGGAAGCAAAAACTATAGACTTGTGATAGCCTAACATTTAATGACACTTCACATTTGAGTGCAGATGGTCAGTAATAAAAGGAATTGGGTTTAAATATGCTTTTATCATTCTTTTGTGAATCAGAGGAATCAAGTAGTTTAGCAAAGGACAAGCCAAGCTGAAGAGCACATAGACAGATTGTTGAAAGTGAAATAATTAAATTATGCAAAAACCATGAGGACAGATTGTCAAAAAATTTCTGCATTTGGTGCTAGAACACTTGACTGGGTTAAATGAGGTTAATACAACTTACCATTCAAGAATGGTAATAAACTTCTCTTATTCCAATCTCATGATAGTATCAGACCTTGAGCTAGATTACATGCAATCTTGAAGTTGTGACATAGAGTGGACTGTTAATACCTAATATAGAAACATGCTTTCCCAACCAAAGAAAAGGCCTTGCTATATTCAACTAACAAAAACTAACACAATTCAGTTATACATATGAAATTGAACTGGCCATAACTTTATGGTTGTGTATTATTACTAGACAAAATATTAGACATAAGCAAGCATTATGCTTTGCAGATGATGGTACTTAACTACTCCCAACTCAGTGCAAATCAGTTTCGTCTGATGATCGGATGAAATATGAGGTTTCCTACTTGGTGACAATTTATTGAGCAATAAGGTGACTCTGGAAAGCCAGTATTCCTCTTGAAACTTAGGTAAAATTATGTTTCACTCTTCCCTATCAAGTTTACTTTCTGACTTACTGGTCTTAGTTTTGTAAATATGCTTCAATTTAGTTTTAATATTTCCTTAGGAGGAAGTTCCAACTTCTTTCACTAAATCCAAGCCCTTCTCCACCTCCTGGTTATCTCTGGTTTGGCTTCAACTTCTACCCTACACAACATCCTTTACTACAGAAATAACCAAACCTGAATCCATAGCTAACCTACCTGAGCTCCATGGACCCTAAAGGGTCAATGAAATGCTTAGAGATACAGGACCCCCTGAACCTGATTTTAACATCTGTGAGTATATGAGTATGTGAATTCTTTTTAAAAGAGGACTCTTTGTGGTCAAGCGGTCCACAATCCCAAGGAGAGGAAGAAACAGTCTAATTCCTGTTCTCTATTGTGTTACATCCTTGAATTTAACCTTGGCTTTGCAGAGAATACATTAGGGACTTTGGAAGGTTGGAAATCCTCTACAGTGGTCAAACTAAAAAGGAACAGCTTCAATAATGCAGACTCCATACACAGCCACTGAGAATCTTAGTATCTAGTACCATAGTAAGGAAGAGGTGAAAAAGGGAGCCTCTGGTGAATCAAACTCTAGGGAAAAAGTAGGGTTTTTTGTTGGTTTGTTTTGTTTTGTTTTTGCGGGGTTGGGGGGGAAGGTTTAGACTTTAAGGAAGATACAGTATTCCACGAAAACTTTTTCATTTTTTAAAATATTTATTTTTGAGAGAGACAGACAGAGAAAGAGAGCGTGTGTGCGTGAACGGAGGAGGGGCAGAGAGAGAAGGAGGTTCCAGGCTCTGAACTGTCAGCAGAGACTCAGATGCGGGGCTTAAACTCATGAACCACGAGATCATCACCTGAGCACAAATCCAAAGTCAGAAGCTTAACGACTGAGCCACCCCGCCACCTCTCCAGGAAAATTATTTCAAAAGGAGATGTTTAGTAATTTAAAACATCACACAGAGATGAGTGAAATATCTAAAGGCTTGCTATATTCATACTACCGAGTATATGCAGATGCCAGAAGAGCTTTTAAAACCACCTTATTAAAAGGAAATAGCTGCTTTGAGGATTAGAGTAAGATTAGTTCATAATAAAATATAATACTTCTGACTTTCTGGTAACCTACTGTTCTCTTATCTAGCATACAATTACAACTGACAGTTATGACAATGGACAAAGGACAGAAAAACACTGTATACTGAATCATTTCTATTACCATTCTTATGTATTTTATTATATTCTTATTTAGTAAAATAGGCATACTTTATATAACACAAATAGCTTTCCACAGTATTAACTGAAATACTTAATTAGCAAGAATGCAACTTCTCTCCAAATATGCAAAATAGAGTTTGAAAATAGAAATGAAAGTACATAAATGGAATTGTTCAGAGGAATCATTTGAATTTTTTAACTCAAATGTTTTGCCTGTATCTTAATTTTCTCATTTATTATGTTTCATTCATTTATATATTAATCATTCATTTAATACTTACTGGGCTAGGTTTTTGGGAGATAAAGTAAATAGAATTTGGTCTTTAGTGTAAAAGGGGAAAAAAAAAACCTATTCCAGAAGGGTTTGACAAGCACTAAGGTAGAGATGTGCATATAGCCTTCCTGTAGCCAAAGGAGGAGTATATATGTTAGGTTGCGGGAGTGGGGGGTATCAGAGAAAGTTTCCTTGGGAAGGTGATACTTCACATAGGTCCTACAAACAGACACAAAGAATTAATACACCCGGCACATTTAGGAAATGTCATTTTTGCTACTTCTGAAAAAAACATATACAGGCAGTAAAGTGAAAGAATAAATGTTAAAGAGCTCAACACGGGCCAGGTTACAACAGCCTTATGTTCATGCTAATTAGATGACTCTTTGTTGAAAAGGAAACGGTCATCTAATGAGAAACTTTACCAAGAGAAGCGACATGATCAGAGCAGTGTCTTTAAAGACAGACTGAGAAGGATATGAGCAACAAGAGATGCAGATCTGTACCAGAGCAGGGGCAAGGGTGAGACACATTGGTTGAGATTGACTTAGGAATGGGAGTAAGATTTGGTGGCTGAATGGATAGAACAAGGTTAACCGAGAAGCCTCAGTGTGGTGGGTAAAAGTGGTACCATTTACCAGACAGGCAATGTCAGAGAGGAAAATTTGGAGAAGGGTGATGGCGAGTTTGAATTGTGTGTGAAATAAGCAAACTGAGGTAACAATTCGACAGCTATACATGTGTCTGGAGACCAGTAGAGAGGCCAAAGGAAGAGATTTAAATTTGGGGATTATCAGTATAGATGCATCCATTGAAGTCAGGGACCTGGATAAGTACATTTACAAATGTAAGAAAGCAGAGGGTCAAAGGCTCAATCCCAGAGAAAGACACTATTAAAGGGATTAAGTGTCTGAAGAGAAATTTATCAAGGTGGCAGAGGTAACATCTAGAGACACCATACATCGTGGAAAGCAAGATTCTGGAAACCAAGGAGATTTTAAGTAGTAGAGAACTGTCAACATTGTTCATCAGAGAATCAAAAATCTATCACTAAGCTAAGTTACCAAGTCACTGACCTGAACCCTAACTCTACTGGTGTATGTCTATAATATCAGGCTTCTATTATGAGCACCATGGGTACACAGGCCACACATAAGCCTGAAAGCAGGAGTGCTGTTTTCTACTCGAATTTTCTGCTTTTCTGCCACTGCCAGAAGAAACTCTCAAGGACTTAGCTGAACTAAGGTTCAGAAGTACCAGTCAGGACTCTTTCCTTCAAGTCACAGATGCCGACCAGAACCCGCTGAAGTGCAAAGCATGCTGGGAGAACTCATGGCATCAAAGGATGAACTCAACAAGCGGGAAGGCAAGAACCGGGACAGCCTCAGGGCCAACATCCAAAAAGGTAATTCCCAATTTCATCAGCTGGCTGAAGGGCTACTTTATTTAAAGCTAGCCATTTGCCCAACAGCCCATTCACTGAATTTACTTGTTGCTTGTAACAATTTGAAATGGTTTGCAGAAGTTCATATTAAACGGGATAGGGTTAAGAGCTCAGGAAAAAATTTATACTGTGTTTTAATTGACCAGTTTTTTTTCCTTCCCTAACAGCACTGTCAAGAGAGTCCAATTGGTCCCAGATACCCATTGTTAGAACTGAAGGGAGCTGGCAGAGGACGAGATAGAGCCAACAAATCCCCAGCTGGAAGAGAGAAGAGGCAGTATACGTCACAGCTGGTGCCGTGGACGGATTGGAGGGGACATGGGTGGGTGCGGAGGAGAGCCAGAGGTGGAGACAGAGGGTAAATGAAAAGGGGAGTAAAGGAGACAAGGTCAGACAAGCAACTGTTTCAAGCTAGGAGGAGATCACCAGTGATTTTAAGATGATGTAAAGCAGGAACCATGAAATGTACTGTTCTCAATTCTGTCTTCCTGTCAATAAAACCAGGAGTGCCAGATAGCATCTGAGACCAGATAACCATATGTGTTGAACTTTTTGGTTTTGTTTTTGAACATCTAATGCATCCAGGGATACTTACTAAATAACTGCTTTGACTCTTTGGAAGGAATTGCTTTAATAGTCTCAATTCTTTCATGAGTAACCCTTCTGCTTATACTTAATTCCAGAAAGTTTCCTATTCACTGAGTTCAACAATTTACGAAGTTGCATGCATAGGTAATAATAATCTGATTTTTCTTGTAAACAAAATAATCCACTGAAATTAAAACTTAATGTATTCTCTCACATACCAAATCAGACTGAGCAAATTATCCCTGGGTCTAATTAGCTTTACCAACAACACCTGTTCACAGTGATACCATATGTTTATGACAAGAACAATCAGTATAGATGAGCCTCAGAATGAGACTGCCTGGGTTCCACCCCAGCTTTATCACTTCTCAACTGTGTTACCTCAGGCAAGTTACTTAATATTTTATCTAGTTTCAGAAGCCAACAGTGCAACAATAATAGTGACCTCATGGGGTTTGTGATGATTAAATGCATTAAAATACATACAATGCTTTTAGGACAGGGACTGACTTACAGTAAGCACCATTCAAGTGTTTGCTATTATCTTTCTTATTTTTATTGTTACAGTGGTAGTTAGTAGGGATGGGAAAAAAGCTGCCAGACTTGATTTCTGCCTCAAAGTGGCTTGAAATTCACCGAAGAGAGAGAAACTATCTTGCACGTACATAGACACACACGAACATTCTCACAGCACGTAGAGTGGGACTCTGGCAAATGCAGAAAGTGTAGAAAACTGTACTAACAAGTCAGGAGGGTTCCTCACTCACCAACCTTTCTCTCTGCACTCTATTCCCCAGACCAAAGAAGAAAGAGCTCCAAGGGCAGCCTTAAATTCCATGGGTTTGCGTTCTTTGTGGTGAGAGGGTACCCTACCCATGCCTGTCCCAAACCTAACAGGCAAGAACCGTTTGTTTCCAGAGCCAAGCCTTTCAGGGGAGGAGGAGACTCAGTGAACAAGCAGTTTGTGAGGGAAACTGGCAGGTTGATGCTGAGCTGGAATTGAGCACAGTGAGAAAGTCCTTAGGGGAGGTTGACACCTGTCTCCCGGAATGTGGGGTAGACATAGGACAGAACCTGGTACCTATTTCTGGGCTGGAGCTATCAGAAGGCAGAAATACCTTCAAAGTATGTCAGCAGGTCTTAAAAGGATTAAGCTCATAATACTTGTTAAGAAGAATGGGGCAGCAGCCCCCTTCTAAAGTCCCAGACGCCATTATGGGGACATAGAAGAGAACTCCTATGATTTCTGTAGCCCCACAAGAAGGAACGGCGGGGGGAGGGGGGCAGGCAGAGAAAGAGCAGCAAGAAGTGTGGAAGTACCATCCTCAAGAAGGAACTGGAAACCTAGTCTTCCAGATGGACTCAAAGGATTCTAGGTATCCTCCTCTGCAGTAGTTGTGAGCAACTATAGTCACCAACAGGAGGATGAACAAAGCCCTCACTACCCACCCTCCCACAACCTTCCCCTACAAATGCAAACCATCTACACAGGGACCATTCCCCTCATAGAGCATATACAGAGCTAGAGAGAAACAAAAACAAAAACAACAAACCGAACAGCCTAGTTCCGGTAAGCTCTGCCTCTACTATTCCTCTCCCTTCCTTTCCAAAAGAGTAGACCTTGAAAGGGAAAAGGGAATGAGGATCTAGAAGCCACACACACACCCCCACCCACCCCACTTCTCACCAAAGTCCAAGTGGCCAAGATCATAGCCCCTATCTGGAGAAAGGGAAGAGAACTTTGAATCAGACATGACCCTGGAGTTGCAACACGGTTAGACTAATTATAGTAACTCCAAGTGACCAGAGAGTTAGAGTTAGTGCATCTGGTTAAAATGGACCAGAAAACAATAGGTTGAAAGCTGTGACTAAAGAAATAAAAATATGCTTTTATGCTGGTATCTTCTTTTGAAAGGGTCTTGAAGACAAAAATTAAAAGGACTGATGGGCCATCGATGTAGTGGCTAAAAAGTGAAACTTAAATGCATCTTTGATGATCTAAAAGTAAACTTAGCCATATCATCAAGCATAAAACATTTGGAAATTGACTATTTAAGGGAGTGACAAAGTAAAATAATGGGCTTCACAGACTGAAGTCTCATACAAATGACTTGGAACCATTCACTGGGAATTGATTAAAGACATTATAGAAAATTACCTGGAAATATCCCAGGTACTGTCGATACCATTTCAATTTCTTATTTTGTTAGAAAAATGAGGTAAATGGTAGAAGGGATTCGGAAACACCATTTACTATTCCATTCTTATACTTAGCAAGAATCATTGAAGTTGGTCTCCAGCATATACAGACCAACTGGTCCACAAATAAAAACAGTCAAGGAAGGAAGGATAATTTGTTATAGCTAAGATTTCAAAAATTTGAATCAAGTTAAATATGTGATATATTATAATTTAAGATTAAAACACCATTTGGGTGGGTAGTCTGTGGCTGGAGTAAAAGCAGTGGAATTTTGAAAAAGACATCTTCATTTTAGCTGGACCTACTTTAGATAGATAATTTCCCCATCTATTTACATTATTTCCATCCTATGGCTTTCTTTAAGACCACTAGGAAATATAAGGACATACCTTTTATTTAAAATTCAATGTCATTTTCCTCTAGTATCCTCCAATTTTATACTAGAAGACTTTAAAAACACAAGGGTGAACTTTCCAGAGTAATACCCACTTTGTGCATATAACCAAACCACCAAACATCTCCTGTACTGCACTCCCCCTTCAAAAACAAAAAACAAACCCCAAAAATCAAACCCACAAGTCTTTCTCTCATGACATATTTTCGATTCTTCGTAGAGATTGCTTTTCCACATAATAACAATGCCTTCTTAAATTCAACAATCTCATATTGCATGTAACTAGCAGTTTCCAGAATCCTAAGAATCATAGACTCATGGCTCAAGTTCCAGTTAAAAACTCCCCAGTAATGTCACCTCTTGTACAACTCAAGTTTTTGTTTTTTTTTTAATGTTTTCCCTATTGAGCTATGAGATTTACCCGACTTTCCCAATAAACCTATTATGGAGGGAATCATGACAACGTAATTTAAAAAAAAAAATCTAGCAGCCTTCTAGTTGCATTATGCAGAAGAAAAAAATTGAGAAATTAGAAAGGGTAAGTGGAGGGCAGGATGTGGGAGAATAAAGGAAATAAAACAATAGTTTTTATTAGGTACACAGTTATCTTACCAGCAGCTAGATAATACCATGACAAATAGACAAAGGAATTGTTTTTGCTGAAGCTGAAAATAAGTGCACTATGACATACTTCATTTAGAGGAAAAACTGTTATTATCATCTTACAGAGATTACAAAAATGGATTGCCAAAAACGTTACTTTAATAAGCAAGGAAACCAAATTAAGACATACCACCCATCACTGTACTCTCTTTAGCAATATTATTTGTCTGGCTTTGAAGCCACCAGACGCTTCTGTTTCCAAATGGCATATGGCCTACACTGACTCTGAAGAGGCTACTTATCTGCTGTCTCTCCTTGTGGTCTATTTTTCACTCATTTGTACATCTTAGTATCAGGAAGGAAATGAGGACAGCTCTTATGCTATCCGTCCTCTCAATGCAGCCTCCCATTCCACTTGGGTGGAGGGGGTAAGGGTGCAGTGACTAGTGCGTGAACAACTGGAGTTGCAGGGGGGTTCAGTGAGAGCCTCACTTCACCACTATGTGCAACTCCAGTGTCTCCAATACTTTTCACGCCTTGACCTTCTTTCCCACATGGATTATCCTGTGCCACTGGCAAGGAGTTACTTCCTGGGATGTTGGGATTATTTCAACAATAAGATCACGCTTACTATTTTTCAATGATCACATACTTCCATGTCTACAAGAAACGGTCTTAAATGAGAGATGATGTCTGGTTCAAGCTCCAGGCACACTTTTTGTTTGCATCTGACGTATAAGAACGTGCTTCGATGACACAAAGAAAGAAGCCAGTTTCTAGTTTTTGCTTGAAATTAGCTGCACTCCCCAGACATCTCTCATTTTCCTATAATTGACAAAGGAACTATTTACCCACCACAAGAGAATACAATGAAAGAGTAGGGATGAATGGTAGCATTCACTGGGCTTTTCCACATCTGGGACACAATAGGGCATAGTGAGGACTGTGGTCTATGGGAAATGAATACGTGTACACGTGAAGAACTGCTACTAAGTCCTTCCTGATTTCTACATTGTAGAATGGGCTGTCTGATTTTTTTTATTTTTATTTAAAAAATTATTTTTTGGGGCGCCTGGGTGGCTCAGTCGGTTAAGCATCCGACTTCAGCTCAGGTCACGATCTTGCGGTCCGTGAGTTCGAGCCCCGCGTTGGGCTCTGGGCTGATGGCTCAGATCCTGGAGCCTGCTTCCAGTTCTGTGTCTCCCTCTCTCTCTGCCCCTCCCCTGTTCATGCTCTGTCTCTCTCTGTCCCAAAAATAAATAAACGTTAAAAAAAATTAAAAAAAATTATTTTTTGAGAGAGAGAGAGAGACAGAATGCGAGCAGGGGAGGGGCAGAGAGAGAGGGAGACAAAGAATCTGAAGCAGGCCCCTGGCTCCAAGGTGTCAGCACAGAGCCTAATGTGGGGCTTGAATTCACAAACTGTGAGATCATGACCTCAGCCAGATTCGGGCACTCAACCGACTGAACCACCCACATGCCCCAGTCTGATTTTTTTAAAAGAAAACCTAGAATGCTTAATTTTTACATGCAAGTTTCCGGTTTTCATGTATTGACTAAAGAATAACTTTTCCAAGTAGTGTGCTGTCCAAATAAAACAGATCTGCGAGTCTTATGTGACCTTCAAGCCTCCAGTTTGCAAGGCTTGCTCTTCATGTTCACCAATGGCAGGAAACAGGACCCCCACAATTTACTCAGTGTAAGAGGAGATTGGGAGATGCAGCCTTGGACAGGAAGAGTATGTAGGTGAACGTTACGGATATGCAACAGACAAATGATGTGCAGAAAGTGGCCATGCATACAGATCAAGGGTGGATCAGGGCGTCAACTGAAAACTATGGATAGGAAGGGGGGAAAAACACTATTCAGAGGCAAGTCCTCTATTCACATGTTCAGTTGCGATTAAACATTTGATTCCTTCACTGATGTTGTTAAAGCTATGATATTTTCTCCCACTGGGATAAAAGGCAGGGAAGAGAAATATATCACATGGTGATGTAAGATTCCAAACTCAACCCTTTATTGCTGATTTTCTAATTTTGGGTGGCAGCTATGGAAGAGAATGGGGGGAGGTACACAACAGAAATAAGAGGGAACAGGCCCCAGAGGGAAAACTCAAGGGGGTCGGCTTTTGAAAATGTTCCCTAATATTCTTTCCATTAAATTAATGAGTTGGGGGATAAGGTGATAATGGCCAATGCACAAGGTTACAGGAGACAGAAAATGCAAAGATAAAGGGGTAGAAGCTCAGGCGGTCAGAAGTGTCTAAGGCTGAAGAAATGGAAACTCCATTATTTTGGATCAAGAGTCAAAATTGGGGAGAATATGTGGACTGCTAAGCCTATGAGTTAGGATATGCTTCAACACTCTGAGTTAAGCCGAGCTCTTTCATCTTGGGGTATTAATCTTGCAAAGAAGTTCTATTCAGCTTCCTTTCTTTTTCATTAATAAAATGAGCCTTTACTCTGTACTTACTATGGGCCGGGAATTAAGTCATAGTTTCTGTCTCTAAAAATACAATGTGTTAGGAGATAGAGATAAAAATACAAACAGTACCGAAGTGGAGGAAAACATTGGGCTATCTGGGACAAGTACCCAAGGGTGATATATACTGCTGCTCAGGCTGTGAACTGCACAAATCCAGGAGGTGCCATTCACATACAGTGGAAGCGGTATTCTCTAGAACTCTGTGATGTGGCAGTTTCAGCATCTGAGACTAGTTTGGAGCCACAAAAGGCTTTTGGAGGAAGTCACTCCTGGACTCTTAAAAGCTCCTGGATAGAGTTAAAAAGTAGAATTTAGTCATACAGAAATTGGCTGGGAAAGAGAAAGGGAAGAGAGAATAGGAAAGATCTTATTCCTGTACAGGAACTTAGAAAAGGAAAAAAAGAAATAGAATAAATGCCTTTAATAATTTCATCATTGGCATGCTTAAAGGACCCTTGCCACCAAATAGTGAGTCATATATTTAATTAGGAGGCCTCAGAGAGAAACAATCCAAGTTTCCTCATTGTAGCCCAGATTTACTGAACGTGATGTACATGAAGGAATTTTCTAAACAGATTATCTAAATAGACTGCTTCTCACTTCACAGAAATGGACTGATTCAGGGTGCAGCATAAGAAACTCAAAATTAAAAATGGTGTCAAGGATACCAGGTCAAGGACCTGGTACATAGAGATATCTTAAGGGCAAAGGCATTTTGTAACAAGTAAATGGGCATGAGTAAAAACACCATGACAGCTAGTAGGACATTTACCCCCATCCCAAACCACAATATCTGCCCCTCCTTGGAAAATCTTCAGACTGAACCACCCACTTGTCCATGATGTTCTACCTGACTTTCTAACTTTTTGTTCTCTCTTCTTAGCTAGCTTTACGTGCATCCTCTCAGAACTGCATTTTCCACAGTGCCTTGAACACCAATATGCACCATGAATATATGCTGCTGCTGAGTATGAATAAAAAAACACAGCTCCACAGGCCATTTGAGGAGAAGTGAATGGTAACACCATCATGTGCAACAGAGACCAGGCATCCTTTATGAGTGCTGTCAGTAGGTAAGATTAAGTTTCCCAGAAAGAAATCTACTCATGCTGAAAAGGATTAGTGAGCAGCACAGACTTTCCTCAATGTTTTATAGTATAACTGGAGAAGGAGAGCACACCCTTCTCCAAGCACACTTTATGATCCCTAACTTGACATGTTTCTTTCCTTTTCCTCCAGGCCCATCACCCAGCCTCCTACTGGAATTTCCCATGTTCTGGGAATACACGGAGGCAGTGTATTTATCGTTTACCTTGGTCTTTCTTCTATGCCTTCAATATTTCTACCTCTTTCTCATGCATTTAACATTGCCCCAGACTCTCCGAACTTCTGCACACACTGTTCAATTGAAAAAAAAAAAAAATCCTCCTGTACCAAACACCCATATTCCTCAGTAAAGCATTATAAATAACTTCTCCTGGGGCACCTGGGTGGCTCAGTTGGTTAAGTGTCGACTTTGGTTCAGGTCATGATCTCACGCTTCTTGAGTTTGAGCCCCATATCGAGCTCTGTGCTGACAGCTTGGACCCCAGATCCTGCTTCGGATTCTGTGTCTCCCTCGTTCTCTCTGCCCCTCCCCGACTCATGATCTCTCATAAATACATATTAAAAAACTTTAAAGAAAATAACCTTTCCTAATTACAGAATAATATGGACAACTAGAGAAACAAGTAATAAATGAGGTGTACTTTGAATCGATGGAGTTCAGGACACGCTATCTTAAGATATGCACCTTAGCATATGGGGTACTTTTAGTTGAAGGGGTCCAAGAAAAGAGCAGAAGCAGGCAGGTCACTGATACAACGTCTCCCCTGGAACAGGACACACAATCCTCATGTGAGATATCATACTTACCTCACATTCTTTGACCTATGATACTTCTTTTTATTTTAAATGTTTAAGAGTGGGGGAGGGGGGGAGAGAGAGAGAGAGAGAGAGAGAAAACCCCAAACATGCTCCGTGCTGTTAGCACAGAGCCCGAGGAGGGGCTCAAACTCACAAACCATGAGATCTTGACCTGAGTCAATACCAAGAGTCGGACGCTTGACCAACCAACTGAACCATCCAGGCGCCCCTGACCTAAAATACTTCTATGTGGCTACACACTCTTCATCAAACCTAGCATTAACAAATACTTAGGTTTAGGGGTGCCTGGGTGGCTCAGTTAAGCCTTCGACTTTGACTCAGCTCATGCTGTTTCTGCTCATGCTGAATGCTCATGCTGTTTCTATCTCAAAAATAAACACTAAAAGAAAAAAATTTAACACTTAGGTTCAACTATTTCTTCAGGACTTCACTTTCTTGTGAAGGTTCCCGTATCAAGTACAACTTCTATTAAATCCATTTGTAAGCTTTTCTCTTGTTGACAGTCTGCCCAGTTTAGTTTTCAGAAGCAGCCAGGGAGCCTAAGAGGCTGGAGGAAAACTTTTTCCTCCCCCACAGAACACATACGAAAAGGGAGTACATTTACCTCCTAAGTCTTCTATTTGGTGGTGAAGAAAGAAACAAGTTGTACTTTGCACAAGCGCTCTTTTCTAAAAATGTAGTTGGGATGGACAGCCCCTGCATTTGGAAGAAGACTGAGCGGAGCTGAGCTGTGTATTGATGGAGGTGGTTTCTTTGGGGGAAATTCCATGGGTGGGGGCGGGGGGGGGGACTGCAGGAGACAGATCACTACCTGCCAGTAAAGAACCTTCGGAGGCCAGCACATCACAAATCACCCAAACGTTTTTTTTCTACCTTAGTCTAAGGTAAGAATGATATTGAAATGGCTGCAGGATAGCTTGAGTCAACTTTTAGTTTGTTTTTATATGTACTGCCTAGGAAGACCAATTTATTTCTTGAAATTACTATTCTTACTTGTGAGCTTTTACTTGTAAAAAGACAACAAGTTTGATTAGCAAATAATTGACCAGATCTGGGCATTGGTTTGCATTAGAAATTGCTAAAAATAAAGTCATACCACACTCACTGCACTCCAAGATAAACCAGATCTCAGTAATCATCTGCAATACAACATACCTTATATGAAAGAAAATATTTCAAAATCTGGGAAAGTGTTAACTGACTTTGCATGTGATTATTTTAGCACCAGACCAAAAGAGTATGTTTCTACCGGGTTGTATTTCTTCCTCAAAAATTAAAATAAATTTGGAAATTAAAAAGCATCTGAGGAAGGAATGCCAAAGGAGAAAGGTCTTGGGCAGGGCAAGTGTAACTCATTAAATCACAGACAAGGAAAAATGCAAAACATTGTAGGAAACTTAAATTGAAACATCAAGTAAGGTCTTTGAAAATGGTACTGTAATTTTGGAGAAAGATTTGTGTTGATGTACATTTGGGGGCATCGTGAAAATATAGCTGAAATGAAAATGTACTTGCCAGGGCACCTGGGTGGCTCAGTTGGTTTAGCGACTGACTCTTGATTTTGGCTCAAGTCATGATCCCAGGGTCATGGGTCAGCTCTGTGCTGATCGTGGAGCCTGCTTAAGATGATCTCTCTCCCTCTCTCTCAGAAAGGGGAGGGGAGGGGGAAACCAAAGAAACAAAAAATTTGGGGAGTGCCAAAAAACTAGGAGGGAAAACTATCAAGGATAAACTTGTTAAAAACACTCTTTAGAATCTGAAGAGTAGACAAGCAGCCATCAGGTAAGAGAAGAGAGTACAGGACTATTGGACAGAATCGGGGTTCAGCAAGGTTAGCAGCCAGAGTCCAGGGGCATCAAAAGATGTTACTGCTGAAGGTAACCGAGCCATCGGGTGAGGACCACACATTCTAGGAGGGACAGAGGACAAGTATGAGAAGACTAAGGGACGGGCGAGGCCAAGCACAAGCTGTTTTATTGTCAGACACTGAGAGCTAGTCCTTGTAAAACTGGCAGAGAGAGGAGCTGGGGCTATTGAGAGCCAAGGAGGGCCCTGAAAGGCCGGGAGCAGTCACAGGAGAACGGCAGGCAGGCGAGTTCCGGAGACCTGAGGATTGGGGAGAAGAGCGCTGACAGGAAGGAACGACAGATGGAGGTGAACGTGACCAAAGAGGCAGAGCATCTCCTGCCAGAGTGAAACAATCTTTGCCATAAACGTGCAAGTGAGGGAAAGCAGGACTGAGAGTCAGAGAAGAGAGGTACCAAGCAGCCTCTGGGAGAGTTAGTTTAGGCTTGCACAAGAGAGAAGTCAATGGCCTGTGGGGCGACATTCATCACCAAACTAAATTGGCCTCGGCATGTGTGATTCTATGCTTCTCCCCCATGGAGCCTAGCAGCTGAGCCTAGCAGCTGAGGAGAAGAGCTGAGAACACTAGCTGAGACAGTTTAAGTGTTAGCAGTGCATATGGGGAAACTATGAGGCAGATCACAGGACAAGGGAACTGTGGGTGGAAAAATAAATCTCTAATATAATGAAGACTGGAGGCTAAAGAAAAGCAGGCATGTGATGAGCTGGAAGGCAGTCAGTGATGAAGATGCCACAGACAGGCTGGAATGACGACTGATCTCTGTGGTCACAGGCCCAGAGGGCAGTGTCAGAGACTGAGAGGACCGGACAGAGATCTCTGAAACAAGACAGCACTAGTTGTATTCAGGGCTGCACTGCTGGTGAAGCGCATCTGAGAAGCCATACAAGTCAGGTGAGGGAAGAATCTGATTGGCTTTTGACATAGAAATCAAAACCATCAAAGGGTAAAGTACGTGAGTAGAATTGGCCTTAAAAATCTAAGCCAGGAGAAGATATGAAAAGCCATCAGTGATTTTACGGCATGCAAAGAAAAATACTTCTCGAACACATTGAATGCCCAAATTTTCACTCAAATTTTCACTCACACACACACACACGATTCTTGTCATTCATGCATTAGGAAAATCTAACTTTTCCCACAAATACTCAATTGCAAGAAGATGCAACTCATCGTTTAAATATCCCAGAAGTTATTCAACCCAGACCCCAATCTTCACCAAGTGTTTAGATTTTTAGCCTTGCTTCCTCTGACTTTGGGACTAGCACACTGAGGCTTGGTTTTTAATCACATAGAAGTGTCATTGGGGCGCCTGGGTGGCACAGTCGGTTAAGCGTCCAACTTTAGCCAGGTCACGATCTCACGGTCCGTGAGTTCGAGCCCCGCGTCAGGCTCTGGGCTGATGGCTCGGAGCCTGGAGCCTGTTTCCGATTCTGTGTCTCCCTCTCTCTCTGCCCCTCCCCCGTTCATGCTCTGTCTCTCTCTGTCCCAAAAATAAATAAACGTTGAAAAAAAAAAATTAAAAAAAAAAAAAGAAGTGTCATAAAAGGTTATCCTACATTGACTTTTATGAGGTTTTCATTTTGTTTGCCTTACTTTCCTTAGGCTACAGAAAGACTGTATTTTCAAACAATCGAAAGGGTAGTTTAAAACAAAAATGCTTCTAATGAACCTGCCTTTGCCAACAGATGTTTTATATTCAACCAAGATAGGATCTTCAACTTAGAAGAAGCGTAAGCATTATTCAACTTGGTAGTTTTTGGAATTTATTTGCTTCTCAGTAAGATTTTTATCACACAGCCACACTGTACAAAGAACACAACAAACTTACACAATGGCAAACGTGGCAATGCGGGAAGTGCGACTTACCAGGTATCACTGCATTTGAAAAGACTAAGACTACTTCAAGCAGGAGTTCTTATGCCTGTGTTATACATATTTGCAATGGAAAATACAAGAAAAAGGAGCATATAGTAGAAGCGGCTACATAAATTCAACACGCTTTGTTTCAGGTAGCATAAACATAATGTTTCTCACAGTAGTTCAATACACAGTAACTATCTGGATGGAGGTTACACATCAAGGCAATTGCAAATCAAAGGAAGGGAAAAGAAACGGTAACCACAGGATGGGATAGAGGTGGTAGCTTATGTGACAACAGTGATCATTTTGCAACATACATGTGTATCAAATCGACATGCTGTAGACCTTGAAATTCCACAAAGTTACAGGTCAATTAGATCTCCAGAAAGCTGGAAACATAAATATAATTAAAGGGGGAGTTAAAACAAAATACAATTTCACTCTAAGAACATGGGAAATTTAGTTTTTTGTTCAAACTCATCATCATTTATTATTACTCAATAAGGCCCCCTGTCAAACAAGATTTCAGATGTGTCCACATCTAAGGCTTTCAAGATTCAATAATCGTTTGCAAATGTATGCCATAGATTTATTTTTAAAACACAATTAATTCTACATTGTGGAAACATCTAAGGCTGTATTTCCTTTAGGATATTATCTTTATGGTACTAGTCTTTAGAATATAGGATATAAAGGAATTAGTACCAAAGAACAGTCAAATTAAGAGACAATACCACCATGAAGAGAGAATAGCAACTTTATAATATTCATTCCATTTCTAAGAATATTTTCCAAGAAAATAAAACTTTCAAATGTCCTAGCATCCATCACTATATCAGAATCATCAGCCCTTTCTCCTGGCTGCTCCAATCTGCTAAAAATATTTGCTTCCTTCACTCTGAAACCCCGACAGGCAAGGGATGCTTGTTTTACTTCAGAGGATTTACTTCTACGAAGTCAAGGTAATTAATCTATTTTATTCCCTCAGTGACACTCTGGCTGCCATAGAACCTAGATTCTCAAAATTAACTTTTGCTCAAAAACATTTTTAAGAGGATAGCTTAAACTTTTATCAGATAGAAATTTCCAGCGTTAGAATGATGAACTAGATAAACGGGAGTTTCTATAAGATACCCAACTTCGATTTTCCTTACTTCTCTTAGCCCAGCACAACATTTCGTGGAAGGAAAAGTTAGCTTGGCTCCAATGTGACAGAGACTGGGCTGGTCTACTCAGACTGAACATGGGAGAGTTGATAGGGTGTGCCGGTTGTTCAAAGGGGCAGCAAAATGGGTGAAAGAGAGAGACACAGGCTTCCAGTTATGGAATAAGTCATGGGAATAAAAGGCACAGCAAAGGGAATACAGTCAATGGTACTGTAATAAAGTTGTATGGTGACAGATGGTAGCTATGCTTATGGTGAGCACAGCATAATGTATACTGTGCAATCACTATGTTGTACCCCTGAAACTAACGTAACACTGGGGGTCAACTACACTCAAATTTTAGAAAGGGGGGTGGGGGAGAAAAGGCAAGAAGCATCATCTTCTGTGATCCTCAGGAGAGGTAACAGTCACCAGTCAGACATCCCATTTGTCCAGCAAAATTGTAAAGCTTCCACTACCTCCTGTTGCTTCTTCTTGATTTTACTCAAAACCGAGTCCAAAATCATAGTCCATGAACAAAACCGGAAATTCACTATTTTTGGTGAATTTAATGAGTTTAGGTGATTCTGAGCGAATTTTAAAGAAAATGCCATCTATTTAGTAAATACTGAAACTGTGAAATAACATGGTCCTAAAGCCAGGCAAGGCAGTGTGAAAACCAGACTCTCTGCTTTTTCCGAAGGGCAGGATAAGGACTTAGCTGAGGATAGCTGTGATCCGTCATGATCCAGGAGCACTTTACTTGACGCACCAATTAAACATAAGCAACCTATAGTCCTGTTTGGGGAATTTTCCACTAGGGAATATTTTCTCATCAACATCTTGTGTCAACCAAATTTTAAACTCATCATCAGACTTCCTAATCAAATCTGCGTCCCAAAATAGAAAGTAAATTTTAGTGGTTCACCTGACAACAGCAGCAGGGTCCACCATATGGCATTCATGCGTCTGGGACGCTGGTGTTCATCACTGCAGGAAATTGCTTTGTTGGAACTACCATGTTGGAAATAATCTCTCTCTCAGAAAAAATATAATCGATTTTATTGTACACAATCAAGGGGAGAGCCTTACCATCCATCTTTCTTAGAGAGGGACATCATTTGTAACGTAGGTGAAATTCAGTTCATGTGAAAAGGAATTTAACCTCTACTTCATTCCCTCAGGTGTGGGTCGTGGCCTCACCCCATTTCTAGAAAGGAATCTGTACCTTGTAAGTTCTGTACTTAGTAAGAAATGTGAGTTGCAGTACCTCACATGGGAATCCATAACGGACATTGTGAGGTCAAATTAATTTCTGAAAACATGCCCTATTGGACAGAAGAGAAAGAGGCTGTATGGCTATATATAACGTTCCCAAGGAAACTAGTGGTGAGTTTGCTGTGGGGATGGGTGGAAGATGTCCTAGGCCACAGGCTTTCTCTGAAGCCTACAGAATTCTGAACATTTTTACCGAAATGGAAAGCATGCATCATAAGGCATTTCCCTCATGTACAAAGCAAGATTTGAACAATGTGACCCCAGGCAAACATCTAAATCCCAACATTAAGAGGTTAAGAGTAAATAAAAGACTAACACTGATCGTAAAGAGGCCCCACACCTCCTTCCCTCCCCAAATTCTGGCACACTCAATCTTCTAATTATAGAATAAAAGTACCATTTTAAAGGCTTGGCCTTTCAGTCTTGTGAGAATTAAGTTGCTAGAATAAAAGCAAAGGGTTTGTGAAGGCTCTACTGTGTTTATTTTAATCATGGTAATTTAGTCACAGAGGGTTGACAAGGCTGACCTTACTCGAGGACCCGGATGCTTCAGAAGTTACATTCGTTTCTATTAAAATTAATTTAACTCTGCCTTTAATATTCCTTCTTTACAGAGGAAGAAAGGTATGTGATCTTCCAGAGAACAAAGGAACAATCCCTTGTCATTCACCATTCAGCTTCTCTAAGGTTCTCTTTCAAATCGTGTGGAGACTGATCTAGCATTACCACCACCTTCTACAGCTTTGAACCCTACTAGCAAAAGTGTGTAAGCCTTTTTTTTTTTAACTCTAACTTCTGTTTTAATCAAAATACCTTTTTTATTTTTAAAATCAATAATGGAGTCAGCAACGGCTATTTTCTCTTGATTTGGAGAAAACCTAGTTCTTCAAAGGACAGGAAGATAAACCAAGCCTTCAGGTTAACCGTACTAAAAATAAAGCAACAAACAGGAAATGCATAGCTTATATAAGAACCAAGTGTTAAGAAGAATACATGACATTTATTAAACATCTTATTATCAGATGCTACGTGAAATACTATGAAGTATTTTTACTATAAACTCCTGTTTAGGGGCGCCTGGGTGGCGCAGTCGGTTAAGCGTCCGACTTCAGCCAGGTCACGATCTCGCGGTCCGTGAGTTCGAGCCCCGCGTCAGGCTCTGGGCTGATGGCTCGGAGCCTGGAGCCTGTTTCCGATTCTGTGTCTCCCTCTCTCTCTGCCCCTCCCCCGTTCATGCTCTGTCTCTCTCTGTCCCAAAAATAAATAAAAAACGTTGAAAAAAAAAATATTAAACTCCTGTTTAATCATATGAGGTAAACACTATAATTATTCCATTTCGACAGATCAGTTTTTCCTCTTTAAAACTCACACAAAGGATGCTAACGTTACCATTGTTCTTTAGCATTAGGTCATTTTCCCCTTCTGTGTCCTTGTATCTGCCACACCATTCACTCATGTTTGATTGCTGTAACTCAACTAGCTGGCAAATAACCCTAGACACGGCTTTTGTGCAAATGTCTGGCCCTGAATACTTTTAAAATTATCTACCGTGGCAAAAAGCACAGGTTTAAGATCATTCCCTCTGCGTTTCCTGTACTACCTGCATCATAATCACCTGTTATGTCTGTAAAAATACAAATTCCAGAGCGACACCATAAATACAGAACCAGAATCAAGGGGCCTGGGAATCTGCATAGTTGACAAGCGCCACAGACAAAGAAAGATGGAAACAATGGCCTCTACCTGATACAGGCTCCAAAGTATCTTTTGCATGTCATGCCCAGCTCTTATTTTTTTTCACTAATCTCTACACCCAGTGGGGGGCTTGAACCTACAACCCCAAGATCCAGAGTCACGTGCACTACTGTCTGAGCCAGCCAAGTGTCCCTTAGCTTTTTTTTTAAATATATGAACCATATTTTACCAGACCCACACAAGCATATAATAGGCACTTGAGGTGTGGGTTGAATATTTTTCTCTCCTAAAACTAGCATTTGCAGAGATATTTCTTAAGTTGAAGTCATAGAAGAGATTATTAGGGAAGGGAACAATTATTGGTGTTTGTATGTGTAAGAGAAATATTGCTTATCTACCAGGCATCCCTAGAGATGTATACTTCCTGTCCAATTGAAAGAGCAGCCATCCAGGGTTCCAACACCATGAAAGGACTCTGGATTCCTCTGAGTCATTAAGTAATTTCATACAACCAAGTAAATTCTGATCATTTCTTTTTTTAATTTTTAATATGACAAGTAGACCTCCATGAAGAAAACAGTCCTGACTTCACATCTATGTATCAAAAACATACATGAGCCAATTTGTTATAAGAGGAATTTTTTTCTGCACTTTAAATCTTAGTTGATAGATTTATTTTTTTTTAATTTTTTTAATGTTTATTTATTTTTGAGAGAGAGAGAGAGCACACATGGAGAAGGTGCAGAGAGAGGAGACACAGACTCCAAAGCAGGCTCCAGGCTCTGAGCTGTCAGCACAGAGTCTGATGCAGGGCTCAAACCCATGGACCACGAGATCATGACCTGAGCTGAAGCCAGACACTTAACTGACTGAGGCACCCAGGCACCCCAGTTGATGGATTTAAACATAATACAACACAAAAAAAGTACAATACCCTACTTATATTACTAAAAGCACTCACTACTGCAAAATTTAAAAGCACATCAAGGAATAGAATGATTTTTTAAGTTTACTTATTTTGAGAGAGAGAGAGAGAGAGAGAGAGAGAGAGCGCGAGCGCATGTGGAAGGGACAGAGGGACAGAAAATCCCAAGCAGGCTCTGCACCGTCAGCAGCGATGCAGGGCTTGAACTCACTAACTGTGAAATCATGACCTGAGCGGAAATCAAGAGTCAGACACTAAATTGACTGAGCCACCCAGGTCCCCCAAGGAATGGAATGATTAACACATTCCACAAGTCGGGTGAAAAAGACAGCAATCTGGCTGTATACAGATAGACTATACCTGGCAAGGCAGTAAGTAGGGGTTTTGTATCTAGATGCATGTACTTGATTATCCATCCTTCATGATTTGGGGGAGACCCAAAATCAAATAGATATTTGTGATCCAGGACTTAGTAGTGCATGCCCAGTTAGATCAGCATGGTCAGTGGACCTGGCAAGGTTAAGGCCATTGCACTGACCATAGTTCTGGCTCTCAGCACCTCCTGTTCATTCTCTGCCACACTAAGGATAGGTCAAGTAGAATAATAGGGGCGCCTAGGTGGCTCAGTCAATTAAGCATCAGACTCCTGATCTGGGTTCAGGTCATGATCTCGTAGTTTGTGAGTTCAAGCCTTGCATCAGGGTCTGTGCTGATGGTACAGCTTATGCTCTCTCCCCCCACCTTGGGCTCTTGCTCTCAAAAGAAATATGTAAGCATAACAATTTTTAAATAAATACAGAAGAATAGAGAAGACAAACCACTCACTCGAATCACATCTTGTTCCTGGAAGTCCTCCTCAGTGTAGTGATCCTTGAGGCATTTCTGCCCCTACCCATCCGGTCTCTTTCAAAGTATCTTTTCTCCTCTTCAATTTCCCATCTTATTACAATTATCAGCTCCTTCTCCTGCAAATGCCTCTAAAAACAGCCCTAGCCAACCATAGTTGTATTGCAGAATATTTTTATTATATACAAAGCTATTCTTCTCTAAGCCTTGCTTATTAAATTCATGCTAATTCTACAATTTAGATAGATTTATTTAGAACACTTTCACATCCAAATACACACCGCTAGGAAAACCTTCCCCTCTGGAGCTTCTATCATATCACTGTAGGTGATAACACTGCTTCCTGAACACAGTAATAACATGAATGATCTAAGTGGTATAATTTTCTCCATGTCCTCTGTTCTTTAACAAGTATTCCCATCACAGTTTAACCTAAGGGGGCATTTAAAATAAAAGTGTGAGTAGGTTTCCACTACGGGGAATACAGGCTAAGGAATAGAAGGAAACACAGTTGACAGCTTTAAGCCCTTCTTCATATGCCCACCACTGAACACAGTATAGATAATTCAACAGCAATTCCATTTGGGGCCCCACTGACCAATAGTGAGCAACAGGACTGCAGTTTTACCACATCTTCTCTCATATCCTCGTCTGGATATGTTGATTCATACAGTTAGTTCAGCCAATATCACGACACGTTTCAAGCTAGACAGGTAGCCAGCTTTTTGATGTAATCCTCCAGAAGCAGCTTTGGGGGATTGTCTTCCAGAGGTCAACAGTGTGTGGATGTTACAGAAGTCGAGAACACACCTGCAATGAGCTTTTGCTATTACGTAAGGATAATCGATCTCAAACATGGGGACGTGGGAATGTGGGAATAAATCAAAGCCTAACTAAAGGTATCAATCTATGCCAGGACCAGGGATGGGGGCTTTAAGAGGACCACTTGGACACATGGCCATTCCTAGTAGAGGTCTCAAATCTACACTGACAACTTTCTGGCTCAGTGCAAGAGCCATCAACTTGTTGAACACGGTCACTTAGACGAGGTTATGGTGACCTGGCTTAGTGTTTCCTTCTTCTCCTTTTAAAATTACTGAGGTCCTGAAAAATGAATGTGGTCTGGGCCTCTCCTGGCGTCTGCTAGCTTTCAATCCAATCCATAACTGTTTCCTGCAGCGAGGCTATTTGGGCAGGTTTTGTGTTTGCACCGAGCAGGCAGACAATATTCTTGCTGTGAAGTATTAACCTACAACTAGCCTTGGGCAAAATTATGAAGAAGGCAAAAATTCTCATCAAGCCATCTCAGCCTTTGCCTCTTCTTCCATCTTGTTGTTGACTCATTCTTTCTCCTAATGCTCACTTCCGTCTCTGACCCTGCTCTCAGGCAAGGACCTGACAACTTTTGCACGCTCATCCAAACTTAACTCCATGTGTTGCTTACTCTGGAAGAATTTGCATGTAAGTCCTATCTCTCATTAATGAAGAGGTTTGTTTCATTCTTATAAAAATCATGAGGAAATTAAGAAATAGGCTGTCAGCACACACAGAGTAAAAGAGCAAATATCAAGACACAGGATGACTGGACAAAAGTTTGTTGGTCCTAACATGTAGATATGCAAGTACATGCACTGGTGAGCAAAGTGCATGTTCAGAGAAACCAAGTGACTTTTCAAAGATTGTGCTCTTGGATGAACTATAGGGAACTCTTTGGGGCAGAAAAGTTGCTAGGGGGAATCGACTAACTACAGTAATAAAACCCCGTATCTAACTGGTACATGAAAGGAGAGAAGACATTATGAAAGCAATCAGTTCAGAGCAACCCTGGGTACACAATACTGAGCATGGCCCCGGCTGCTCATTTCTATCCTTTGTTCCTACTATTCACCCCTGAAAAGTGTCATACTGTCCCTAGATGGAAAGCAAAGATTTCAACCTGCAGAAATTCCAGATATCCGTATGTTCACATAGAGTAGCCAAAACCCCCCAAAACAAAACAGAAACAATAATATAAAAAACAACAGTTTGTTTCAGAAGTAGGTAAACCATCTTTGCCTCCGGCTCCTCTGGGTCAGGTGAGATAGAAACCTAGTCACTGATGTAGACAAGGCTTTTCTTACTCAGACACTAATGAGAGCAGACTTTGGACAAAGACCCTCATGGAGCAATCTTCTGCCCTGTACAACTCAGAGAGGCACTGCATGAGACCTCACATTTATTTCAGCATCGTTCTGTGCCAACCTCTGTGCTACATGTTTCATGTGTAGTCTCATTGCATAACCTAGCCATTAGGTACACCAGGCTAAGTATTTTTATAGGTCAAGACACTGAGGCTCAGAGAGAAGGGAATTCTTCCTTAGGCTCGGTGACCACCCTGAGTATCAAGAGCCTTTTGCAGAGACTGGAACATGTCTTCATGAAAAGCATCACAGTCACACATTTGTGGGAAAAATCGTTCTTCTCAAACATCTTAGTTTCCAGATTATTAAAGCCTCCCAGCCTCTATTTCTCCTTAAATGCATATCCTGTCAGCTCTTAGATTACATACTTTTTAAGGGCAAGTTCTATATCTACTGTAACTTTCTATCTCCAAGCCATTTCATTTGCAAATTATCCTCTGGAAAGGCAACTGATTTATGTCCAGCAATGGACTCTGTCTGAAAAAAATTTACCAATGAATCATGGCAATCTGCACTCAGCCCACACCAAGATTAGGGGCAAAATCTGTTAGAATTTCCCCAAAATTGATAATATTCCTAATTAGGAATATAATAGAAGTTATTTGCTAGTAACGTAAAGAATAGATTTGAATGTCCATAAAACCTTTAAGATTTGCCCCCATGTATTGCCGTCTGATGGATGCTTTGTACATGAAGGTGAGCTAGCAAGAATCTAACCATCTCATTATCCTTCAACTGGATCTAGGAGCAAAACTGAGAATACTACAGGGGTTTAAAGATATCTCATCAACGTAGTTTTCCCTACCCATTAAGAACTCTTCTTAGAAACCATCTATAATAGCACATAATACTTTATCAGGTGAACACACATCATACTGGGCCAGTTTTAATTAAAAGATAAGCCTGATTTATAATTACTAGCCTATTTGCGTACCAATAATTAGCTCACTAAATCTTTAACAGGAGTTCTCAAGAGCAGATTAAACAAGGTTTTGGCTATCTTTAAAACAGTACTATTGTGCTTGGTGAATTTCTTCATAGATGAGAAAGTTAAACTGTGGTTCACTTCAGGTTAAATTATTCCCTCATTTTTAATTAGTCAATTTACATTCAAGAGGCTGTATGATGGCACCACAATCTTTGTTTCTACAGGGTTTGCTCCAGCTGAATTGTCTTTCAACACATAGTTTACAGTTTCCTCCTGGAAATTCCTGCTTACAAGGCCAACATCACCTTGTTCACCTCGTCTCCCACTGCATGCTCCCAGATGTTCAGCACTCTAAGCAGAGGACAACAAGGGACAGAGAAGAATGTGCTCTTAGTCATCCTAACCAGATATGCGCACTGCACCACTCACTCCATCAAGAAATTGATGGGAAACTAGGGAAGGGAGACTGGCAATGATGAAACTGGAAAAAAAGAATCATCATCTCAGAGGGGCACCCAGGTGGCTCAGTCGGTTAAGTGTCGGACTCTTGGTTTCAGATCACATCATGATCTCACAGTTTCGGAAGGTGGATCCCCACATCAGGCTCTGTGCTGATGGTGTGGAGCCTGCTTGGGATTCTCTCTGCTCCTGCCCTTATCACGCTTTCTCTGTCTTTCTCAAAATAAACCAGCTTAAAATTTTTTTAAAAATCATCATCATCATCTTAGAGAAACCTGTAACAATATCAAGTGATTTTTTAACCTACAATTTGTTTTCATTAAAAAAATATATTTATAAAATTAAAAAAACTTGGGGTGCCTGGATGGCTCAGTTGGTTAAGCATCCAAATTCAACTCAGGGCATGATCTCGCAGTTCATGAGTTCGAGCCCCACATCGGGCTCTGTGCTGACAGCTCAGAGCCTGAAGCCTGCTTCTGATTCTGTGTCTCCCCCTCCCTCTCTCTGCTCCTCCCCTGTTCATACTCTCTCAAAAAATAAAAACATAAAAAAACCCTCAAAATAAGAATAAAGAATTTTAAACAAAATCAATTCCAAAGTTCCCCTTCCTGCTTTCCCACTACCCAGAGCTGACAATTCCTAATTTTATCATTTCCACGTTGTCCAAGAATCTGACTATACATAGACATATACGTTTTACATCACAAAAAGAACATACTTTTTTCATGATTCTGCAATACTCCTCTCTGAATCAATTTACTCTTTTCATGTCTCAATATGTGATGTGTTCATTTTAAGTTAACCTGTACTCTATTATGTATCTATATCATAATTCACTGTTTCACGCTGCTCTTCATGAACATTTAGGCTGTTTCCCACTTTTTTCCTATTATACACTGTAATAAACATCCTCGTACCCACCCCCCTTTGGGCACAAACCCAAGTATAGCCACATGATAAGTTTCTTGAGGAAGAAGTGCTGAATAAGTATTATGCCCACTTTCACTTTTAGTGGGAAATGTCAAAGGTCAGACCAGTATATTCCTGGCAGCACTCTGTGAGGGGGCATGCTCCCCCACATTCTTGCCAAACCCCAGTATCGTCAACCTTTCAATCTTCTCCAATGTGATTAGGAAAAGGGAAACTTTTCATTAAAAACCTCCTATCGACATGACAGCAGTGCCCTTTTATAGAGTCGACATGCATAAGCTGACCAGGTCTCCAGGGAGGTTTCTATCACTGTAATCACAGTGTCAGCAATGATAGATTTTTCCATTCTTGTTTCATCTACTAGATGATCCTTGTGATGGATGTGCCTTGTGATGTCACATGGCAGTGACATTTATGATTATGATGTTGCATAGCACAAACACTGAACTGTAGTTGGACAAGCCCTGGGAGACAGGACTTAGAGTGGCACAGGAGCTAGGCAAATAGGACAGGTCTCTCAAACACTCACAGACCTGCTCTAGGCCAACCTCAGAGCACTTCCCTCCTCCTAGGGCACCCCAGGATCTTCCACCACGACCTAGGACCCACCTCATTTCCTCACCTATGTATAAATCCAATCATTTGCTCACTAGCTTTGTGCTAATGGGCAGGTTACCGACATTATCGCTTTGCTTTTTTCTTCTGTAACGTGTAGCTGGTAACAAACTCTTTTCTTAAAATTGACATAAAAACATTACATTGCATAATGCATTTCAAGTAATAGGCACAGTGCTTGGCAAATAGTAAATGTGTAAAATTGCTATTTTTAGGTTACTGGGGGTGGGGGGGGGGTTTGTGCATGTATCCATTAAGAAAAAAAAAGGGACCCATTTCACATATTCAAGAAGTGAAGACATGGATTGTTCTCATCCCCAAGCCTTAAACATGTAATCCCAGAACTAGTTTTAAATCCATCTGTGCCAGTGCCACTTTAATAAGGCTGCTTCTCAAAGTCACTCCATCAGCAGTAGCTTCTCTGGTGTCCTGATTTCTGGAATAAAGGTCAGTCAGTCCCTAACACTCCGGCTTGTAAAATTCCTCTCAACTCCACCCTCCTGAAATGCTTTATAAGCTCCTCTGTTGACTTGGTTCACTCTACTTTAGAAGTACAGCTTCCCTTCACTGAATAAGCAACATCTTCAGCTTGTCATTTCCGATACGGAGTGGTGACCTCTTCTCTGAACAGCATATATGGTACGTCTGTAGAAAAACTCTAAGACTAACCCAGTCCCTATAGGTGCTACATAGTAAAATTTACCTCCCTCTCTTTTCCCCATGTAAATTGCCATCTCTAGCATAAGCTAAGTATCATGAAAGGAAAAAGCCTTGAGAAATAATACAAGTTTATTGTTATGTCAGATCTTATTATCATCCTCCCCCTCAAGGAGAGAAAAAGCTCTCTTTCTTAGTGGAGAATTAATGTCGATTAGTTCATATGAAAACTGGTTGGTCCTGCCACGTAAGTCAATAGACATAGGAATGGCAATGTAATTTGGGTCCACCTCAGGGTATGTGATTTTAAAATTACCTATGGGCTACATAGGATACTAATGACCAGGCACAAACCCTCAACCTGCTGTGGATCATTTATTGGCAGATAAGATTATTTGCACTGGAACTTCCTTAGCTTTCTTGTTTGAGTTCCACCGCACTCACTTGCAAGCTCTGCTCTAACTGGCTTTCCATGGCTCCCTGATGGTACTTACTTTTTCAGGTTTCTCTGTTTGTGACCAAGCTTCCCCTGCTGCCTCAAAATACTGTCTTTTCCAACCCTCACGTAGCAAACTCCTACCTGTCCTTCATGGTCCAGCTCAAATGTCTCTTCCATCCCTTTGCCCTTCTTCATCCCACTCTCCTCCCTCAACACTCTACCTATGTCTCAGATTAGCTCTTGCCACACACATCCTAATTTATCTATTTCTCCCCCCTTCTGAGATTTTATGCCTCTTGAGAATATATACCTATGATACAGTTTTCAAGTCTTTTACATCCAACACTTTACAAATAACAGACACATACAGTGTCTCCATTCACTTGCACTATTCATATAAAAATTCACCCACAGCCCATGGTAACTCAAAAAGAATTTGCAAAACCAGCAGAGGTTTGGGTTTCCATCCTCTCCATTGATTTTGGTGTCATTTTTATGCATTTTAAGTTACAAATCGATTTCCCCAATGGCTATCAGAGACATAAGGATTTGAAAGCATAAACCAAATACCTTGCCTTTTTGCATTGTCTTTGTGTCAACAGCTTAGTCTACAAGGCTTGAGGAGTAGCACATCCGCAGACAGGGTAGCAAGGGTACTGAAATTCCCGAGTTGGGATCCACAAGTGTCTAACATGCTCAACAAACCAGCTCAGTCCATCCTGCCCCTAAAGAACCTGAAAAAATGCCGAGGACTAAGCATTCAATTAGTAACTGCTGAGTGAATGTCTACCCTTTTTATATCCTCTCCAATCAAAGCATTCCCATTCATATCCAAGTATCATGCTCAAGTTTTTGCCACAGAGACTTCATGCAATCAGAGGTTAAAAAGACCACAATCTTGTCACATTTGACAATTTGGGTTATAAAGCATATGAAAACATATGCTTCCAGGTTTCTGAGGCCCCTCTATAAGGAGAGATGGGTAGGATAATGAAGGGTAGGTTAAAGAGAAGGATAAACTG
Organism: Panthera uncia; assembly: GCF_023721935.1. Lineage (NCBI taxonomy): Eukaryota > Metazoa > Chordata > Mammalia > Carnivora > Felidae > Panthera > Panthera uncia. The sequence continues at coordinate 13,444,656 of NC_064807.1, forward strand.
TTGGAGATGTCCTCAATTCCACAAATTTGTGACATTCATTTCCTTATGAAATACAAAGTAAGTACAGAGAACCACAATACCAATTATTCTAGGACATCAAGCTGTAAGAGTTACCCAACTGGCTGTCCTGCTCCTCTGTTCTAGTCCCCTGTCACATAACCACTGTGGTCATGATACTACTGTGGGCAGAGACCTGTAAGGCCATTGTATGACCTACAGAATATGCCCAACTTCCCAGACTACCACTGAAAAGCATCCATACACTGTCTCTCAACCAAACACCTGGATGAAATCTCCTATTCCACTAAATGTAAGCTCCAATCAGGGAGAAACAACTCCGATTTATTAACCTCTTACTGTATATATGCCAGGAACTGTGTGTTTAATAGGGAGATATTTATTCATTTACTCCTGACAACAGCCCTGTCTTGGAGATCAGGCAATTTGAACCTAAAATGATAATGTAGGCCACGCAGCTGGAAAATAATGTAGCTAGAATGTGCATACTCATTCCCAGACCTCTTAAACCAAAAGGTATTCTAAACGAGTCTGTGATTTCTGACTTGAACCCTTACCTGTATCCTCGGTGGCCAGCATGGTACCAGGTTATTAGATAGCCGGCAATATTATTATAGTTATTATAGTCCCTCAATAAAATTTAGTTGAATAAGTAAAACAGGATCCTATGGGTTCTGCTGTTCTCTTGCTTTTTGGCTATACTGACAAAGCCCACCCACTCTTGCTTCAATCCCTTTTTCAAGTTCATATTCTTCCATAATGCTCCACCACTGGCCTTGCCAGTTCACTTTGGTCTTTAATTCGTTATCTATACTAGAAAGTCACAACTAATGCCCTACATGCTTTCAACGTTTATGTATTCGTTGCCCTTGTTTTTCTTTTTTTTATTCATATGGAGTCATTCATCCTTAAACTGGGTATATCACCTAGCTGAATGTCTTCCTGCCACCCCCACCCTGGCATGGCGGATATAGACATTTTCTGTGGACTGCACTGTATTTGCCTGTAACACAACAAGATTACAAATTCTTTGGGAACACTGTTCTTTTGACAATCAGGAGCTGATCTCTTTCAAATATAAAGTTGGTCTCTTCTGTTGTGGACAAATTGTTATTTTATTTCTTTAAACTGAACAACAATTTTCTGACAGCACGACATCATCAAGGATCAGAAAAGTAACATGTAAACTCAGCCCCTGGGACCCCCCCCCCCCAACCACCTCAGGGTAATAGAGTATCTGTGGGCTCATTACCTTTCCTATCCTATTACCTGGAGAGCTCATGAGAAGGTGCCTATGGCTGTTTCACCCTCTCACATAGAAATTAATCTAACATTCTGATAGACTCATTACTTTTTGGCCCTGCCTTTTCAGGAGTAGAATGAAAAAAGAATACAAGTAGATCTCATATATGGTAACCTTTATTTCTAAGCTTAAGGAAGGCAGGGTCTAAAATCTTTATGTAAATAAAGTGAAAGCGCTTATTATTGAACAAGAAGCCCAAACGGTCTCACTGTGATTCTTTCCTTTTTATAGGACTTTTAATGTTCTCTTCTTCCAAATCTAGGCTTCGGGGGGGGGGGGGGGGGGGGAATCAGGCATCAAGTTTTGCTACCTGATATTTGGCAGTTTCAGGTCCAAGTTTAAGGATGCTAATAAATGAATGGAAATTCCTTTAAATAAATTTACAACAGGCGTGTATGTGTGTAGCTTTAAGCGGACTTTAAGTTGATAAACTTGATGATTGAAAAACCACTTATGGCACTTGACAGACCTCTCCCAAGGTCAAAGGAGATTTTGGATTTTATCATGTATTTACCACATTCCCCAAAGTCCCCCCCTTCATCTCCATTTTCACCCTAACAATGGGGCACCATGTTCCTTCTCCTTCCCCATGTGGCCATCACTTTCTTTCCTTCTTTGTTCTTCCTCTCATTCCATTTCAAAATCTTTCACCTCCTTGGCTCTACCGAAAATATCTGGAAAAAGTCACCAGGGCTCTTTTGGGGGCTCCACTTTATACCTGATGCTGTTGCCCATCCCATTGACTCACATTACTTTGTGACCCCGTTTAGCCAGACTCTCTCCTCAAGCTTAGTTTCTTTGACATATTCATTGCTACCACCCCCTCCTGACCCCATTTCTCACCCTCTTCTTCCTGTATGGGTGCATCCTAAAACATCTATTTCCCTTCCCCGGATTTCAAATGACACCATTGTATTAGGTATTCCTTTTCTAGCTCCAATCCTCAACTTCATACTAATCTCCAAAATGGAAATTTATATAGCCTATGAAATCTGCTACACAATCTCTCACCATTACCTTAAAGAGAGTTAACTCCAAAACTCAACACATTTTTTCTTTCTTTTACTTTCCAGACGTTTTATTACCTTGTGTCTCCTACGTCAGTGGAGAGTGTTGCTATCCACTGGTTAATTCAAGTAACAAACCTAAAATGCAGAAAGGCAGTGTGAATTATGAAGAATATGCCACTAAGCTTCTTTATCATTATCCGTTTCTTTATCATCAGCTTTACCAGCTTCTTTACCATTATCAGGATGAAAAATATTTTTATCCGTATACAACTGTCCCAATATAATATTAGAAGTACACTCTACTGGTTAAAGTATGAAGTTATTTAGAAAAAAAAATACCTTGGGGCACCTGGGTGGCTCAGTTGAACATCTGACTCGATTTCCGCTTAGGTCATGATTTCAGGGTCATGGGATAAAGTCCCACATTGGGCTCCGTGCTGAATGTGGAGCCTACTTAAGATTCTTTTTCCCTCTGCCCCTCTCCCTCTTGTCCACTCTCTCCCTCTCTAAAATAAAAAAAAATATTTTGATTGCAATTGGTTCTGATACCTTAGCTTGACTTCAAGAAGGGATCAATTATTACCAGAATATATAGAACACCGTGAACCAACACCAAGAATAACCACCCTGAACTAATTTCTAAGTAGGTAGTGCATTAAGGATTGATGGCACGTGTATTACACATTGAAACACTGATACAACCTTATTTCATTTCATTAACTAAAAAGAAGCACTATAGAATACGCACAGGCCATCTCTCTTAAGAATATTGTAAAAGATAAACTTATCTTTTTTTTAACTACCATAAAACAGTGTTTTGTTCTTATTTGTTCTATTCATGGCGTATTTATTTGATGTTGCAACTTCTTGACCTTAACTACTTTTTTGGTTTTAAATAATTTCAGACAGTTGTGAAATAAGAGAAAGCCAAGAAAGAAAAAGAAATCACCCATACTCCCATCCCTAATGACATATGTAAAAATTTTCATCACCTTGTGGTCCTTATTCCTGTGCATATTCAGTGTTTGCATTTCTACCCTAGGGTTATGGATTTTGATAGTCTGTTTTATAATAAATAGCATGTATTTTGCCACATTCTCTCCTTCTTCCCTGTATACTGATATATTATGATATTCTCACCCCACCTGTAACTCCACCCACAATCTTCCAATGTTTGGTTTCCTAATTGACACCTGGCAATTGAATTAAATTAAACAGTGGCTATTAAATAGTGTTAAACCACTATCAGATGAAGGGTTTTTCTTTTTTACCTTAAATTTTATTTAGTAGTATTTCTAGGACTTCTATATCTTTCCAAAGAAAACTAATATATGCATAGGAAATTGAACAATTCTTTATGCACAGGTACAACTGCACAGTGCTCTTTGCATAAAGCAGAACAGACTATAAGCTGGGTCTTTCTGTGCACCATGGAAGAGGATTCCGCTAAGTAATGTTCTATTTTTTTTTTTTTTACTTTTATTTATTTTTGAGAGAGAGAGACAGAGAGAGAGAGAGAGAGAGAGAAAGGAAAGAAAGAGAGCAAGTAGGGGTGGGGCAGAGAGAGATAGGGAGACAGAATCTGAAGCAGGTTCCAGGCTCTGAGCTGTCAGCACAGAGCTGACTTGGGGCTCAAACCCACAAACTGTGAGATCACAACCTGAGCCCAAGTCAGATGCTTACCTGGCTGAGCCATCCCAGCCACCTCCGCTAACCAATGTTCTAATGCAATCTTGTTACAGAGTTCTCTGGCACAGACTTCATAGACATCTCAAGTTGTTTTTGTAATTTTTTTAAATGTTTTTATTTATTTTTGAGACAGAGAGAGACAGAGCACGAGCGGGGATGGGGCAGAAAGAGAGGGAGACACAGAATCCGAAACAGGCTCCAGGCTCTGAGCTGTCAGCACAGAGCCCAACGTGGGGCTCGAACCCACAGACTGAGATCGTGACCTGAGCTGAAGTCGGACGCCACCCACTGAGCCACCCACTCAAGTTGTTATTTTTAATGCTTTCCAACTTTTGCTTTGTGCTTGCTCTGAGCATCTTTACAGGTGTAAAATGGCTTATATATAAGCCTCGTGTGGAAGACTAATGGGCTTCAGGTACTAGGTACTCAGGTGGACAACCCAGGATTGTGCATCAGTATGTGAGCCAGTATTCTTGGTTGTAACACTTTTGTAAGAATCCTTTTTAAGAGCTCAAACTATGCAGTCAGACTGCTTACGTTCAAATGCTACCTACATGCCCTGTAAGGCCCTTGACCCATTTGTACCCTCGTTAGTAAGATGAGCCTAATGACACAGCTAACTTCACGGATGTGTTATGAGGATTCAGCAAGTAAATTTATGTAAATAGCTTAAAATTGTGTCTGATACACAGTAAGGTATTAAAACAAGTTCTCCAAGCAAGGATATTAAATGCTGAATAATGCATTGTTTTCGTACAAGAGATATTCCCACGTTGGCAACTAATCCCATGGTGTGCCAATGCACCGACTGCATGAGATCATTATCAGTTATGGAAAGCCAGGTGGCAAATGGGTAGCCTGCAGGTTAGTCTGCAGAAATGTTTAGTTTGGACAACATACATGTCTAAACAGTGCTGCTTCTCTGGTTGACACTGACTGACACACACTCTGAGGGCAGGTCTCATTCCAGAGAAACAGAAGCTTTAGAGCAGGATGGCACCATTTCCAATGCTGGGTTCACCACTTACAATGTCATCCTGGACACATTTACTAACCTTTCTTGGCTTCCTTCTCCTTTATCTGCCCATGTGGAAAATATCCCCATCACAAGACCATTATGTGTTAGCCCCTCATGCATATTCAGTACAATGGTTACCTTCCTTTCCTAACGTTTCTCAGTAACTCGTAGCCAAATCCACTCCGCTTAATTTTGTATCAAAATGCAAGACATAAATTCCAGTGTTTTTTTAACTTTTATTTGTTCGTTTGTTTATATAGTTCGAATTAGGTCTTGGAAGCTCAGTAAGAGCTGAGTAAAACCGAGCATTAATGATATTAGGCAGAATTACCCAGGAGACTGATTGTCTGGGTTGAAATCCCAGCTCTAGTACTGACTAGACTATGTGCCCCCGGGCATGTTGCTTGACCTCCCTGGGTCTCAGTTTCTTCATTTATGGAACAGCAATTATAGTTTTTAACTACCTCTTTGGGTTGTTGTGAGGGTTCTGGGAGTTAACATACCTCTGGTACTTTGGACAGTGCCTGGTGCAGCTTAAGCAGCTTTATGTAAGTATCAGCGGTCATCAACCATCACCATCTTAAATGCCAATTCAGGGCCACACATTAGCACTAAAATTTTAGCAATCCCATTTCAAAGATGCAAAGGTAAGAGAAGGAGAAGATAGAGTGTTCCTTCTCCTTCTCTTACCTTTGTACCTTTGTTTGCACTTCAAGAATGTTGAATCCTAGGTGTGTTTCTTTTTTCTGGCAGGGTGGAGAGTGGTTCAAGAGTGGGGCTGGACATAAGGGGTAAAGGAGATCGAATGGTGCCCATTCCCAATTTGCTGGGCAAACACTTTTTAAAGTAAAAGTACATGCAATGCTACCTGAACACATTTGGTGTTGTTCAAGAACACAGAAAATAAAAGCTGTATTTTCTCATTATGCACCTTCCTGAGAAAAATACAGATACATTTTGAACTATTATATTGTGTAGTCAGAAAGATATTAGCCCCAGAATTACTCATCCTTCCCAAATTTACTTTTTTGTGTAGTGGTAAAAGTGACTCACTCCTATGAATAAATTTCTCTTGCCTAAGACTGTCCTCAGAATGAACAAACTCAACTGTCTGCTGGTGGTTTCTATGCAAAATGACAGCAATCCCTGTTTGTACACTAGGATTTCAGTTAAAATGTGTCAGAGTCACCCCTAGGGGAAGAAGATGAGCAAATGAAACTGTGGCTTCCATTCTAAGAACGTTCTTGAGGAATTTGAAAGGAAAACGGAGTTTTAAAATGAGGGACACTAGATCACTGGTATAAAGACAAAGTGTATCAAAGAAAGAAAATACAGAGGTTTGCAAAAATGCTTTGTAGAACAAAAATGATGTATACTGTGCTACACGGGTTCTCTAACTTACCCCAAGGAATTGTTAATTCATGAATCCAAACTACCCCACCCAGCCTTCATGGGATGTTCTTTTCAGCAATGAAAGTGGGTACAGAAGCTAAACAAGGTGACTGAGAAATAGCTACTCATCTAAAAGCGTTGATTTTTTTCTTTCTGTGGTACACACTTGGACACTGAGTAAGAACAATGTTTCTCCTTCAAATTTCACGAAACAGCCAGTTTCTACTAGTATTCCCTTTTCTTCAATAAATGGAATACGATACTATGAAAATACCTAACATTCTACTAGCCATTACCGACCTATTTTCTGGAAAAAATAATATGTCTTTTACATATTTCACCTTTTAAATGAAAAAATACGTATTGAGATTCTTCAGTGGCATGTCCAATTAAGTCAAATTGGTCACATTGCTAAAGCTATTTTTGTCACAGGAGATAAATGTGAGATATCCAACATACATATTGTAATAGATACTGCCCATTATTTGGTTCCTTCTTCACCAGGGGGAAATTTGATACTTTATAGTGTGGTGCTATAAACTCTCTCTATAGTAATAGATAGTATAATCACAGAAACTCAATTAGTTATTTTTCAAAATGAGAATGAACTTTAAAATATTTTAAAATATGTCATATAAAACCACTTGGTCTTTCTTAAGGCCTTTCAAAAGATCTTTATTGCCCTTTTGAAAAATCAATATAAAAGACAAAGAGCTGATATATGTCAAGCTTATTTTCATCAGTTCCCCAATACAGCTTAAATAAACTTTTCTTTTGTGTCCTTAGTTGCTCCAAAATTATGCTCCCCCATTACTTTACGGGAGTTGTTTTCTATCAAAGCCTACCTTTTCTAAGTCCACACTTGATTAATGGAGTGAGGCAACTTATATTACAGGGGTGAGGGGGAACAAGGGCAGTTGACAAAATAGGCAAGGGCCAGAATTATTTCAAATGTTTCTTCCATCTCTACCCCGCAAAGCAAGAGGATAAGACCCTAAAAAGAGAATTAACTTAGTGCACATGTTTTGCTAAAACAGGACAAAACACGATCGGATTTTAATGCATTTTATTTTTATTATTTTTTTAATATGAAATTTATTGTCAAATTGGTTTCCATACAACACCCAGTGCTCATCCCAACAGGTGCCCTCCTCAATGACCATCAACCACTTTCCCCTCCCTCCCACCCCCCATCAACCCTCAGTTTATTCTCAGTTTTTAAGAGTCTCTTATGGTTTGGCTCCCTCTTTTTTTTCCTTCCCCTCCCCCATGGTCTTCTGTTAAGTTTCTCAGGATCCACCTAAGAGTGAAAACATATGGTATCTGTCTTTGCCTAATTTATTTCACTTAGCATAACACTCTCCAGTTCCATCCACATTGCTATAAAAGGCCACATTTCATTCTTTCTCTTTGCCAAGTAGTATTCCATTGTGTATATAAACCACAATTTTTTTTTATCCATTCATCAGTTGATGGACATTCAGGCTCTTTCCATAATTTGGCTATTGTTGAAAGTGTTGCTATAAACATTGGGGTGCAAGTGCCCCTATGCATCAGTACTCCTGTATCCCTTGGATAAATACCTACTAGTGCAATTTCTGGGTCATAGGGTAGATTTTTTTTTTTTTTTTAGGAACCTCCACACTGCTTTCCAGAGTGGCAGCACCAGTTTGCATTCCCACCAACAGTGCAAGAGGGTTCCCATTTCTCCACATCCTCTCCAGCATCTATAGTCTCCTGATTTGTTCATTTTAACCACTCTGGCATGAGGTGATATCTGAGTGTGGTTTTGATTTGTATTTCCCTGATGAGCGACGTTGAGCATCTTTTCATTTGCCTGTTGGCCATCTGGATGTCTTCTTTAGAGAAGTGTCTATTCATGTCTTCTGCCCATTTCTTCACTGGATTATTTTTTTGGAGTTTGGTGAGTTCTTTATAGATTTTGGATACGAGCCCTTTGTCTTATATGTCATTTGCAAATATCTTTTCCCATTCCATCGATTGCCTTTTAATTTTGTTGATTGTTTCCTTTGCAGTGCAGAAGGTTTTCATCTTCATGAGGTCCCAATAATTCTTTTTTGCTTTTAATTCCCTTGCCTTTGGAGATGTATCGAGTAAGAAATTGCTGTGGCTGAGGTCAGAGAGGTTTTTTTCCTGCTTTCTCCTCTAGGGTTTTGATGGTTTCCTGTCTCACATTCAGGTCTTTCATCCATTTTGAGTTTATTTTTGTGAATGGTTTAAGAAAGTGGTCTAGTTTCATGCTTCTGCATGTTGCTGTCCAGTTCTCCCAGCACCATTTGCTAAAGAGACTGTCTTTTTTCCATTGGATATTCTTTCCTGCTTTGTCAAAGATGAGTTGGCCATACTTTTTTGGGTCCAATTCTGGAGTCTTTATCCTATTCCATTGGTCTATGTGTCTGTTTTTGTGCCAATACCATGCTGTCGTGAGGATTACAGCTTTGTAGTAGAGGCTAGAGTCTGGGATTGTGATGCCTCCCACTTTGGTTTTCTTCTTCAACATTACTTTGGCTATTCGGGGTCTTTTGTGGTTCCATACAAATTTTAGGATTGCTTGTTCTAGCTTCGAGAAAAATGCTGGTGTAATTTTGATCGGGATTGCATTGAATGTGTAGATAGCTTTGGGTAGTATTGACATGTTAACAATATTTATTCTTCCAATCCATGAGCATGGAATGTTTTTCCATTTCTTTGTATCTTCTTCTGTTTCCTTCATAAGCTTTCTATAATTTTCAGCATACAGATCTTTTACATCTTTGGTCAGGTTTATTCCTAGGTATTGTATGATTCTTGTGCAATTGTGAATGGGATCAGTTTATTTGTCTTTCTGTTGCTTCAGTATTAGTGTATAAGAATGCAGCTGATTTCTGTACATTACACTTTTGCATCCTGCGACTTTGCTGAATTCACGTATCAGTTCTAGCAGACTTTTGGTGGAGTCTATTGGGTTTTCCATGTATAATACCATGTCATCTGCAAAAAGTGAAAGCTTGACTTCATCTTTGCCGATTTTGATGCCTTGATTTCCTTTTGTTGTCTGATTGCTGATGCTAGAACTTCCCATATTATGTTAAACAACAGCAGTGAGAATGGACATCCCTGCCGTGTTCCTGATCTCAGGGGGGAAAGCTCTGTTTTTTCTCCCTTGAGGACACTATTAGCTGTGGGCTTTTCATAAATGGCTTTTTATGATGTTTAAGTATGTTCCTTCTATCCCGACTTTCTCGAGCTTTTTTATTAAGAAAGGATGATGAATTTTGTCAAATGCTTTTTCTGTCATCGATTGACAGGATCATACGGTTATGTTTTCTTTAATTAATGTGATGTATCATATTAATTGATTTGAGAATATTGAACCAGCCCTGAAGCCCAGGAATGAATCCCACTTGATCATGGTGAATAATTCTTTTTATATGCTGTTGAATTTGATTTGCTAGTACCTTGTTGAGAATTTCTGCATCCATATTCATCATGGATATTGGCCTGTAGTTCTTTTTGCTGGGCCTCTGTCTCGTTTAGGAATCAAAGTAATTCTGGCTTCAGAGAATGAGTCTGGAAGTTTTCCTTCCCTTTCTATTTTTTTGGGACAGCTTGAGAAGGACAGGTATTATCTCTGTTTTAAATGTCTGATAGAATTCCCCAGGGAAGCCATCTGGTCCTGGACTCTTATTTGTTGTGAGATTTTTGATAACTGATTTAATTTCTTCACTGGTTATGGGTCTGTTCAAGTTTTCTATTTCTTCCCATTTGAGTTTTAGAAGTGGGTGGGTGCTTAGGAATTTGTCCATTTCTTCCAGGTTGTCCAGTTTGTTGGCATATAATTTTTCATAGTATTCCCTGATAATTGTTTGTATTTCTGAGAGATTGGTTGTAATAATTCCATTTTCATTCTTGATTTTATCTTTTGGGTCATCTCCCTTTTCTTTTTCAGAAGCCTGGCTAGAGGTTTGTCAATTTTGTTTATTTTTTCAAAAAACCAACTCTTGGTTTCATTGATCTGCTCTACAGTTTTATTAGATTCTATATTGTTTATTTCTGCTCTGATCTTTATTATTTCTCTTCTTCTGCTGGGTTTAGGGTGTCTTTGCTATTCTGCTTCTATTTCCTTTAGGTGTGCTGTTAGATTTTCTATTTGGGATTTTTCTTGTTTCTTGAGATAGGCCTGGATTGCAATGTATTTTCCTCTCAGGACTGCCTTCACTGCATCCCAAAGCGTTTGTTGTATTTTCATTTTCGTTTGTTTCCATATATTTCTTAATTTCTTCTCTAATTGCCTGGTTGACCCATTCGTTCTTTAGTAGGGTGTGTTCTTTAACCTCCATGCTTTTGGAGGTTTTCCAGACTTTCTCCTGTGGTTGATTTCAAGTTTCATAGCACTGTGGTCTGAAAGTGTGCATGGTATGATCTCAATTCTTTTATACTTATTAAGGTCTGTTTTGTGACCCAGTATGTGAACTATCTTGGAGAATGTTCCATGTTAATGCCATTATTTTTATTTAGTATCTTTATCTAACTAGTAATTGACATTCACCTTAGCTAGACCTGACCACTGAATATTAGTGCAAAATGATACTACTAGGGTAAAGGGAGCAGAAGGGATACAACTTGTAAAGCTTCATTTTGAACAAAACACTCACCAAAAAATGAGTAATTTAGGTATTAAAAAGCTTTTGAAACACTGAAGGAAATGATAGGCTTTGACTTTTATCCTTTACCAATGAAACTAGAATAAAAGTAGAAAATATTTCTGCACTCGAAGATACATAAACATTTGGTGGGTGGAGTGTTAGGAGTAAGTGGTTCTAATTTGTCTATGAAGGTATAATTTGGTTCACATTCATTAACATTGACTGTGAGGTCAGGTTTCAAGGAAGAATCAAGAACTTCAGTCTTTGAAGTCAATTGAAATAAAAGAATCCTATTTTTATTCAAGTTACCAAGGCTTACCATAAAAAGTTAACATGAAATGGTTTTAAATTATCTAATCAGTTATCTACTATCACAAGAATAGACCTCATGGTCCAAGTATCTTTAACTATTTGTGATATATCTGCTATTGGACACTATAATTCTACTTTTCATCGTCTCACTTTCCAAGGTAAAAACCAAAATGGCCAGGGTAATATAAACATAAATAACCCTCTGTGATTTAAGAATTATGGTAGAGTGGGGTTTTTTGACATTTATTCATTTTTAAGAGACAGAGACAGAGCATGAGTAGGGGAGGGGCACAGTGAAAGGGAGACACAGAAAGAATCTGAAGCAGTCTCCAGGCTCTGAGCTATCAGCACAGAGCCCGACACGGGGCTCAAACTCACAAGCTGTGAGATCATGACCAGAGCTGCAGTCAGAAGCCTAACTGACAGAGCCACCCAGGCACCCCCAGAATTATGGTAGAGTTTTATTATGCATCTTGGAACCCTAATAAACCTCAAGTATTTCTAGTTGTGAAAAAAAAAATCCTAAGAGTTTTAGTAGTGGTCCATGAAACTATTTACTTGTGAATAATTTAAGTAGAAATAGACATTCAAGATCATCTGTACAGAACATAAATCATGAAACTTCGATCCTCTTAATTTTTCATACACCATTGACAGAAACTGAATTCTGGATGATATTAGAGTGGGAAAAAGTAATTAGCAAATTGATGCACCTTTTCTATTCTGCATCATATGGCTTCTTGGCCTTTTGGCTAAGATTCAGTGTATTCTGAATGATCACTGCTAAAACTAACTGCTTGTTTTTTTTTTTTTTTTTAAAGAACCTTCTAATTTCTCCATAAACCTTAGGAAGTGAATGTTTGCATTTCCCTAAGCAAAAATTTTTTTGTAATTTTTTTTTTAAATTTTTTTTTTCAACGTTTTTTATTTATTTTTGGGACAGAGAGAGACAGAGCATGAACGGGGGAGGGGCAGAGAGAGAGGGAGACACAGAATCGGAAACATGCTCCAGGCTCCAAGCCATCAGCCCAGAGCCTGACGCGGGGCTCGAACTCACGGACCGCGAGATCGTGACCTGGCTGAAGTCGGACGCTTAACCGACTGCGCCACCCAGGCGCCCCAAAAATTTTTTTGTAATTTTTAACTCTCAGATGAAAAAGGCAGTTCTAAGAGTAATTTTAGGAGTTAAAACATCTAACCAAGGAAAAGGGGCTTTCAAGTAGAGAGTGAGAGAGAAGAGTTTCCTTGGAGAACATAACTGTCCTCTCTAACATGAATATAAAATCTATGGGATAAAAGCAAAAATAAACTTCCCAAAATATTTCCAAGCAGAATAATATCAAGTAGTGGAGTCCACGTTATTTGTTTCCTAACATCTGCCAAATATTGTTGGTGTACAAAGAACATCAGTGAACTTTGCAAAATTCAAGAGCGGCAAAGATCACCTGCTGATAGAGGGAGCTATCCATGGTAGTGGTGGCAAACCACCACCCACAGGCCAAACCAACCCACAGTCCCATGTGTAGCCCATGAGGTAATAGTTTTTACACTCTAAAATGGTTGAAAAGAATTAAAAGAATATTTCATGACACATGGAACTCCCATAAGATATAAAGGGGGGGCGGTTTTCAAGAGGTATTACAAAAACCTGTTTTAAAATTCTGACCAGAAGTCTAAAACATAGTCCCTATTTTCCATTCAATGTACAAGTATGTCTTGAGTTAAGAAATGATACCATCCATGGACTTTGTCCAAGTCAAGAATATCTATTTTTTCTGATACCCTGTCCCCCCCGCCACACACACACGAGAATAGGTTTGTCATGGCAGAGCTTGGCTCAGGCTTGTATTTACTTTGAAAACTTAAGTCTAAAGCTTCTTGTGTTGTCATCTTTTTGATCTTTTCTAAAAATCCTTCATTTTCTGCCTCCAAAAAAAAATGAAAACTAAACTTACTTGGGATATGATATTCGTTCCCTTAACTACTATCTCAAAACTCATCATTTCTTAAAAGATACAAAAACAAGTAATTATGTAATAGTCTTTGTTGGAGAAAATGCCTCCAACTCATTCAAATTTTACTAAGAAGGTCTTAGGCAGGATTCCACCATCTCCAGAATGAACAGACAAAACTGAGAATGAAATTTTGTTTGAAAGGACTATCAACTATAAGAATGGAAAATGAATCATAACTTAATGTATCAGATTTATCAGAATTTACAGGCATTTCAAAAAAATTAGGACAATAGTCTGGAAGTTTCTTAAAAAGTTAAATATACATGTATCATAGAATGTAGCAACTCTCTTCTTGGGTACCTAAGAATACTGAAAAAATTTATCGCCACAAAGACTTGTATGTAAATGTTCGTACAGGTAAAAAAGGGGTAACAACTGCTGGCTAACTGCTCTAAACCCCCTAACCATAGCTATCAAAATATCCTATCTTTTCTATATGATGGCTCCATTCATCATTCTCAAATTTTTGTCGTATCGTGTCTTTTCTTTTAAACTTTTGATGGCTCCCTATTACTGGCAGACCAAACTATTGAATCTGGTGCTGTAGCAAACCTCCTTTACAGGTATTATTCCCAGGTATCATACGCTCTGCATCCTGGCTATGTGGGCTTAATGACTATCCCTGAACATTTCATCTTCTTGCATTTTCTATATCCCTGCTTCTATGGGTTCCTCAGCCTGAGATACCCTTTCCCACCTTGTTCATCTTGAAAGATGAGTTTCTAGGTCAAAACAGTCTTTCCTCCTTGATTCCTTTCCTGAGTACTTTCACGTGAATTGTTCATTCATTCTCTACCCTGAAGCCTCTTCACAGCTGCCATAATTCTATCATTTTTTAGCTTTGTAGCAGACTTACTCTGTATCTGTCCATCCTTGCTAAAAAAAAAAAAAGAATCCTTCAAACTGTAAGCTCTGTGAGGATAGGAAAAAGGTCTTATTCAAACTTAACACAAATGCCTGACTAAAAGCTGTGGTTCGTTAACTATTTTTTAAGTATCAATATCCCTGAACACTACTACTTGCATCTTCACTAGAAAGCAACTTTAAAAAAATCTTCTTTTATTAAGACACTGAAAGGGCTTGCATATAGAAGAGAGATTGAACAAGCACTCATTTGTAAAGCATGCAAATAAGCCAATGGCGAAAACAAAGATTATTGTTTCATGGCATCTGTTATGACTGCAGCAGGCACGTTCTATAGTCTCATATGTGAAAGCTAAGTTAATTTAGACTGGGGAGTGGGGCTCTGCTTTGCAATTCACTTTTGCTCAAGATCACAAGCTTAACATTAGAGAATGATCTAATCCCATAGATCCTAACTCCTTTTATTTTTCAGCCTAAGAGATTCCTTCCAGAAGCACTCAGACTCTAAAAAACAAAATACATTGCTTTGAGTTTGTCTTAACTAAATGCATTATTGGACCACTACCAGTGGATGCCCTAAGTTTTGTTGACATCCTTGGGAGTCCAAAGTAAGGCCACTATTAACAAATTGGCAAATTTAAGAGGCAGATTTACTTAAGCATAAAATAAAATTGAATGAAATCTCAAGAGTACAGAGCCCCACTTTGAGAAGCAATTGCACATTTTTCTTTGCTGGTGGTTTAAGTTGCATAAACTTGCTCATTTAATTTTTTTAAAGAGTTTTCCATGGCCTTCCTCTTTTAGTTTTTTTTATTTTTAATGTGAGGATGAACAGTCATTTTAGTGCAAAACAGAGGGAGTTAATATCAGTAAGTAGCAGGGAGACCCTCAGAAAGTTACTTAGACCAGACGGTAATGTTTACCTCCAGGGGGCTCGGAGGAGGAGGAAGGATGGAGGTACATGTTAGAGCTCAAGATGGAACAGAAGCTTTATAGGCTGGAGTCCACAGAGACTTAAAAAACAAAAGACAAACACGGGCCCAGTATGTGTCTACCATGAAAGCTGACCATTTGGCAGCTTAAGAAGGAAACTGTACCTCCATTATAACTGAAATATAAAAGTGGTGATAAAGTTTTGCTTTCAACAAAGGAGGCCTATAAAAATTCTTGGTTTTTTATTAACAGATGTAACTTTATTAAATGAGAATTACTACAATTAAATTGTAATGTTTCTAGTCATTGGCACACATTGTAAAATAAATTGATCTCACAGATACCTATCTAACAGATTAAAATAGATTCAGATATATTTATGCTTATTTGTCTCTTATGTTTGCCTAGTTCTCAGTGAATCATAACAGAATCAGATTATAAATTACCCTCACATTGTAATTGCCTAAAAGGTCTAATGCAGTTATTATATTTCACATAAAATCATAAAACACAGCTCTATACTTCAGCAGAATTTGACTTTGGGCCTTTTGGGTTTCTATTTTAGTACATAAGCCCAAAATGACTTTTATACATATGCACAGGGAAGACAAGGTAGCTGATTTGTTTTTATTCTGTAAGGCTGAGTAAAAAGTGAAAAGCTAACTAAAGGGCATGTTTTCACTGAACTCAGTACAGTACCTGACAGATTTAGGTTTAGACTCTATTCCCTGTAAATTTCTTCTAAAAAGAAATGAATCTCTAAAATAGCACTTGGCACAAAGTAGGTGCTCAATTCTCATTTGTAGCACTGAAGTGATTCTCGATTTTTGAGGTTAATGCCCTTGGGAAAAGTGCAAGTACTTCAACACTGACCCCCAAGAAAATTTACTTCACAGTATCTAACGAAAATACCCTAGCAGTAATTTGTGAACGGAGCTTTGTTCATGCATATTCAGTGGCCCTGTCTTAGAACTTTGTCTGGACTGTGTAGCAAGGTACGGGGCCACATACTTAGCCAAGACAAGCCATGCAACAGCCATCTCACTACACTTTTGCAGGCACTGAGGCATACATGAGCAGGGTGCAGAGATGGAAGCATGGGACGTTTTGTGTTTGTCCTCTAGGATCAAGCAGAAGGTTAGGTACAGCAGTCTTCTGCCCAGTTGCCTTCATCACTTCTCACTGAAGCCAGGATTGATGGTCCACGGTATTTAGTACACTATCATTCTTACAGGGTACACAGTAAGAATAAATTAATATAATTTAATAAAATACCAGGGTAAGACAAATGGAAAACTTTTGACATCTAAAGACTTGATGCAAGATTTTGAAGTCTTGATTGAAATATAGCCAGCTCCTCTGATTAAATCCAATGTTTCTTTGGCCGGATCATTCTGCTTTGGAGAAAGCCAGTCTACTTGGGAAGCAAACCAGCAAACTTGGCATCAGGGACATAAAGCTTTATGCAATAGTGCATCATGGCCCCAGTGTCCCCTCTAGGGTCTCCTGCTGGACTGTACTTGACAGCAGCCTGGGCATCTGGAAGAATTCGGGAGCCTCTTCTGCCACCCAACTTATGACCCTGTAGGGACCAGTGCCTGGAAAAGAAGGGAGCACTACTTCTGTCCAAATATGTCCTTGCCAAACTACAAATTAATTCACTGGAATCACAGACTGTTGAAATTACTTATAAATACATTTTTCCAGTAAGAAGATGGCTTTGCTTAACTGATTTTTGTTATATGTTAATAGCAAAATAGGATTAAAGGCAAAATAGAAGAGGGGTATGTGGTTACTTGTATTTTAATGTCAGTCTAGTTCTTGCCCTAGCTTTTCCCATCCACATGATCCCAGCATGTCCTGCCCATGGAATTTGGGAAAGCAGAGCAGAGTATGTGGTTTGTCTGTTCATTCCTCTTCACCCCAAATATAGACTCCATAGTTAAACTCATGCCTATACTCAACATGGGGGTTGAATTCACAACCCTCAGACCAATAGTTGTACCCTCCACAGACAGAGCCAGCCAGGCGCCCCTCATATAACACTTCTTACACATCAGTCACTCTGCAAATATGGACTCATTTAATCAAAACAACACAATGTGTAAGGTCAATACAGTTTTATCACATTTTTCAGATGACTAAATTAAGCACAGAATGGTTAAATAACTTGCCCAAGGTCACACTGCTAGTGAGTAGTAGTGCCAGGATTTCTATTCATTAATAATCACTAAATTATACTGGTAAAGGTCTTCATCTGTACTATTTTCCAAAGATCATCACCAAGAGTCAATTTTAATTTTCCATCACAGACATTTCAGTCCTTCATCTGGCAATCTGACAGGACTCAACTCTTTTGATCCTTCTTTTAGACATTTATCCATTTACTTATTCGTTCAACACACATTTCTCGAGCACCTACTATACCCAAGTCACTGTGCTCAGAGTCAGGGACGCAAAGATGGATGAGGACAATGTTACAGTCAGCTGGGACAGGCAGGCCCATATTCCAAGGAATGCTATTTCATCAGTTCAAATGCTACAGGAGCACAGAAGACTGAGAGACTGCCAAGGCAAGGAGACTTTTACATAGTGAAGGACCATTTAACCAAGTCTAACACAGGATGAGAAACCTACTGACTGGTGGTTTCATGGCCCGATTATGGTTGTGCTCAAAATTTCCCATCAGAAATGGCTGCATTTCTATTTCTTTGCAGTGGATTTATTTAGACTAATCAAGATTTCAGAAGAGGTTGGTGAGTGAGGTCATGGTTTTTTGTTTTTTGTCTCCCCCCATGGGTCTCAAATGCTTTTATTTAAGCAACTTCTGAACAATTTTGAGCACCCATACAACATCGCCACGTTGACACACACACAAAACCCACATCAGTGTATTCTCTAATTCTCAAGTGGTACTCATATTCCTGATAGTCTTTATAGCTAGCTTTTGGGGAGGGGGAGGTTGATGATAATTCTGTGCTATTTCAATCTACACGTTTAAGTTTTTAAGAGGTAGGCTCAGTCACCCCAGTCATTCTTACAATATTTAGATCATTGACAGGAAAGACAATCTGCCACCCAAGAAACCAATACAAGTGTCCTGAATTCAAAAAAAGAAAATGGTTTTCATTTGCTACTATCTCAGGATAACTAAAAACTGCATCTTCATACCCTTAACTTTCTGCTACACTTAACACAAGTACATAAGCACGAGCTACAGTGTACCATATAGTTTTTCTCGAATCACAGACACTGTGTCTTAAACACTAATATATATAATATGAACAATGTTAGTATAGTAGTTGGGAACCAGGGAATCTTGAGTGAACTGAGGCAGATCTTATTTCCTCACAGAGATTGGATCAAATCATCAACAGAAAATGTAGATCAATGAATATTCATCAGGAGTCTAAGAATATTGTCTACGGGTAGCCTTCAAAGATCCTTAAACTTCCCGATACTGGGTACACAACTGGGTGCGTGTGCTCAAAACTACATTTTTCTATGATTGATTTTTATCATAATCTCAGAATGGACTGTATTGCCTTTCACCCCTCCCCCTCCATAAATGGTTTAAAACCATCAAGCCAAGAGATTTCAATGGTTAGAAAGAAATTGACATGGAATCTCTATTGTTTTAGAATATGTTACTTATTGCGTACAGTTATGCCTGGTTGACTGTGTAATAAAAAGTACACATAAAGTTCCCCGTTTAAAAGCCTCTTCAGCATTGCTTTTAAAATAACTGGACTTCCAAGAGTCAACCATGGTTTTAAGAGGAATTACTAATCCCACAAATTGACACGAGCCACCCTATGCTGAGGCGATGTCTACACTAGGGGATATCCTATCCTGGGGATACTAGAAGAATAGTTAGTGGATATTACTTCCTTCTTTGACCACGGAGCTTAGTTTTAACACGTAGTGCTTTTTAACTTTTCAAAGTCTGATTCTTTTGTGCTCAGTTTATCAACTGACCTAAATAGAGAAGCAAGAAAAGTTGATCCCAGACCACATTCTCCCAATAGCCTTTTATTTATTAGCTAACTCAAAGGACAGGTCAAATTTTCTTAGTTTGTGCCTTATTCTGAGATTTCACAAGACTTTCATGGGAAGCAGTACAACTAAGTGAAAAAGAATATGAGGTTTCGTCTCAGGCCCCAACTCCCAACACCAGCTCTGCCTCTATAAACTATGTTCCTTTGGGCATATTACTCAGCCTTTCTAAGTCATTGTCTTCTTATGAAATGCAGTCAGTAATACCTCACAGATTCTGAAGAGTCAATGAGGAAATGTGTCTGACATGGGTTGCTCACATATAGATCTAGGACCACATTCCACTCAGAAAGTGTTCTCAAGGAAACAACAAAGTTATTGGCACCACCTCAGGCCCATAGCACAACCTTCTGTGTTAAAGCACTTTGCTTTAACATTTATCATATTCTGTCTTGTATGCAAGTTAGTTGCCGTCAGGAGTCTGTTGTGGGGGCCTCACAGATGGGCCTTTATTCCGAGACAGTTGTACAATGTGAGAATGGCCAAACAAGAGCATTGTTGGGATCACAGAGAAATGTGTGCCTTTGTTAATGACAATGACTCAAGTAGAGCGAGAGGCAGAAGTCCAAAAACCATCTTGAAGGAAATAGTTACCTATTGCTTAAAGTCTAAATCAGCTGTCCATGAACTCTGGCTCTTAGGCCAAATCTGGCCCTGCTCCTGTCCTGTACAGCTCATGAATACAGCCACACTCATTCATTACATATTGCCTATGACCAGAACTCAAAACCATGGACTATCTGGCCACTTACTGGAAAAGTTGCTGACCTCTGCCCTCAAGCAGGACTGTGCAACACAAGTCAAATGCACTTTTAATTTTTAAATCTTATGTATTCTATGTATTACATAAATTACATAATTTTACATTTTCTGGTAGCTATTTTAAAAACAAAGAATATTATCTTTAATCCAACATATTTAAAAACATTAAAAATTGTTCAGGGATTTTTCTTTTTGCCCCATACTACATCTTGGAAATCCCTTGTGTGTTTTGTACTTACAGCACACTTAAGTTTGGACTAGCCACATCTCCAGTGTTCAGTGGCTGCTGGGGACGTATCGCAAGACTGGTCTAAAGGTCTATGTATGGCAGGGTCAGTGATCAGGCCGTGGCCGAGTCACTGACACACACATACACACAGATTCCCTCTGGGAACCCTGTCAGGCAACGGGTAACTCTGGAGCCTATGTGAGATAAATCACAATATAAATCAGGTCAGATAAAAAGCAGGGAAGTTAGAGCATGCATGAGGGAGAAGGATAGAGGTAGCTCGAGCTACCATGAGCAAGTTTAATAAAATTAAATGTCACTTTCCCTACCACTTAGATTTGAAATCATTCTTACATTTGTTATATACTCTTAAAGTATTAGCTCTTCGAAGGCAAAACCATGTTATATTCATGTTTATATGTGATCGTGGCATCTACCATGCTGCTTGGCCCTTTGCTTGTGTTTCAAACATAGTAAAGGTCCAACTAAGCAATAGACTGTTGCTCAATTAAGAACTGTTGTCTGCATCAAGGACTAAAAATGTAATAATAAACCAGTTTTCAGTGACTGAGAACAATGTGAATCTCACTAGGATGCTTGGTGTTTAGCACGATCAGGATCAGAATCTGAAATTTGAAGAAATAAAGTTCCATTGACAAACACCAATATTTATTCTATTGATAGAAGAAATGATTCTTAATTCATTTGTTAGTATGCTTTATGGGAGAGAGAGGGTAGGGGCAGTGAGATCTCAAGTCACCCATACATACCCTTCCCAATAATTAATACATGCAATTTTAATAAAGCAAGCTAATACAAAGGTCCTTAGAGTCCAACTTGGCCAATTTCTGTCCCAAACCCTGAGTTCCCAACATAGACTTGGTCCCCACTGCTCATGATCTTATTCTGGGCAAGTTCGAGTCCTCAAGTGCATAACTTTCAAGGCAGCGAGATTCCAAACAACACAGAAATGGAAGACAACCTAAAGCCACCGTTGAGCTTCTACGACTTCAGGATAGCAAACGCAGTTCTTCCATTTTCCCAGCCTTGCACCTCCAACACACACGTTGCTGTTTTGGTTTCTGGAGTGTCATTCTTTCACATTGGAAAGATAAACTACAAATTGCTTACGTCATAGGAAAGGATTTATGCCAAACAGAGAAAACATGTCTACTACTTCCCAGTTTTACTAGGTTTTTGAGCACAATTTAACCAGTCCCCATCTAGCTAAATTTCCCCAACAGTGGCACAGGGAATAAAGTTCTTTTACAGAATGTGGCAAACTGGTTGACACCTCCAGCGTGGATGTGTTTAGATCAAGACAATAAAGAACTATATTCCTATATTGTGGGAATTATTTTAGCTATATTGTGATAGAATATAAATTCTATTCAATATTTGACACTTAGGTGTCAACTGGTGCACTGGGTGCCCAGGCATTTGGTCACACATTGCTCTAAGTGGGTTTGTGAGGGTGTTTCTAGAGGAAATTGACATTTAAATTAATAGGTCTGGAGGCACCTTGGTGGCTCAGTTGGTTTAGCATCAGATTCTAGATTTCTGCTCAAGTCACTATCTCCTGGTTCTTGAGGTTGAGTTCCACATGGGGCTCAGCACTGACAGTCTGGAGCCTGCTTGGGATTCTCCATCTGCCCCTCCCCCCACTCACGCTTGCTCATGTGCACATGTATGCATGCTCTCTTTGAATAAACTTCAAAAAAAAAAATCAATATGGCACAAAAACAGACACTGAAATGAATGGAACAGAATAGAGAACCCAGAAATGCACTCACAAACGTATCGCCAACTAATCTTTCATAAAGCAGGAAAGAATATCCAATGGAATAAAGACAATCTCTTCAGCAAGTGGTGCTGGGAAAACTGGACAGCGACATGCAGAAGAATGAACCTGGACCACTTTCTTACACCATACACAAAAATAAACTCAAAATGGATGAAAGACGTCAATGTAAGACAGGAAGCCATCAAAATCCTTGAAGAGAAAGCAGGCAAAAACCTCTTTGACCGGCCACAGCAACTTCTTACTCAACACGTCTCTGGAGGAAAGGGAAACAAAAGCAAAAATGAACTACTGGGACATCATCGAAATAAAAAAAGCTTGTGCACAGCAAAGGACACAATCAGCAAAACTAAAAGGCAACCGACAGAATGGGAAAAGATATGTGCAAATGACATATCAGATAAAGGGTTAGTATCCAAAATCTATAAAGAACTTATCAAACTTAACACCCAAAAAACAAACAATCCAGTGAAGAAATGGACAAAAGACACGAATAGACACTTCTCCAAAGAATACATCCAAATGGCCATCTGACACAGGAAAAAATGCTCAACGTCACTCATCAGGGAAAGAGAAATGAAAACCTCACTGAGATATCACCTCATACCAGTCAGAGTGGCTAAAATGAACAAATCAGGAGACTATAGATGCTGGAGAGGATGTGGAGAAACGGGAACTCTCTTGCACTGTTGGTGGGACTGCAAGCTGGTGCAGCCACTCTGGAAAAGTGTGGAGATTCCTCAAAAAAGTAAAAATAGATCTACCCTACGACCCAGCAATTGCACTAGTAGGTATTTATCCAAGGGATACAGGTATGCTGTTTCGAAGAGGCACACGCACCCCAATGTTTACAGCAGCACTATCGACAATAGCCAAAGTATGGAAAGAGCCCAAATGTCCATCAATGGATGAATGCATCAAGAAGATGTGGTATATATGTACAATGGAGTATTACTCAGCAATCAAACAGAATGAAATCTTGCCATTTTCAACTATGTGGATGGAACTAGAGGTTATTATGCTAAGCGAAATTAGAGGAAGACATATCATACATAGGACTTCACTCATATGAGAACTTTAAGACACAGAACAGATGAACATAAGGGAAGCAAAGCAAAAATGATATAAAAACAGGGAGGGTGACAAAACATAAGAGACTCTTAAATATGGAGAATAAACAGAGGGTTACTAGAGGGGTTGTGGAAAGGGGGATAGGCTAAATGGGTAAGGGGCATTAAGAAATCTACTCCTGAAATCATTGTTGCACTATATGCTAACTAATTTTGGATGTAAATTAAAAACCTGAAATTTAAAAAAAAAAAAAGAAAAAAAACAAAAATAAACATTAAAAAATTTTAATGGGTGTAGAGTTTCAGTTTTACAAGAGGAAAGAATTATGGAGGCGGATGTTGGTGATGTTTACACAATATTATGAACATACACTGAACCGTTCCCTTAAAAATGAGTAAGATGACAGATTTTATGTGTATTTTCTAATAAAAAAAACTGAAAAAAATTCAATCAACATATACATTACACTACCACACAAAAGAAGTTCCAAGTCAACATCACCTAAAACCCGGAATTTGAATTTATGTTCACAGATTAGTTGCAACTTTATATATATGAAATCCTGCATTGTTTCCTTTTCTTATTGCCTTTTTCACCCACTATGTTTGGGATACAGGTATGCTGTTTCGAAGAGGCACACACACCCCAATGTTTACAGCAGCACTATCTGTGGCTCATGCATGTTGTTGTGTGCATTGTTTCTTCATTTTACTGCTGTTAACTAACCTACTGTATGATACTGTATTACTACTGCCTACCCATTTTATTATTGATTGAAATAAATTTGCACTATTTGGCTTTGTAAGTAAAAAAAAAAAAATCAATAGGTCTGAATAAAACAAAAAGAACTGGGTAAGAGAATTCCTTCTGTCTGACTGCCTTCAGTCATTAAGAGGTCATAGGCTGAATAATGGCCCACAAAAGATGCTAATGTACTTCTCCTGGAACCTGTAAATAAGGTACCCTAAATGGCAAAAGCAACTTTGCCAATGTGATCAATTTAAGGACCTGGAGAAGGGTAGACTAGCCTGATTCCAGGTGGAGCCAATGTAATCACAACAGTATTTTTAAAAGCAAAAAGGTCAGAAAGAGATGGGCTGATACAGGGAGGGGGAGAGAGAAACAGACCAACAGACAGAAACAGAGAGAGAGAGAGAGAGAGAGAGAGAGAGAGAGAGAGAGAGTGTGTGAGAGAGAAGAGGAGAGGCAAAGGGAGTGAGAGGAAGGTGCTACATGGCTGGGTTTAAAGAACGAGAGTAGAACCATGATCCAAGAAATGCAGGCAGCTGCTAGAAGCTAGAAAAAGGAAAAAGATTCTTCTCTTGAACCTCCAGAAGGAATGTTACCCTGTCAACCCATTTTGGGATTTTTTTGGCCTCTAGAACTGCAAAAGAATCAGTATGTGCTTTTTCAGGTTTTTAAGCCAGTGGTCATTTGTGGCAATAGCAATTGGAAACACATACACACATTACATGCACACGTTTACTTTTGATAAGTTATTTTTAAAAATCAGATTTTGTTAATTTCAATTTTAGTTAACATACAGTTTAATATTGGTTTCTGGAGCAGAATTCAGTGATTCATCACTCACGTACAATACCCAGTGCTCATCAAGATCACATTTATTAGTCCTTTCCATTAGTTAAATTCAAAGTATCCCAAAGGCAGTATGTTCCTTTGGAAACATAAATGGCTGCTAGCTATAAGCTATTATCTTGTACAAATTAAAAATAAAGCTAGCCTTAGAGAGCAGAAGGCTCAAAAAGATCCCATTACCAAACAGGGCAGAGTCTAAGATGGAAAAGAATACAGCAAACATGGGGAATCAGAGCTTCTCATCTGGAAGTCAACTGGAACCAGCACTGTCTGCATCTTTTACACGTTAGTCTGGCCTGTGAAAGGCCCCTTGTCATACCATGAGAACAACCTTTCAGGATCACATAATTGGGACCAGAAGTTGAACCAGAGCTGGTGTTAACTCCAGTGCCCAAACTACACATGTTGTGCTATCCTGCCTCCTATGTATTTAGTACGAAAATGCTGTCCGTTTATTTCCCTTACCCTATACTCTCCCTAATGCATATCCTCATGCATTTACTCTTTTTAATGTTTATTTCTGAGAGAAAGAGAGAATGCAAACGGGGAGGGGCAGAGAGAGAGCAAGACAGAATCTGAAGCAGGCTCTGTGCTGTCAGCACAGAGGCTGATATGAGGCTGGAACTCAAACCATGAGATCGCAACCTGAGCTGAAGTTGGACACTTAACTGAGCCACCCAGGCCCCCCTCTTGTAACCCATTTAGAAATTTAGTGTCAAAGTACTTGTTCTTTTAACTTGTGCCTGTCTCCCTTCCTATCCCATGCTCAAGTTTGTGTTTCTTCTCCCTACATTGTGTTGTCTTGCTCTCTGATAACCCTCTAGTCCCCACTATCACACTGTTGGTGGGGGGAGGTGTACATCACCTTCTTCTGGTGAGAGGGCTGGGATCTGCTGTCGATCCTCAGCCTCCACGAGGGGCCTGCCAAGTGCCACATGTAAGCCGGGAAAAGTCCAAGCAGGGTCTTCATTTTACTATCCTGCTTTACTGTCAAACATACATTATTCCTGCCGAAAACAGCCTAAGACCATTGAATTAATGAATCTAGTAATAGAGATAATGTCCTTTTGAAAGAATAACAAATCCAGACTAACTTTATGAAATATTCTATGCTTTCTTTTTGTAAAAGCTGCAATCACTTAGCGCCAATAGACATCTCATTTGTCTTTAAATTACAGTTTGGTAGTTAAGGTAGAGCTTTAGTACCAAATACTCCTATTGTAGCCAACATGTCTGCTGTAATTATATGGCACTGCCTTCAATTTCTCATCTTTTGGCCTAAGTTAGAATAAGCAAAATCAAAAGGCATGTTAAAGTGAGCGGATCTCGTTCTCCTTTGCAAAGGCATCATCTATGCCATAAAAGCAAACAAATGTTTTATCATTCCATGGGAACAGACCTGATAATTGTCAAAACTGATGCACATTCTAGGAAACTACAGAAAGGCTTGTCATCTTCCAGACTGAATTAAATATATGTCAATATGTGTTTAAGATCATAGTTAAATAAATTATAGTTCTCTTTATTAGCAACTCTTCCAGAATTTTTAAGAAGCCAAACGTCCAAAGACCCTAGCCAAAAATTCAGTTAGGCCTTTAATATGTCACTCTAGGCTTGGGTTTTCTCTTTGCAGTGAAAGCTCAAAAGTCTTTTCCTTTAATTCAGACTAAGATTCCACTGACCTACTTTCAGATTCACAAGAAGGAATGTAGCTATCTTGCTGAGTTTCTATTTATTGCATTACATACCTATTGCTATGTAACCAATTACCCAGACTTTGCAGTTCCCAACAACAATATACAGCTATTACTCAACTACCTCTACGGTTCAGGAATATGGGGAGCAGCTTGGGTGGGTGTTTCTGGCTCAAGATCTCTCAGGGCCTTGCCATCCTGACGTCAGCTGGAGCTGCAGTGTGTTTCTAAGGCTCCTTATTAATGTGCCTTCGTGTTGTCAGAAGGCCTCAGTTCTTTGCCATGCGAACCTCTTTATAGGGCAGTTTGTGTGTCCTTCTAACATGGTAGCTGGCTTCTTCCAGAGTCCATGATTCAAGAGAAAGCAAGACGGAAGCCACAGTATCATTTATGACCTAGCCTTGGAAGTCACCATTATTTTCTATGGGTTACATGAATCAGTTCTATTTTGTGTGAGGGAACCACACAAGGCTAAGAATAGCAGGAGGCAGGGACCATTGGGGGCCCCATCACGATTTTGCTTATACTACTTAAACCAAAAAATGAGCAATCGAAGGTAGTGGCATATAATTACAGCAGACATGTTGGCTACAACATGTTTTACCACAACTATAAAATTCTGATGACCTCTGATCCATTAGTTAGCTATGACAGCCATAACAAAGTTCCACAAGTACGGTCACATTCTGAGGTACTTAGGTTAGGTTTCAACACATACAGTCTGGCGGCACACAATTCAGTCCATAACACCCTGTTATGCACATTCTTCACAGCAGATATCCTGTGCCTTGGACTTGTAAAATCAAGTATTCAAAGCACCTATTCAGGCATTTCTTAAATAGTGAACAGGTAACTATTTCCTATCTATCTCTAAGTTCTAAGCATTCAAGACAAATTTCGGAGAAGATGGACACTGCAAATCCCCTACGAACTGAGTTTTCCCCAACTCCCCTGGCCCCTGACTACCTCTCAACCTAATTCCTTCCCATTTAGCCTGTTTACTCCACTCCCTCTTTCTTGCTCCCGTAATAAGACAGGCTCATTGCCATGCAGGACTTTTGCCCATGCTATTCTCTTTGGAACGTTCCGCTGTATTGCTACATGACTTGTTTACTTACTTATTCAGGACTCTGCTAAAATGGCTCCTTTTCAAAAAGACCTTCCCTGACCACTCTATTTAGTCTTCCTCTGTCCTCCCCAGGAGCCTCTAAACTTTCACTGTGATTTTTTTTTTAATATCATAGAACAGATCACTATTTGAATTTATTGCTACTTCTTTATTATCTCTCACAGTATACTATGAGATCTATGATAACAGGGGCTTTATTTATCTTGTTCAGTATGTACCCCCAGAGGCAAACAGTATGTTTATTTGTTGAAGAAATGAATAACAATTAGGTTAGTTTGGGCAAACTGGTAGATAAACCAGAAAAAGATGAATGAAGGTGCTATCTATGTTGTATGATCTACATTTTCCATGGTTTCTGATCAATAAGATTTTTTTTGCTTTCATTTCAGCAAATTGCTTTAATCACATTGGAAACTCTAAGTGTTTTTTTTAGACATGGGACTTAGATATTACACAATGCTCAACAATCAAACACACAAATGGCTGCCAATCTGGATAGGTTTCCCAGAAATACTTAATATTCAAAACCTCAAGTTTCTATATTTGCAAAGAGCTCTCTATTGACGCATACTGTTTATATATTAACCAAAACTCAACCATAAAGGTAGAAAATAATTCTTTAACAAGACATTACTTACACCAAAGATAAGCTTGCAAAATGCTTCATGAGTCCCTTTTGTACTGCTCATTAATTTCTTACCTGAAAACCAAGCTGTGGGCCTATAAAATAATTATGACATATCATGATGTGACAAAAGTTTAAATAGCTCAGCAATTTTGTATCAACTACACGTTCAATAGGGTAAGTTAACAGGCAAAACCTACAAAAAATTTCCGGAGACACATAAATTACCTGTCTCCATTCTCAAATTTGTTATATATCGTGTCTCCCTTGGCTGGGATTTAGAGGACCTAATTTCTAGTGTTAGAGTCACAGCTATGTGTGGAGTGTGGTAAGGCATTTAAATTTTCTAGACATTAGTTTCCTCACCTATAAATCAAGGAGTGATGGTTCCCTGTGTATTGTTTCTTTTGATTTGCTTCTCCTCATACTCTCCCTTCTACTTCTCCCTTATTTGTAAATGGAAATTCAAGGTATCTGCACAAATGTAGGAATAGCAGTGGTTTATAAGTAAATCATTCTGTTTTGTTAAGAATCAAAAAGTTGTTACTTTACTATTCCTTTCTCCCTATTGTTCCCAAATCTCCTGAGAATCATCTAGGGATGAATTAAGTTATCACATTTTGGGTCACAAAGGGTCAGACAGTACCCACTTCTGTTTACTGTTCAGACTGAAAGAAATAATGCACCACTCTGCTAATATCTGTTAAAATAAAGGTGGGTAGCATTCAATTAGCTATGATGACTTTACTCATTTCATCTCTCCACACACAAGACATTCTATTCACAAACATTAATTAAGTCCCCTCAGGACAAAGCCAAGAAGATATATGTCTTCTATAGCAGTTATTTAACTAGGATTCTCAAAAATTGTTCACAACACCTCAGTGCATTTCTCCCTACACAAAGTATCGTGTAGGACATATTTTCAAATGTTTGGAGCAAAAAAATAAAATCCATATATCAAAGTGGCTAAATGTTCAGAGTTTGATCATGCAGTGCAAGAAATGGGTATAATTAGGCTGTGTGGTTTTGTTAGTATACTCTTGAATCAAATGTTCTTTGTTTTCATCTGAATGAGGTGGTGATGATAGTATGAGCATAGTTCTAGAACACATTCAATAGGACATTTTTCTATGTCCTATTCTTTAGAAACATTTCCCTCTAGAGATTTTAAGTAGTCTTTCTTTACCTAGGCACATCATTTCAAAAACTTCCTTCATTTTCTTACAAGCTGTTGGGGGAAGAGAATATGAAAGCCGACATTTTATACTTCTATTTAATAGGTGGTCTGAAAAATAATTTCCATTTTCAAATCTTTAGGCATTTAATTCCTGATAAAAAAAAATTTTTTTTTGTAATTTTGACACTATTTTCACCATCAACATGAATCTCCTGAGCAAAAGATTGGAAGCCTCTCAAAAAGTGATTGGCAGATTTTTCACCTTCATATTCCCCCTTGGAATACCTGTCAAGTACCTATCAAATTTTTTAACCTATCAAGTTTCTAATGGCTCATTGCAATGAAGGATTAACAGATATTCAACTTTGTTTTTCTAGGTAACCTCTTCTCTGCATTCCCATAATGCATTTTAATGGAGAAAAAAAAGCAAGAGTAACATTAAATTATTGGGATATCCTTTTTCTCCTCAGTAAATCTACGTTTATTCTCTCACACGTGGATCATGAACAATGTCTGTGAAAGATGAGGCCTGCTATTTCAGGGAGTAAGGCTGGCTTTCTTCTCCATGGAACATTCCCTACCTCAAGTGAAATTACCTATCCAGATATTCCACCGTGATGTAAATTGCCAACTCCACCATGGGAAAGACATTCAAAATGCAAGTAGTCTCTGATGTCCTTTATTGTGTGGAGCCCCCAGTTAATTCTAGCCATCTCCAACCCCCCCCCATCTCTCAGTTCTCCTCAAGTCCCCACTGCTCCAGTATGTGTGGATTTGTGATGAAATTGAAGGTATTATGAAAGTAAAACTGGGTCTACACCTTTTTATTCTTCAGAGGCCATTTACTCATAAACTCAATGTATCTCTAATCAGAAGAACTTCAAGCCATGAGCCTATGTGAAAGTTGTCAAGAAACCAAAAATAGAGATCTTCTCAGTGCTCTTCAAATCCTATCACACAAACTAGCATCACCTCTTCAATGTGGAAGGATATTTAGGCTTTCTTTCTCCCTACCCTAGCTCAAGAGTATTGATGTCACTTTTGAAGAACACTTATATAATAACTGCCAACCTTCATTCTAAGAAGTATCAATATTTTCAGGGCACCTGGGTGGCTCAGTTGAGCATCTGACTCTTGGTTTCTGTGCAGGTCATGATCCCAGAGTCATGGGATCAAGGCCCACATTGGGCTCTGCACTGAATGTGGAGCTTGTTTAAGGTTCTCTCTCTTTCTTTCCCTTTGCCCCTCCCCCTCACATGCCCTTCTCTCTAAAATTAAAAAAAATAGAAGTATCAATATTCTTTTTGGTATGGCCATCTACCAACACTAGCCTGTGGTCACCAAAATACAACGTGGTATGAAAGATCAGACTAGAATATTCCTAAAGTGCTTATCTATTGTGTTGGTTCAAACGTATCTCTCTTCTTGGGATCGACTTCCTTGCCTCTTTCCCTTGAAGAAAAAATTTTAAAAACCTAATGATACAAATCCAGTGTGGAATTTAACATTGTATGCAGTAAAATTTACCAACATTAATACATTTTTGTAGGTAGCATTTCCTATACCAGAATAAAACAGGTTTAATCCAATTATTGGTATATTTTGAAAAGTTTCTCACAGATAAACATTTCAAAATGCTTTTCTCTTGCAATTCAAGTATCTTTAGCCCACTTCTGAATCGCAAAAATATTAAGTTACATTTATTATATTTCAATGTGATTTAGGAAAACATGTCACATCATTGAGCCATGAATCTGTCATTCAAAAATCATCAAGTGAATATTGTGAAGAAAGTAAACATCACTAGAAAGTAGTAAAAAAAAATCAGCTTTGGACTTCAAAAGTCATAAATCCAAATAGGGATTATTACATTAATTATAGGAAATATTTGCCTATTTCCTATGATACAAACTCAGAATATAAGAGGAAATATACTCATTCATTCTTTAGAATGGTAATATACCATGCATTTTTTAGAATGAATAATTTTTTGATGGACTTTTATTCTTTCTAGTTAAATAGTGTAGTTAAATAGACATGAGGAAAAAATATTCTCATGTCGTTTCCAAGTCCTTAAACATACCAAAAATAAAAGTTATGCATTGAAACTATTATATCACCACAACAAAGTCTCATAGTCTCATGAATTGGAGTTTTCAAAAGCTGCTTTGCCTATTTAGATCTTTGTTCAAAGAGGGATTTCATTTTATTTAGAAAACGGAATTACTTTGAGCAGCCTGTTGAATTTATTCACATTTGCTATATAAGAGTTTATTCACTTGAAGGGTTTCATTCTTTTGTCAAGGATTAACCAAAGAGAACTGTGTAGCATCTAAATATAGCTTAGAGGAATAATTTAGTGCATTTTGAAATTCATTACATAAATGTAAAGTTTCTCTCCCGCTAGAACTGGATGAACCTTGCATGTAACTACTTTCTGCACCTGCTTCAGATTCTCTATCAAAATTTTATTTTGTAAGTTTGAAAGTAATTTTCTCTGGCACGGAGTCATTATTTTAAGGGAAATTTTAAATTACTGTTATAATTTTCACAAAAATAATCAGGAGAGATTGGCCAGGTTACTCCTTCCTTGAGGACAGTCTCACGTCATGTTCATCTTTTTATCCCTGGCACACCATTTACCAGAGTGAACAATCAACAAGGGTTGTCTTGAATGAGTGAGAAGAACCACGCTGTAAATCTAGCCATGACTGTTGGCCAATGGGATACATTACCACCACCATCTGGCTTTACTCATTAGCTTAACATCTTTTATCCAAGTCTACAGTGATTCTAATACAGATAAACTTTTGAAAGTGTCAATATAGCTTTTTAAATGTTTACTTTAAATGTCCAGCATTAAACAAGACCAAATATATCTTTTCTTATTTGGAGCAAAGATAGAAATTGGGAAACAACTACTTCTGTGTTTGAGACCTTTACAAAAATAATTTTAGTATTTAAAATCAATTAGGAGGAAAGAAACTGGAATGGCAAAGAAAAATACCAACATTTTTGGGAAAAAGCACAATAGAAGTCTGTAGACTACCCATTGCAGCATTAGTCTGCTAAAAAGAATTCATAGAGTGGTATCTAGGTCATGCCAGGAATAAAATTTTAATTGAACTTTTTTGGCTTCTAGAAGAATACCTAATTTTTTTTATGTTGAAAATTCCCTGTAATGTAGATTTTGCTGTATATTATTAGTTGGTCATTAGAACTTTTATGAACATTATGACCTTTTTAAACTATTTTTTCTTTCCAAAGACAAAAAGCTTTTAAAAAGCTCTGAGTTACTTGGCTTCCAAGAGAAATGCAAATAGAGGAAAATACCTCAAAATTACCACTCCCTTTGTAGGGTATCAAATTAACAGAATACATTACTTCACCTGCATGTAAAAATCTTTGAGTAGACCTTGAACCTCAGGTAATCATGTATTTTAATACCTTTAAAGTAAACATCTTCTCCAGGGGTTAGACGGCAAAGCTGTTAGAGCTTTTCCTGTTCATGTTATTTGTAGATCCTTTCGCTACAGTTCTGGTGCCCTTCTTAACTCTAGGCAAACATTCAACTGGTTCAGCATTTTAACAATAATTCTGGATCGAAATCTGGATTCGATTAATCATTTTTTATAGATGATATTGGAACTCTGTTATGCAGCCTAATAATGCTTCACAAGCTTGATGATTGGACATGTTATGAAATCTAAACTCATCTTGCAAAACAGAAATCACAGAAATAAATGTGATATATTCACACTCACTTTAGAATTAAAGGTTGAAGAGACAAACTTGGGACTTTGTGCTTGATGTTGGTTTTTGTTGATTAGTGTTGATTTACAGTATTCTTGGGTAGGGGCACCTGGGTGGCTCGGCTGAATCTCACTCTTGATTTCAGCTTGAGTCATCATCTCACAGTTTGTGGGATTGAGCCCCGTGTAGTCTCTGCGCTGAGATTGAAATTTTCACTCTCTGCCCCTCCCTGTTCATGCACATGTCCACTTTCTCTTGAAATACTTTTTTTTAAAAAAATTAAGCATTTTTGGGTAAAATTCTCTCACGTGATTTTATTCCAAATATTCATTGAATCAGACATCCAGCAGCAATGTTATTTCTCCGTGGACATACAAAATCAGAATGACTAAAATGTATTACTGTAGTCCCCTCTTATCTACAGAGGATACATTCTGAGACCCCTAATAGATGTCTGAAAGTGAAGGACAGTACCAAACCCTATATGTAATTTTTCCTATACATACATAATTATGAGAAAGTTATTGATAAATTAGGCACAGTGAGAGATTAACAAAATTGAATATAACCTACTGTAATGTTATATAAATACTGTCTCTCTCCAAGTATTTTATTGTATTAACCCTCATGTAACATGAGATGATTCAGTGCCCACGTGACAAGATGAAGTGAGGCGAATGACACAGCCATTGTGACACAGTGTTAGGCTACTACTGACCTTCTGACATTAGTCTATGTAGAAAGGATGACCATCTGTTTCAAGACTACTGTTGACAGTGAGTAAGCATCTACAATCATGGAAAACGAATCCACCGATGAGGGGAATGACCTTATTGCTTTGGGAAGGAAGCCTGAAGACAAAAAACATCTCTCTTATCTGCATACGTGTCAACTTGGGAAATCACTGCCTCTTGACAGCTTTAAATAACTTTTTTGTATCATACAAATGTGAAAAGCAATATTTTAGGCATAAACTTCATTCTCCTTCAGCAGTACAAGGTAGTCGGCTGTGCCCAGTGCATGGCTACAATACAGACTTAAAGCCACGAAGAAACCAAGGCACCTTCAGCTCATGTCACTAAGTCCTCAGATGCAGTGTCTTCTGTAAAGGACAGGATCCACAGGAGGACTTTCAGCTCTGAGAAGCTGATTCTATTACCAGGTAACTGTGGAAATGTCTGGTTCTCTGCAGCCAAACACCCTCTATAACAGAGCACTGCTCTGAAATGTGTAGGTCCTTACTTGAATGGGGAAATTATCTCTTTCTTTAATCTTGACTTTTTTTTTTTTTAACATGCCAGTGAAGGAATTTAGGTCTTGACACCAGGATTCAACTTAAGTTGGCTATGTAAAGGTCGATTTCTACTGGATTCAGTACAGAACCCAACAAGTCACTATTATCACCAGGGCTACTACTGACACTGACGATTTCGTCACTTTTACGACCATCATTAATACAATTCCTATTACTAAGACCACGGCTATCACTACTACAACCACCCCTTGCCTAGGCCTTCTGGAATAGCCTTCTCAGTGATCTCTGTAACTCTGCTTTTGCCCTTTTAACATGCATTATTGCCTTCATTCCCCCTTCATCATCCACTCTCCATGTTGCAACCTGATTGAGCTTTTAAAAGTACATATTAGATCCTATCGCCCCTCTGCTGAAAGCCCTCCAATGACTGCCCATTAGCTCAAAGTAAAATGCAAGCTGCTTATCCTGTTACACATCCTCTTCCCCCTGTTTACTGATTTCAAATGATATCTGGGTAGCTGGGGTGCAGTGGAAGGAACCACCTCTCGTTCATGCCTCAGAGCCTTTACACCTGCTATTCCCATTACCTGGAATTCTCAAGCTCCAGCCTCCACATGGGGGTTCCTTCTAGCTATTGTCCTCTCCTCTGGTCTTGTTATCACCTCCTGAGAAAATTCTTTCTAACTGCACAAAGCTGCCCCACCACTCATTCTGTAGGTTATCGCTTTACCTTTCTTATTGCCTTTGGCATAACTTGGGACTATTCTGTTTAAGTCTCAACTGTCTGTCTCTCTGACAGATGTAAACTTCATGAGGGCAGGAATCATGTCTGTTTTCACATAAAATTGTGCTGGGTCCATTGTACATGCTTGGCAAAAATATTTTGAACAAATGAATGGAGGGATAAATATTACTACTAATGGGAACTTGCATTTACTGATCATTTTCTAAAAACCAATGTGCTGTGATTTCATGATCCTAATTGAACTATATTATCAGCCTATAAGGGAGTGTTAATGTTCTTCATTTTATAGCCTGTAACAGATGCGAGGTTTAGGGAAGAAGACAAATGGAGATGCAAACATTCAGAGTCTAAATTCTCAAAAGATATACACACACTAATAAACTGTTTTATAAAATATGCTCTCTCATCTTGGCAATATACTTTCATAAAAACAGGTAAAAATCAGGCTTAAATTCCCCAGATTCCACACAGGGACACAGAGGCATAGAAAAAGATTCTTGCTGCCCAACCTTCCAACCTACTTCCCTTCTCTTATTCTGACTGTCCCACGCTGCAAGGGACATCACGTGCACAGTCTGGAGATCCCAGCTCACATGTATAAGCTCTGTCCACACCCCTCAAACAGCTCTCCCTGGACAACACTTTGCTCCTGTGGAGTGGCCATGGGAAAACAGGCTGAGCAAAGAGGCCAGGAAAGGTCATAAAAGTAGGTACAAGGTCATCTGGGCACAAGGTCTCAGGAATCCAGAGCATATTCTAAATGGGGAGATCAAGACTCCCGGTAAGGACATGCCCCTCAGTAGCATAAACTCTTCATCTTGTGAAGAAAGACTGTTCTGTTCGAGCCACTGATTCTAGTACCCATGCTTTTAACCATTCTCATGACCTTGTTCACATCACAGTAAACATATAAATTATTTGTAATGCAGACTGAGGTACATCATTCAAGCCACCACAAGCCCTGTCATGCTGCCTTGAAAGGTAAGAGGATCAGTGTTTAGACACATCAAAAATCCACTTGAGGCAAACTAGTGTCTGACCACTAGAAAGTTGAGCACTGTGCTTTACTTTTCCTTGTAAATACCCTAAAATTATAAAAATCACATGAAAACAAACCAGACTTTTTGAGGAATAGATCATTTTGTTCCAGCAAACGTTGCTGAGTTCCTACTCTGTGTCAAACCCTCTACTAAGTGCTTTGAGAAATGAAGTATAAGTGGCTGCAAAGATCAATAGGATATGGTCACCATCTTGAAAAGGTGTGTCATCCAATGGGGAAAGTGCAGATGAGCCAGTGGATACAGTAAAAAGCAGGATAAGTGATTTGACAGCCCTATAAGGAATTCATGTATCAACACAGAAAATGTGAGGTTAATTCTGAGCGAAGAATCAGGAGAAGGGCTTTATCAAGACCTAGTTATCATTCAAAGTGGATCCTGAAAAATAAGTAGGACTTTAACGGGTTGGTGGGGAGGACATTCTGAACTGACAAAACAACATGAGCAGAGGCATGACGATCACAGTGACCGCTGTTCCGCTGGCAAGTCCAAGCGGGTAGATGGAAGAATACGCCGTGAGATGAGTTTGGAAAAACAGTTCATTTCAGACTGAGGAAGATTCTGAACGAAGAGTGAAGGCATCTGAACTTTTTCAAATTTTTTTCATGTTTATTTATTCTGACAGAGCGAGAACACGCACAAGGGAGAGTGCGCACAAGTAGGGGAGGGGCAGAGAGAGATGTACAAAGAATCCCAAGCAAGCTCTGTGCTGTCATTGCAGAGCCGGATGCTGGGCTCAATCTCACAAACCGTGAGATCGTGACTTGAGCAGAGATCGATAGACACTTAACCAAGTGCGTCACCCAGGCGCCCCTGAATTTTATCTCCAGATCACAGAAGGCACTGAACAAATGTTTTCAAGGCAAGAAAGCCCATAACTCAATTATTTTAGCAACACAACTGAAGGAATTCATAAGGAGCGTAAGTTAGTATTGTTAAGGATGTGCAAGTGAGGTGAACTTTAAACAGGCCAATATCCCTGATGAACCTGGATGCAAAAATCAATAGATCAGGATACTAGGGAATCGAATTCAACAGTCCATCAAAAAAAGTATTCACCACAACCAAGTGGGATTCATTCCTATGCTGCAGGGCTGGTTCAATATTTAGAAATCAATAAACATGGTACACATTCATAAAATAAAGGATAAGATCCATATGGTCTTTTCAACAGACGCAGAAAAAGCATTTGACAAAATACAGCATTCTTTCTTGATAAAAACCCTCAAAAAGTAGGCATAGAAGGAACATACTTTAATACACACACACACACACACACACACACACACACACAAACAGGGCAATAGTGGTGGAAATGCAAAGAAATGGACAGAATTATGGAGAAGATGAATGAACAGAAATAGTTTATCATTTGATGATGGCCCCCTGCAAGGCACTGATGATAATTTCAAAGGGCCTGGACAATCAAAAGACTAATGGCCAGAGATTCAGGGGACAGGAACAGATATTATTAAATACACGGGGTTTGGAGTTTACATTGGAAAAGAGGAAGGTCTCGAATTTTCTCAGTGAAGCAGAAGCCTAAGGTCATAAGTTAAAACAGAAGAGACTGGAATATGGTCAAGGGTTCTAAACACTGTTTTGAAACTTTTCAATTATGTAATGGGACGGACTTGCATCAAGGTTGGGAAAATGGATTGCTGGGTAATTTGGATCCTTATTTTCTTGCATAATGTACCCTTTACTTGATCCACTGATAGACCAGGAATTCAGTAACAATTCTAATATTCTAAGGGTTTTAACAAGAATGTTTTATGTTCTTCTCTAGGGTTTGTACATTTTTTATTTTCTAAGTATTTATATTTTGGAAAAGAATTAGAAAAGCCGCCTTCTTATTAAGTTTGCCAACAAGACTGATCACATTTTAGATTTGTGCATTGAAGAAGTCAATGAAAACAAAAGCAGAATAGTCAACTGTGCACTGTATACAAACTAAATGCAATTACTTCAGGTCCTTCCCCTTCACACCTTTCAGTACATACTTCTGGAAAATGAGATGTTTCGCCAAGCCCTTCGATCTTGACCATAGTATATAATGGATTGAGATTTTAACTCAAAGAAAGAAAAGAAAGTCAACAATACTTTTAATGAAAAGCTCCCAGAATTGCATTGGCTCTATTTAATAGCCATTTATACAAATAACTAGTTTCACACAACTAACTGACATTCGCCTACAATTTTATCAACCTACTTTCAGAGTGTGAATAATAATAGGATTTATTTTGCCATCTCAAAATTGGCCTCTGTAAACTCACACAGTTCTAATTTATCTACCCTAATATCAGGAAGATTTAGTTGTAAGACACTTTAATTAGTGCTCTCTGGGTACTTGGTAGTTAGTTGCTACCATTTTAGCCTCTTCAGGTTTTATGCACACCCTGTAATTCTCATGTACTGCAAAGCAAATATAGATTACCAAAAGGTTACCTCTCAGAATACTTAATAAAGCTAAAAAATACATAGCAAAATAAAAAGTCTATTTCAAATGCCAGACTATTGCACAACTATATTCAAGGAACTTATCTACTGAGCTCCAAGAATCTAAAACTATGTCAGCAAGAGACAACAGTGGTAGCAGAAAGGGATGGGAGTGATACCTGAGAGGGAGAATCAATAGAAATGGGCAACTCGTTGCATGTCAAGGTCAAGGGAAGGGTCAAAGTCAAGTCCAAAATGTTCCACCTCGGTGACTTAGACAAAGACTGGGATGACAAGGCTTGAAGAGTCAGGAGAAAAAAAATAAATACTGGCAGAGGGAATAGCACTGGAAGATGGAAATATTCCACACTCAACAATGAGAGGGAAGAAGAGCCTCAGAGATGACAGAGTACCATTTGATGGGATCCATATGAGCTGACTGTCATTTCGTCAGCGATAGGAGGTAATCAGTTCAGAGTGAGGAACAATGGCCAGGGAAAGGTGCTGGTGGAACAAGAGATTCCTTTCTCCTGCCTATTCATTAACAATGGCCTAGGATTACCATTTCTGATGGAAGTAGGACATGCAGCCAATTATGAACTAGGTTTTTTTTTTTTAAACAAGGAGGCTCAGAACCCCAAATCACTCTTTTATAATAAATGCTTTAGTACCAGCTAGAGTGAAGGTTTCAAAGTAGGTGTAACAGTGACATATTTGAGGAAACCAAGGAAACCAGCTTTACCCACCTGGCAGCCCAATCTCAAAGGCTGATGGACTATCAGTCCATGATCCAAAAACATTAAAATACTGACATTTTAAGTCAACTCTCACTCTTACCTGATTACTGAATTTGTTCAAGTTCTCTGCCAACAATGGACAGAAAGTCAGGGCATCAGAAATTATTGGTTGTTCACCCAAAGCCCTGTCAACCCTTCTTGGATGCTTTCTATTGGAAAATTCCCCCCTCTACTATGTGACTCGGGGGTAAACTCAGTAGTCTGAGCAAGCATGGAAATCAAATTACTTTGCCATGGATTTAGAAAGTAATATATAACTAATTCTGGCCAATGTGACCTGAGGGAGTTGGCGACAGGGCCTGTGGTCTTAAACATGTTGTTGTTGTTGTTTCCACCTGGACATCCTGGTGTTTCAATGTGACTTGTGCAAATACACAATCATCTAGTGACCATGGGAGACAGAGCCCAAGACAGAGCCAACGGCCTGCGAATGGTATCAGGGAAAGACAGAAAGGAGATCTGTCAGGCTCTCTATTAACCAACCCTGGAAAACCTCATCCCTCAGTCCTTTTTATAGGAGATAAAACATTTGTCTTGTATTTCACTTTAGTTTTTATTTTTTGTTACTTGGAGAAAATTCCATCTTAACTGATTTAAGAGGGGCATGGGAGAGATAAAGTCCCTATTGTCTCCTAATTACCTATTTCTCTCATTGTCTGACTCTCCCATTCAGCCAAGGCACTTTTAACAGAGTACCGGTATAAGTGTTATAAAGTACATCAATTACTGCTATACACTTACACAGATCCCTGTGGTTGTCAAATTCCCTGAACACTACATTTTGGAAGAGCCCTCAGGACCATAAATCTAAATTCTGTATCTTGTGGAAGAGAGCTTTATAGCACAAAGTACAAAGAAAAGCCTTTTGAGGATACACAGATAAAAATCTTCATGAAGAATATGAAAATAAGTTTATTTCAAATCAGATAATCTAATGAGTTTTAAGATGCCTATGATTTGCTTTTTAAACAGTAGGCAATGAAAACAATGTTTTGTGTAGAATATACTGTGACTTAAAAATAGCATTTGCAAAAATTGCTTCTTTTCATTTGCAAACTATTAATAGCGAAATTCATCTAGAGCAAGTGTTCCTCTGAAGGTATGATCCTCTAAAGCTCTGCTTTATAAAATGCCAAGCAAAATTTCCCTTACATGGCCAAATAAGTTAAGGAGGAAATATCCAAACTCAGAGAAACAATTACCAGTCTCTAAGAAAAAATATATATCCATTTGGAAAGGTTCATTGGCCTGTAAATACTGTAAAACCAAAGTCTACAGTACATTTTACCCTAAATACTAAAAAAAAAAGTCATAGGAGTTTTTAATAGGCAAAGGAGATACAAGTATTCTGTATTTTTAATATAAAGAGTACAGCTTAAAGCTTCTAATGGAATCACGATAAGTTCAACAACATGTAGTTCAACAACATGATATCACCATGCAGTAAGGAAGTCCTTCGACAAAAACAGCACACACATACACACACGTTTTGTGCATTTAATTTTCTGGTAACTAAAAAAATCCTATGCAGCTTTCCACTTCCTTTAGAAGAAAATCTTCTCTAAAGTACAGTTCTAAGGATTAGAATGATAAATTTTCACAAGGAATATTCTTTCAAGAAACCTCTTAAGACCTTCTACTTAGGAACCCTTACACATGCCTGATACCGCAGGTGGGAGTGCACGTGATAGGGGAGAGCTGCAGGAGTAAAGCAATGCGGACAGAAACAACAGGAATCAAGAGGAGTAGGTCGAGTTTGTGAAAACAATGGAGAGATGCCATCAAGTGGCTGAAGAAAGAATTATTCAAGTAGGGAACGGTTTTCCTAGACATTGCCATCTGGTGGCCAATGTTGGAAATCATTTTAGACTGATAACACTATACAACATGAATATTGGTCTTTCATGTGGTCCATAATTTAAAGGTTGAGGATTCTCCATTACCGTGACCATAGGAAATCCCATTGACAACCTTTATTATGCCTTTTAGAGTGCTGAAATATTCTTAAGAAGTATTAATGATTGATGGAATATCAATGTCAATTCTAAGAGAGAGGGGAACTATATTGAAAATTATTACACCTGGCTTAACGATTTCTAGGGAACTTTTCCATGATAAACTCAAATTGAGTAGATATTTGCAACTCTATTTGAAGCTACAGGGTTTTGTTTTTTAATGCTTATTTTTGAGAGAGAGAGAGAGAGAGAGAGAGAATGAGAATGAGAATGAGAATGAATATGCACAGGGAAGGGACAAACTCCGAAGCAGGCTCCAGGCTCTGAGCTGTCAGCACAGAACCCGACTCAGGGCTCGAACTCACAAACCGTGAGACCATGACCTGAGCCAAAGTCAGATGCTCAATCGACTGAGCCATCCAGGAGCCCCAAAGCTATAGGTTTTTTGTTTTTGTTTTTTTTAATTAGCTCAAGAGATTTTTATTTTTCCTTTCCATACCCACTGGCAGCCTAATGGTAGGATCTTAGTGTTTTCTGTTATTGCTCTCATTCTGCTTTTTTGCTTTTCACCTTAAACGTACTTTAGAGATCACTTGATTAATTCAGTTCCATCTTCAAAAAATATTTAACAGTCTTTGTCAAACTGATCTATAATGGTGAGCACAATAGACCTAAGCCTACCCTCAAGAAGATTATAGCCCAGTGTAGGTGATAAACACTTGTTGATTCATTTAAAATATACATATTAAACATACACATTTCTTAGGCTGTGTTCAGGGATATATTAGGAAAAAACATCAACAACAAAAAAGGGGTTCCTACTCTAAAGGAATGCTCTGTGGCATAGAGGAGGAAGTGAACAGAGTTTGTAATAAGGACTTTTCCCAGGGAAGTGACATTTAGGCTATTCTGAGAGAAATGAAAAGCAGCCAGTAGAGGTAAAAACAGGAGAGAAGAGCTAAGGGAAGTGCACTGTATGTGCATATGCAGAGGTCCTGATGGGGGCAAAATCGCTAAAGCACGCTGAACAAGGTGGACAGTGCTACGACTTGAGGTTGGAGACAGGAGGGAGCAGCTCACTGCAGCACCTAGGTCATGGGAAGGAGTCTGACTTCGTTTATGAGCAGTGAAAAGCCACTGAAGGGATTTAATCACAAGGTAACAGTTTGACTTGTTTCCAAAACATGAGTACAGCTGCCATTGGGCAGATGAATGGATGGTTGGAAGGGAGGGAATTCTCATACTTTAAGAGAAAGTTTCCTTTCACTTTTTTTCTAAAAGGAAAAATAAATTTATTAACAATCTATTGAAACCACGTCACAGTTTTTTGCCATCTGCCTTCTGCAGCGGATCCCAATTTTTGACTTGCAAGTAGTTTTGACTTGCAAAACATTTTTTACTTCCTGATATATACGCTGGGGCTCAGGAACAGGAGGTGATGCTCATTCCGCTTCATACTCCACTTTCCCATCTGAACTCTTTCACAGCACTAATCTTACCTGCCCATGAATTAACCTGGGAATTTTGCATTCATCTTCCCTCCATGACTAGAAAATTAGCCGTGTCGTTTTTTGTTTTTTTTTTTTTTTCCCTGCAATATCAGAATACCCTCTGTATTTGGTAACTTCATTATACATATTTAAATAAAAATTCAAGTATAATACTAATCCCTTGTACTATGGAATTGTCAAGTTAGAATCTTCACCTCCCCAAATGAGAATTTAGATCCAAGCTCATTTATCTGAAGTTTTCTAATTATGGCCAGTTGAGGTAGAATACATGATTCTTTATAAAACGGCTCTTCAGACAAGAGGAATAAAGCATACTGGGATGTTTTTTCTTGAGCACTTAAGTCATATTCTAGATTCTGTTCATTTTTTATTTTTTAAGCTAGCATACCTGCTTACCTGACACTGACTTTGTTTGTTCCTGTTTCTGAAAACGATGAAAATTTGTGACACTAACCACCTCTGTCTCAGGGTCTCCCTCATATACACATAATCATGAGAAAGTCCCTCAGCAGGACCAACTTTTTGCAGCATAAAATTGTGTAGCTTTTATTGGGAATTTTTAGTAACTAAAAGTAATGACTTTCCTGCATCTAGGGAGCCAGGAGGGGCCTTATCTTCCGGGAAGTTGATTTAACACAGGAGAAACAAGTCTGAAATGGTACATAAATCCCTTTCATTACGTAACTCACTCGAGTTTTTCACTCCAAATTTGGTTCTGCATCTTGGGGCTCCCATGGCACCAGGGACTTACCTCTAGAGAACTACATTCCAACTCTATACAGTAATGGCTTATTTCCTACATCTGTCTTCCTCGTTAAAATGTATGTCTCTGTGGGCAGTTTCTTGACAGTCTTTGTATCCCCAGCATCTGATTCATTGTAAGATGCTCAACACATGTATGATGAAGAAAGAAAAAGGA
Organism: Panthera uncia; assembly: GCF_023721935.1. Lineage (NCBI taxonomy): Eukaryota > Metazoa > Chordata > Mammalia > Carnivora > Felidae > Panthera > Panthera uncia. The sequence goes on from NC_064807.1 coordinate 13,488,431, forward strand.
CTGTCAGCACTAGTTGAAAGTTTTTCTCACTCAAAGGCAAGTTTTTACTTCACAGTGAGGAACTACACGTTACGTATTAGATAATTCGCAATCAGGGGCAATTTAGGCCTCCAGGGGACATATGCCAGTATCTGGAGAAATTTCTAGTTGTCACAGCTCACAGGGGGGATTTTGCTACTGTCATTTAGTTGATAGAGGCCAGTAATGTTGTGCGACCCACGCAATGCCCAGGGTAGCCGTCTACAACACATCACAGGATCCAAGACACATCAGTAGTGCCGAGGTTGAGGTATTCACCTTTAGATTAAGAGTTTGATTACTGAGTGGCTCAGTCGGTTAAGCGTCTGACTTCAGCTCAGGTCATTATCTCACGATCTATGGGTTTGAGCCCCGCATTGGGCTCAGAGCCTGGAACCTGCTTCAGATTTTATGTCTTTCTCTCTTTGCCCCTCCCATGCTCACACAGGCACTCGCACGCGCTCTCTCAAAAATAAACATTAAAAAAAATTTTTTTAAGTTCAATTACTCTTTACACCTATTAAAATTGTACAGCAGCCCCAATTTATCCTACTAAAACTTTTCTGATTCTTTCCAAAATCTTATGATCTACCGAAACAATTTTTTAAGAGATTGAATGCAACAACATTTTAGCATACTGGCCTTGTAGATCTTTAGATGGTTTGTGAAAGCTTTATGTGTACATGGTGCTGAGGTAAAATACAAGATGGAGACGAAACTTGAACATTCACTGCATACACAAACCCATTTACCGCATGAAACCAAAACTCAATCCAGCTGATTTCATGATCACAAGTAAAATTTGGGTGATTTCTTACAAATGCGTCTGACAATCATAAAATTTAAGTTATCTTCCTAAAATGGTTTAAGATAATCACTTTTAACCAATCTTCTTCCTGGAAACCCCTGTTGTAATAACCAATCATTGTCCAAGGTTAAACAATTTCCTCATTTTTATTTTAAAAGCCATCGTATAATATTATGCCTCAGTGCTTTTATAGCAGTTTGGGATTTGAAAGCTCCCAGTTCGTCAACTCTTCTAATGTGCACAGTAATCTCTTAGTAAATACTACTTTATTGATCCAGTTTTATTTTTTACTGTTTTTGCATTTCTGACAACAGTAAGATCAAATCTTATGCAGCCTTGCAAGGGCAGAGAAGGGAAGGACAAGGAGTAAATGAGCAACTCTTCTTCCTTATCTCTTATTTAAGTAACGTTGGCAGAAATTTCCCAAATATCAGAAGACAGCCCCTACATCTTTCATCAATCACCTTCATTCCAGCAAAGCCACTCCCAGTGTTAGACTATGCTTATTTCTGTAGCTGTGGAACTGTCCTTCCTTTAGCCAGTCTACCCGAGTTCACCAAAAAATATATATATATTAAAAAATGAACATAAAGAAGTCCTTACATCTACGTTCAATCCACTGCTGGGCCTACCTTAAGCAAACATAACCAGAACCGACTATTGTGACCATGTCTGTTGATGTCTGCCTTCTCACTGCTGCAAAGCTAAAACATCTGGCTTCCCTAAATGGTCAAGTGTTCTGTTGTTTTTTAACTACTTTTTAAAACTCTCGCTTTAAAGAAAATCCTGGCTGGTTAGTCAATTTGGGGTCTCCTGAACTAGGAAACAAGAAAATGAAAATCAAAGAAGGCTTTAAAGGAATACACCATCACACCTGTTGGCTGGCCAAGCATTCACCCACCCTGAGTTTACAACCACTACCCTAACTCATCCTGGATATCCTCTCCATCCTCATGTGTCTCTGCTAAAACAACCTACTAACACGAAATATATAAAAATAAGTTAAAAGACATATGCTAAGCAGAAATTGAAAAGAGAAAAGCGTGACAATATTATTTTGCCTGATGATCTTTAAACATGGGTAAAAACATGTCTTTGCTACCTACTAAATGAGCCCTTTTGGTTCTTGTGACCTTGGGAAAGTCTTTTATCCTGTTCCAGTGCCATTTTCTTAAGTGTAATAATACGGGTTCTATATGCCTCTTGATTGTATCAACTATCCTGTTATTACCCTGAGTAAATTCATTCTCCGAATATCCTTTCTTTTGGGATAAAGCCAACTGGGCTGTTTGCCTCTTACAGACAGCTGTTGCCACAATTATCGTGTTTTCAAAAATGAGTGATCTACAGCCAACCAAGAGGAAGCGGTTAAATCAAAAGATTAAAAAAAAAACAAAAAACAAAAAACAAAACTATTGTTTCTCCTTTGATCTCCTTCCAAGATCTGAGATGTGACATATTCAACAGTGATTTCAGCCCCTCTGAAGGCCATTTTGTTCCCTTTCTCTTTTCTTCAGAGATATGGTAACCACGAATGCAAAAAAGAGCAAAGGTAGGAAGTAATCTTCAAAGTTATAAATTCTCATCATTTGTTATGGGGTCATCTCTTTCTACTACACAATGAAGTTGAAATTCAGATGCCAGTCCTGCTGGTAATTATTTCATGTCTGAAGTTACAGTGTGTTAATTAGTAACTATAGTCTTGCCTCTGTGACTTTGTTACAGTCCTAACTGAATTGCACTGGATCTCTCTCTTCCAACAAGATACCCATTCCCGTCCAACACAAGCATTAATCCTTTTCTTACCGATCACCACTCTGTGCGTGCCAGAACACAATATTTAAGAACACCGACTGTTAAGGAATTCCTAGTCGGGCACAGAATGGTGGGGTGGGGGAAGCTATATACAAATATTTTATTTTTAATCAAGTGGGATAAGAACTCCAGGAGACATCAGTACCGGGGGGATACTGGAGAAAGAAACCCATTGCTTGGGTGGGTCAGAGCAAGTTTTACAGAGATGAATCTTGAAGGATGAAGACAATCATCAGGCAAGGAAGGCAGGGGAAAACGTTTCAGGGCATGAGAGCAGTATAGCCAAGACCTGACAATATATAGGATGTTGGATCCAGATAGGTAGAGTTTGACAGGACCAAAACAGAAGTGTGGGTGTGAAAGAACACGTGTGGTGTGTACAGCCAAGGTGATAACAGAGGGCTGACCATAGCAGCTCTCATAAAGTGTGCTAAAGAATTTGTGCTGCAGCTTCTAGGTCATTGTGAATTTTGAAGGTTTAAAGAGGCAAACAAAATAGTATTTCATAAAGTGCATCCCATGAATCAGCAGGTCCTCTCTTGGTGGACTTTCAAAAAAATTTTTTTTCATCAGTAAATTTTAGGAGAGATTTTGTATTACAACAGCCTTTTAGAAAACCATAATGTGTAAATTCCTGGGGCGCCTGGGTGGCTCACTCGGTTAAGCGTCGGACTTCAGCTCACATCCTGATCTCATGGTTCTCGGCTCAGGTCACAAACTCACAGTTCATGGGTTCGAGCCTCATGTCAGGCTCTGTGCTGACAGCTTGGAGCCTGGAACCTGTTTAAGATTCTGTGTCCCCTCCTCTGTGCCCCTCCCCAGCTCATACTTCATCTCTCTCATAAATAAATATTTAAAAAGTTTTTAATTAAAAAATATGTGTAAATCTAAAAGCTCTGAAAAATCTTACAACGAAGGATCCTGTTTAACATGATATAACCTAGAATTTCCCTAACGTGTTATTTTTAACTTTCTGCAGAATGAGTGTTTGCGGAGCAATATGGAAAATGCCTGCTAATGTACTTAGATTTGCATTTTCGAAGAACTGTTTAAGGTCATTTTCTTAAACATTCTAGTAGATGGATTAGAAGAAGATATAGGTAGAAAAGTATTAGAATAGTACAGATCAAGGTGACAAGGCCTTCAGTTAATCAGACAATAAAAGAGATGAGCTCTTAGATAAAGTGTATTTAGAGGAGACATTTTAGAGACTACGGTAACTGACTGGACAGGGGGATGGGATGGGCACCATGTAAGAGAGGAGGAGGAGAAAATGGACCCCATGTTGTCAAACAGGGCAATTTAGTAGATGGGGCATCATGGGACAGAAGAGGGATATGGGAGGAAGAGCAGGTTGGGTGCAAAATAATGATTTCAGTCCTGGTGCAATGAAAATCTACATGCCATGGGCTCAATGGCTGTTCAATAAAAACTGTGAGGACTAAAATATTACACATAAAATATTTTTCAATATAATAGGAAAGGTATGGGCTTGTCAGGCTACTTAAACTATTTTCTTTACATATTTATATAAACCTATAAATTGAATTTGCACCACGAAAACTTGTGTATTTATAACACTCTTAAGGGAAATACTTTCACAAAACCTGTCATCACAAACACATGTCTCTTTTTATCACATCTGCACTTGCAGGCATACTGATTTTTTAAGCTGAGACCAGCAGAGGGCTGGTGGCTCTTTTGATAATGTCTTTTGATAGCTCAGACTCCACCATTATAGCTGATATCCTGGTAGCTGAATAAATGATCTTATTTTTCATTCAGAAGTTTGACCACTTCCTGAGAACAAAGCGACTGTTGTAATAAACTACATAAAATTGGGGGAAGGGTTATCTGGTCACTGTGTGTTAATTGCTCTGTAGGAGAATTTGCTTGCACTCATTTCCTAAATATTCATACCTCAAGAACATACATCTGAAGTTTTCATCTCTTAAAAGCATCAGGACCTACATTTCCAAAAATGATTTTATTAACACTGTTAAGTGATATTGTTCTTTCAGTCAAAAGTGGATGAATGACACAAGTTACAGAAACCAAAACCTTACACGGCATAAGTTTTCACAGTCACATTTTTTAGGTATATTACGTGGTAACCATTAATGTATCATTAAATGTGAAGTGGGTGCTGTTATTAACCCCACTTTATAGATGGGGAAATTGAATTTAAGTAGGGTTCCCAAGTTCATGCACCAAAGCTGGTAATCAGATAGAGATAGGTTGGCTCCAGAGTCTGAGCTCTTGACCCTCAGGCCGTACCTTATTTGCACTCGCCCAGAAGTGACCTTTCAAAGCTTATGCCCCTGATGTCCCCATGGCTTGTGTTTATTATAAGCAGCACGATCTTTCCATCATATGGATTTTGTATATTGAGAATAAGTTTCCTCTTAGCTCTTACTTTCCTATTCTAAAATAAATGACTTAGATAAGCTGGTATTCACCTTGTAAGATTTTCTTTTTAATTTCCATCCCCAGAGGCAATGTTTTTATTGTTCAGAGGTCATTCCTTCAAAATATACCAACACATTAAATAAGATCTTCCTGTGTGATTGCTGAACACCAGGTAATTACTTTACAACATTCATCATATTTAATCTTTTTAACATAAACAGAGTATTTTACATACAAGCAATCTGAGCTCCAAAGGGATGGTTAACTTTTACCTGGTTCCAGTACCCTGAAACTTGTCCTCTTAAAACTTCTGGGGGGAGGAGCCAAGATGGCAGAACAGCATGGAAGTTTTTTATGTGTCTCACCTCCATGAAATACAGCCAGACCAACACTAAACCATCCTACACACCTAGAAAACTGATTGGAGGATTAACACAACAATCTGCACAACCTGAACCACAGAATTCTGCAGGTACGCGGCACAGAGAGGTGAATTTGGGGAGCGAGAAGCCACGAAAGGTAGGGAACCACTTTTGCGGGTAGAGAGAGGACAGAGACTGGGCGGGGGGGGGGGGGGGGTGGGGAGGGGCATACAGGAAAAGCACCCCCTCTCCAAAAGCAGCTGGAGACAAAGCGGAAAATTAGAAACAGCCACAGGGACTAAACTAAAAAGGGAGAAAAGAGAAAGGAGAGGATTTAAATTCCATTAAGACTGTAAACAAGGGGAGCACAAAGGCTGCAACTCCGCAGCTCAATACCTGGTGGTGCTCTGGTAGGAAAGGTGAATCCCCAGGAACAGAGTGGGGTCCGGGAGGTTCTCGGGCCACACGGGGGAAAAGCGGTTCCACTGCTGGAAGGACATTTGGTAGAGACTGTTGAAGCCAGCTGGTCCCAGCAGACCCCAGAAGGCAGCCACATTCGCTGGTGTGGGGGCAAGGTCATTAAGGGTGAATCCTGGTGCCAGATGTCTGTTGTGATTTTCCATAATCCCTGAAATGCTGCTGCTACACTGTCTCGCGAACTTTTTCTGGAGCAGGCTGGCACCTGGCCACAGTCTCGGGGCTCCGGCAGCAGCAGGGTCCAGCAGGCATTCCTGGGTGCAGCCGATATTTGGCCATTGCTCATTTGGCCATTACTTGGTGAGACCCTCCCACAGAGGAGCAGAATGGGTCAAAGCCACAGTCCTTTGGAAGTAAGGAGCCAGGGAAAACAGCCACATCTGAGACAAAACTCAGGAGAGAGGTACTGCCTGGGGCCTGGTCACGGAGAGTGAAAAAACAGGGAGCAGACAAGACCTGAAGACAGAGGACGGGTGTGCAATTGCTGATCTGGGAGAAGAGATTGGCTAGCTGGGTGGCGCCATTTTCACCGATCCTGCACATGCACATATACACCTACAAGCCCTGCAACAATCCGCCCCAGTAGGGTAGCAGCACCATCTAGTGGAGTGCAGAGCTGTTACACTGAGCCCCACCCAACTGGGCCAACTTGACGCTTGAAGAACACAAGTCTCACCGCTGGATTAGTTTATGGACTATAAAGAGCTACACAGACTGACTTCTAGGGGAAAACGAAACAATTGCAGTTCTACTTCAATCTGTTAGCAGGTTCATCTATTCAATTTTCTTTTTTTTCTCTTTTACAATTCTTTTTCTTGAATACAGAAAGAAAAAATTCATTGTTTTCAATTTTTATTAAAAATTTTTGTTAATTTTTATTACTATATTTTTTACTTTTTTGTGAATTTTTTCAAATTCTATTTTACTTCCATCATTTTATTTTAGTCTGCTTCAGTGTATTCACCTTTTCAAATTTCAAACAATTTTTTTTTCTTTTTCATTTCTTTTTCTTGAATGAAGAAAAACCTCTTTTACTTTCAATTTCTATTAAAAATATTTTTAATTTTTGTTACTATTTTTTGCTTTTGTATAATTTTTTTCAAATTCTATTTTACTTCCATCATTTTCTTTTAGTCTACTACAGTGTATTCACTTTTTCAAATTTTCAAGCAGTTTTTTTTCTTTTTTCTCTTTCTTTTTTCTTAAATACAGAAAAAAAATTCATGTATTTAATTTTTACTAAAAACATTTTTAATTATTTCTACTACATTCTTTACTTTTGTGTATATTTTTTCAAATTCTGAAATACCCCCATCATCTCATTTTAGTCTACTTCAGGGTATTCATTTTTTCAAATTCTCCAACGATTTTTTTCTCCCCCTGCCTTTTTTATCCTCTTACTGTCAAACGACTTTCAACACCCAGACCAAAACACACCTATGATCTAGCATCATCTATTCGATTTGTGTGTGTGTGTTTAATTTTTAATTTTATTATTTTAATTTTAATTTTTTTCATTTAAATTTTTCTACCTCATTAATTCATTTTCTCCCTTCAAAATGACAAAATGAAGGAATTCACCCCTAAAGAAAGAGCACAAAGAAATGACAGCCAGGGATTTAACCAACACAGATACAAGCAAGATGTCTGAACCAGATTTTAGAATCATGATAGTAAGAATACTAGCTGGAGTCGAAAATAGAGTAGAATCCCTTTCTGCAGAGATAAAAGAAGTAAAAAATAGCCAGAATTAAAAATGCTGTAACTGAGCTGCAATCACGGATGGATGCAGCAGTGGCAAGGATGGACTAGGCAGGACAGAGAATTAGCGATATAGAAGACAAACTTATAGAGAATAATGAAACAAAAAAAGAGGGAGATTAAGGCAAAAGAGCACGATTTAAGAATTAGAGAAATCAGTGACTCATTAAAAAGGAACAGCATCAGAATCATAGGGGTCCCAGGAAAGGAAGAGAGAGAAATAGGGGTAGAAGGGTTATGTGAGCAAATCATAGTAGAAAACTTTCCTAACCTGGGGAAAGACACAGACATCAAAATCCAGGAAGCACAGAGGACTCCCATTAGTTTCAACAAAAACCAACCATCAACAAGGCATATCATAGTCAAATTCACAAAATACTCAGACAAGGAGAGAATCATGAAAGCAGCAAGGGAAAAAGTCCCTAACCTACAAGGGAAGACAGATCAGGTTTGCAGCAGACCTCTGCACAGAAAGTTGGCAGGCTAGAAAGGAGTGGTGGGATATATTCAGTGTGCTGAATCAGAAAGAAATATGCAGCCAAAAATCCTTTGTCCAGCAAGGCTGTCATTCAAAATAGAAGGAGAGATAAAAAGTTTCCCAGACAAACAGAAATTACAGGTGTTTGTGACCACTAAACCAGCCCTGCAAGAAATTTTAAGGGGGACTTTCTGAGGGGAGAAAAGATGAAAAGATACTTATAAAAATAAATACCAAAAGCAACAAAGATTAGAGAGGACCAGAGAACACAACCAGAAACTCCAACTCTACAAACATCATAATGGCAATAAATTCCTATCTTTCAGTACTCACTCTAAATGTCAATGGACTCAATGCTCCAATCAAAAGACATAGGGTAACAGAATGGATAAGAAAACAAGATCCATCTATATGCTGTTTACAAGAGACCCGCTTTAGACCTAAAGACACCTTCAGATTGAAAATAAGGGGATGGAGAACCACCTATCATGCTCATGGTCAACAAAAGAAAGCCAGAGTAGCCATACTTAGACAATCCAGACTTGAAAATAAAGACTGTATCAAGAGATGCAGAAGGGCATCATATCATAATCAAGGGGTCTATCCACCAAGAAGACCTAACAATTATAAACATTTATGCACCAAATGTATGAGCACCCAAATATATAAATCAATTAATCACAAACATAAAGAAACTCATTGATAGTACCACAATAGTAGGAGACTTCAACACCCCACTCACAGCAATGGACAGATCATCTAATCAAAAAATCAACAAGGAAACAATGGCTTTGAATGACACACTGGACCAGATGGACTTAACAGATATATTCAGAACATTTCATCCTAAAGCAGAATATACATTCTTCTCCAGTGCACATGGAATGTTCTCCAGAACAGACCATATACTGGGACACAAATCAGCCCTAAGTAAGTACAAAAAGGTCGAGATCATACCATGCATATTTTCAGACCACAACGCTATGAAACTCAGAATCAACCACAAGAAAAAAATTGGAAAAGTAACACATACTTGGAGACTGAAGAACATCCTACTAAAGAATGAATGGGCTAACCAAGCAGTTAAAGAGGAAATTAAAGAGTATATGGAAGTCAATGAAAATGTTAATACCACAACCCAAAACCTCTCGGATGCAGCAAAGGCGATCCTAAGAGGCAAGTATATAGCAATCCAGGCCTTCCTAAAGAAGGAAGAAAGCTCTCAGATACACAACCTAACCTTACACCTTAAGGAACTGGAAAAAGAACAGCAAATAAAACCCATAACCAGCATAAGCCAGGATCTAATAAAGATTAGAGCAAAAATTAATGCTATTGAAACCAAAAAAACAGTAGAACAGATCAATGAAACCAGAAGCTGGTTCTTTGAAACAATTAACAAAATTGGTAAACCACTAGCCAGTTTGGTCAAAAAGAAAAAGGAAAGGACCCAAATAAATAAAATCAAGAATGAAAGAGATCACAACCAACACAACAGAAATAAAAACAATAAGAGACTATTATGAACAACTATATGCCAATAAAATGGGTAATCTGGGAGAAATGGACAAATTCCTAAAAACATATACACTACCAAAACAGAAACAGGAAGAAATAGAAAATTGAACAAACCCATAACCAGTAAGGAAACTGAATTAGTAATCAAAAGTCTGCCAAAAAACAAGAGTCCAGGGCCAAATGGCTTTCCAGGGGAATTCTACCAAATGTTTAAGCAAGAGTTAACACCTATTCTCTTGAAGCTGTTCCAAAAAAAGACAGAAATGGAAGGAAAACTTCCAAACTCTATGAAGCCAGCATTACCTTGATTCCAAAACCAGACAGAGACCACACTAAAAAGGAGAACTACAGACCAATTTCCCTAATGAACATGGATGCAAAAATCCTCAACAAGATATTAGCCAACTGGATCCAACAATACGTTAAAAAAATTATTCACCATAACCAAGCGGGATTTATACCTGGGATGTAGGGCTAGTTCAATATCTACAAAACAATTGTTGTGATTCATCACATCAATAAAAGAAAGGACAAGAAACACATGATCCTCTCAATAGATACAGAGAAAGCCTTTGACAAAATACAGCATCCTTTCTTGATAAAAACCACCAAGAAAACAGAGACTTAAAGATCATACCTCAAGATCATAAAAGCCATGTATGAAAGACCCAACGCTAATATCATCCTCAATGGGGAAAAATTGAGAGCTTTCCCCCTAATGTCAGGAACAAGACAGGGATGTCCACTCTCAGCCTCTGCAATCAGACAACACAAAGAAATAAAAGGCATCCAAATAGGCCAGGAGGAGGTCAAACTTTCACTCTTCACAGATAACACGATATCCCAAATGGAAAACCCCAAAGATTCCACCAAAAAACTGCTGGAACTGATCCATGAATTCAAGCAAAGTTGAAGGATATAAAATCAATGCACAGAAATTGGTTGCGTTCCTATACACCAATAATGAAGCGACAGAAAGAGAAATCAAGGAATCGATCCCATTTACAGTTGCACAAAAAACCATAAAATACCTAGGAATACATCTAACCAAAGAGGTGAAAAATCTATACACTTAAAACTATAAAAAGCTTATGAAAGAAATTGAAAAAAACACACAAAGAAATGGAGAAAGATCCCATGCTCCTGGATAAGAAGAACAAATATTGTTAAAATGTCCATAATACCTAAAGCAATCTATATATTCAATGCAATCCCTATCAAAGTAACACCAGCATTCTTCACAGAGCTAGAATAAATAATCCTAAAATTTGTATGGAACCAGAAAATACTCCAAATAACCAAAGCAATCTTGAAAAAGAAAACCAAAGCAGGAGGCATCACAATCCCAGACTTCAAGCTATACTACAAAGCTGTAATCATCAAGGCAGTATGGTACTGGCACAAGAACAGACACTCAGATCAATTGAAAAGAATAGAGAACCCAGAAATGGACCCACAAATGTATGGGCAACTAGTCTTTGACAAAGCAGGAAAGAATATGCAATGGAATACAGTCTCTTCAGCAAGTGGTGCTGGGAAAACTGGACAGTGACATGCAGATGAATGAACCTGGACCACTTTTCTTACACCATACAAAAAAATAAACTCAAAATGGATGAAAGACCTCAACGTAAATAAGACAGGAAGCCATCAAAATCCTCGAGCAGAAAGCAGGCAAAAACCTCTTTGATCTTGGCTGCAGCAACTTCTTATTCAACAGGTCTCCGGAGGCAAGGGAAACCAAACCAAAAATGAACTTCTGGGACCTCATCAAAATAAAAAGCCTCTGCATAGTGAAGGAAACAATTAGCAAAACTAAAAGGCAACCGACAGAATGGGAGAAGGTATTTACAAATGACCTAACAGATAAAGGGTTAGTATCCAAAATCTATAAAGAACTTATCAAACTCAACACCCAAAAAACAAATAATCCAGTGAGGAAATGGGCAAAAGACATGAATAGACACTTCTCCAAGGAAGACATCCAGATGGCCATCTGACACATGAAAAAATGCTCAACATCACTCATCATCAGGGAAATACAAATCAAAACCACACCTCACACCTGTGAGATATGTGAGATACCACATCATACCTGTCAGAATGGCTAACATTAACAACTCAGGCAACAACAGATGTTGGTGAGGATGCAGAGAAAGACGATCTCTTTTGCACTGCTGGTGGGAATGCAAGCTGGTGCAGACACTCGAAAACAGTATGGAGGTTCCTCAAAAACCTAAAAATAGAACTACCCTACAATCCAGCAATTGCACTACTAGGCATTTATCCAAGGGATACAGGTGTGCTGTTTCGAAGGGACACATGCACCCCCATGTTTATAGCAGCACTATCAACAATAGCCAAAGTATGCAAAGAGCCCAAATGTCCCTCGATGGATGAATGGATAAAGAAAATGTGGTATGTTTGTGTGTGTATACACAATGGAGTATTACTCGGCAATCAAAAACAATGAAATCTTGCCATTTGCAACTACGTGGATGGAACTGGAGGGTATTATGCTAAGTGAAATTAGTCAGAGAAAGACAAAAATCATATGATTTCACTCATATGAGGACTTTAAGAGACAAAACAGATGAACATAAGGAAAGGGAAACAAAAATAAAATAAAAACAGGGAGGGGGACAAAACAGAAGAGACTAATATGGAGAACAAACTGAGGGTTACTGGAGGAGGTGTGGGAGGGGGGATGGGCTAAATGGGTAAGGGGTATTAAAGAATCTACTCCTGAAATCATTGTTTCACTATATGCTAACTAATTTGGATGTAAATTAAAAAAAAAAGAAATAACATTTAAAACACACACACACACACAAAACTTATAGACTACATACTATTGGAGGTAATTATGATGGATTCATAACCTTAGTTTCTTAATGATAATCATTATAGTTGAATACCTGACTTCCTCAATTTTAACAGTACATTTATGTCAATGGCTTTAAGGAAAATTGGAAAAATAAAATAAAATCACAATAATCCCACCATTTACAGTAACTGATTCATTTTTTCTCTTATAAAACTTATGGTACTGATTTTACTTAACATTTAAGTTTTTTCACAGCTATCATTTGTAATGGCTCCATCTTCTTTCACTTAGTTGACATTGTAACTTAATCTCCTCTCATTGATATGCATTTAGTTTGCTCACAACTAGGTATTTTTTAAATGTTCTAGCGAGCAAATGTGTACATGGGTTTTTTTTCTATTCTCTTCGGTTATTCTACAGAATTAAGTTTTTTAAAGATTTTTTTTGTTTGTTTTTGTTTTTTTATAACAAGCAGGTGACTCACAGGGCAGGCAAACGACTCTTTTGCTTCAAGTTTACTTCCAAGACCATGAGAAAGGAAAGGCAATGAAGTCTTCTGCGACTCTAACAGTATCTTCATTTTTCAGTTCTTCCACCCATAGTTCATGGAGTTCATCACAGATCTCCATGGAATGGTCAGTTAACACAGGATATGTGTACAATGACACATTCCTTGTGCTAATTTACCTTGGCTTATTTACCTTCTCTCTATAACCCTTAGATTGTTCTCCATACAGGACACAAGCAAGGCTATCTGTTGATTTTGGGATAATCCCAGTGAGTCCAGCAGTAAGGTGTCTATGAATATAGATAAGGGCCACAGAATCAGCTGAGGAAATAACCACCCGAGGTCTCAAATAGACAACCTTCTCCCCTATTCTGATTTGAACTAATCCCTACCCCCTTGGTCTAAGCCCTCAATTAATGCCATCACAGTTAACCCAATTAAGATTCTGAAGTGCAAGGGAAAGGAAGGCAAAGTGACAAAAGGGTCATGAGCTGAGGAAGAAAAGTCCACTGTGGAATGGTATTCTCCCTCTAGAAGCTGGAGAGAGTTGACAATAATGGAACGTAGCTACCTTATCTTCTCTACTGTCTCATATACCCAGGAAACAAAAGTGGATGTTGTTTCAGTAATCACATTAAATGACCCAAAGGAGAGTCCCCAAATCAGCAAAGGAGTAGCATCAGAAGAAAGTAACAGATGAGCCTTCACCACCTGCAGGGTCTGAGAGCTTTACACCCATTCACTTTTGATCCTGACAAAACCTCTCTAAGGTGGGAACCACTGCTACCCATCTTACAGATGAGGAAATCAAGTCTAGCAAAGTTGGGTTGACTTACTCAAGATTTCCTGTCAACAGAACCTGATTAAGAGCCCAGCAAAGCATAACTCTCAGATCTGCACAGGAACCTCTAATACCTCTCTGGGTTTCTGTAAGCTTCATTTCTGCCTTTTTCCTCACATTTTAAAACTATTCCATCTTCCACCCTCTATGTCCCCAAGAAGAGTATTTCCAGAATAAGGATATTTTGAGTATGTACTTAATGCCACATTAGTTTTAAAAAGCCTTAGAAGCATGTTGTTTGCCTGTGGGTTTATCATTTTTCATTAATGCAAGAGAAAAAAAATGTTTACATCTTACCACAAGGTGTCTTAAAGAAATACACTTAATTTGGATGGTGGCAGAGACAAGTATTTTTATGAGTACAAAACACCCACTCCAATCTCTTAAATCCAAGTGTGGGATCTTTAATATTGTAAAATGGATTAAGGGAAAAGATGAATTGGAGCTTTTGTAACACAAAATACATAAAAGTTAATATATGCACTCTTTTATAAATATACTACCCTTTTTTAAAAAATTGTGTAGGGTTTTATTTTTGAAAGAGATACAGTGAGTGGGGAGGGGCAGAAAGAGCCAGAGACCTCATCTGAAGCAGGCTCCGAGCTGTCAGCACAGAGCCTAACATAGGGCTCGAAGTCACAGACCGCGAGATTATGACCTGAGCCGAAGTTGGACACCCAACCAAGCCACCCAGACACCCCATGTTACACATTTTTTAAATAATCAAGTTATCACTTTGTGGGTTTAAATTTTGTTTAATTTGAGAGAGAGAGAGAGCGTGCGCACGCACCCACAAGCCATGGAGAGGTGCAGAGAGAGGACCTTAAATAGGCTCGACACTCAGCGTGGAGCCTGATGTTGGGCTTAATTCCACGACCCTGGGACCATGACCTGAGCTGAAACAGAGTCGGATGCTCAACTGACTGAGCCATGCAGGTGCCCTAAATTTTCTTTGAGCATAATGAGATGTCCTAGAGTAGTCACAGAGACCACCTGGGTTATCTTTTTTGACAGTAATTTAAATTGCTCATGTAGTTTATTAAGTTTGTTTTCTCTCACACCCTTTAGAAGAGATTTATTTGGACCAAAGATGGAACTGTAAATTACTAAGACTGATTTTTCCAAATCTTTGACAAGGTGACATTTTAGGATATGTAAGCGAATATGCATGCCAAAGAGCTATTCCTTTATTGTGTCAGCTGAGTATACACATCAAATGAGGCAAAGTTCAAGACTTCCTTGAGTCCAGTTTCACTCAATTTCCCAATGTTTCTCTACCCCCATCATTTGTTTTCAAACATCGGTTTTTCAACTGATGCTCAAGTCTCTTTCCATTGCTTTCACTCCTGAGACACTGAGTAGCCTAAGACTCTTCCTAAGTCTATTACAAGTCTCAAGAATGATGGATAATCTCTCTTGATATTAACATTAATGTCTTTAGAAAGGAAAATGTGAATACACCAATGTCCAACAGTTGGCTGGGTTATTTGACTATTTCCTGCTGTATAGTTCTTCCCTCATACAGTCACCTCATTTAACCCATGACTGTTCTCTCTCACATCCTAAATTCAAGTAATGCACTCAACTGAAATCCCCAACTGTCATGGTTATTATCAACTGATGTCATACCCTGATTTCCCTTTGAGGATACAGAGCCTGTCTTTCCACTGAATGTTAACTGAATTGCCATGGCTCCCCCTCTGGCTAGAGTAAGGGATTGGTATTGTAAGGGATTGGTATTTATCTCCAGTTCCAATGCCATGAGTAGCTGACACCCATCAGGACCTCTCAAACCTGAAAGCTCCACTGCAGTCCACATCAGAAAGCTAGGACATTGCTGCTAGTTCCTGGCTTTTTTCACATTCTAGTTCACCCCTGTGGATTCCAATGCAGAGTCCTAGTGAACTGAAGCTGGATGGGTTGTCTTCATTTTACCAGGACTTAGGTTCATAGGATTCTGGGCATCGAAACCTGGAGAATAATTTTTTTAAGGATGCCCAAAAGAAGTGTCAAAATAAAACTAACGGTTATGAATATGGACTAACCTGGTAATTTTTATATCATCAGGGAATGATGAAATATAGCATTCTGAAAATTTATGTCCCAGCAAGGACAAAATCATTGCATTATATGCTAACTACCTTGGATGTAAATTTAAAAAATAAATGACACAAAAATGTAAAAAAAACAGAATAAGGAAAAAATAAAATCACTGAGAATATAAAACAGAAAAACTACTTCTTGGTAGAAATAACCTGCATTAAAAGAAATGCTGTTTAAAAAAAATTAGGACATCAGTGGAAAAACTGGTGAAATACCAATAAACTCCAAAATTAAATTAATATTGTATCACTGTTAATCTCAGTTTTCATCATTGTGCTATAGCTCTTTAAGATGTCAATATTGGTGAAATCTGGGTATACAGGAGCTCTCCGATCTATTCTGTCAAATTTTCTGTAAGTCTAAAATTATTTCCAAATAAGTTTTTTTAATAAAAAAAAAAGGGGGGACACAACCATTTCCTTTTAATAGTAGGTACATACAGTCCATTACACTATTTACATTTTCTTCTTTTCTCTTTTTGTGTCTTGGTCCCTTTCCATTAATTCCCTTCCGGGAATCCTCTAATTCCTTTTCTCTTTCTCCCCCTTTCTAACTTCACCTTAAGTGGCAAAATGAGCACAGAAGCCTAAGTAAAATTTTAATGTGTTCTAGGTTTTCTTTAGAAAACAAAATATTAATCTTTTTTATTTAAAATATTTTTTTAACGTTTATTTATTTATTTATTTATTTTGAGACAGAGAGAGACAGAGCATGAACGGGGGAGGGTCAGAGAGAGGGAGACACAGAATCTGAAGCAGGCTCCAGGCTCTGAGCTGTCAGCACAGAGCCTGACGCGGGGCTCGAACTCACGGACCGTGACATCATGACCTGAGCTGAAGTCGGCCGCTTAACCGACTGAGCCACCCAGGCGCCCCAAAATCTTTTAGTTTTGAGAGAGAGAGAGAGACAGAGCATGAACAGGGGAGGGGCAGAGAGAGGGAGACACAGAATCTGAAACAGGCTCTAGGCTCTGAGCCATCAGCACAGAGCCTGAGGCAGGACTTGAACCCTCAAGCCGTGAGCTCATGACCTGAGCTGAAGTCGGCCGCTCAACTGACTGAGTCACCCGGGCGCCCTAAAATATTAATCCTTTGAATGCCATATTCTTTCTCCTCCCCCAAAAAAGAAGTCCTGCTAAATGAAGAAAAGTTAATTTTAATTCCACGTGAATCAAGTTTAAAAGAATAAGAGGGAGAGAAACAGAGAGAAAGGGAGAAAGAGAAAGAGATGAAGAATGCTAACCCTGTTAGTCATTAATGGCAAAATCATGGAGTGCCCCAGGACCTATTTTACCAACCTGGAGTACTTGACCCCCTTCATCATCCAATCCCACCCATCCAGCCTCCTGGCCTCCTTCCCAGGTCCCATCATCTTTGCTTGACTACCAAAGTTTCTTCACACTCAATTTAACTATCACTTCCTCAGAAAAGCTTCCTAAGAACCCCCGCATTCTCACCCACCATGATAAGCTCTTATATCCTAGAATATTACTTTATGGCACTTATCAAAAATACAGCAAACAAATTATTCATGTAATCATATTTGTCTTCCTTTCTAGATTGGAAGCACCAGGAAGGAAAGATCTGTTTCTGTTTCATTCATCACTGTACTCCAACACCCAGCACAGTGGCTGCCCACAGGGAGTGCTCAGTACCAATAGATGGTTGGGGAACGAATAAAAGGAATGCAAGGACAAATAAATGGATGACAATTTTCCCAAGGACTCTGCACATCAGTCCTTCCAGTTACTCCTGTAGTTCAAAGACAGATTCTGAAGTCCTGAGGAGGCTCTTTACTCTGCCTATTGATCATCTCTGCCTTCCCTGCTCCAAGGACCTCAAACTCCACGGCCCATACCTCACTTCCCATGCCAAGGCTCACTCTCTCGGTCATATTATTATATTTGCTTCTTAGAATGCCCAGAGATCCAAATAGGCACTTATTTGCTGCCACGCTATCTAAATGGACAGGACAGAAGACAGACTTGTGTGATTTTAGTTGTTATTCCCAGTGGGTGATAAATGAGAACACTCATCACATAAGTAAATCAAGCCTCAGCTATTCTTGACTGTTGTATCCATAGCTTCCCAGGTGTATGGACGAGACAGATTATTTTCTATTTCAGTGTAGTCAAAATCCCTTGAAATCAATCAACTTGAAGGTGTTGTTACAAGTTCTGGTGACTACATGACAAGGAGGCAACATCGCTGGGAAACACTGCAGTACTTTACATCGATTATTTAAAATGGATTTGAGCTGATTGGTTAACATTTATTAGGTCTCTGATACATCAGAGACTATGAACCAGGTTGTGTCATTATACAGTTATGGTACTTACAACTAAATGTTCTCAATGGGGACCTCCATGTCCTAGTGTAGGTTTGTGGTGGGAATAGCAATTATACTGGTCTCTGGGGAACCGAGAAGGCTTCTCAGAGGAAGGAAGATCTGCATGATCTTAAAAAAAATATTTAAAAATATATATGATTGAAGGACATTTCATCAGGCAGAGCAAACCCTATGTGTAAAGGAATGAAGATAGGAAAGTATATGTCATACTTTCCGGTGGATACCACCTTAACGTGCAGGGTGAGGGCACAGGTAGAGGGTCAACCAATATGTTTTTGAATTGTATAACGAAGGTACACCCCTATTAAAAATACTTTGAATTATAAAGACGTAAAAAGCTTAGTAGATACATCTTTGAAGAGTCAGCAGGTTATATGCAAGATCCTAGAAAGCACCGGTATTCCTGTTCTTGTGTCAAAACAAACATAAGAAGAGAAAATGCCACATCAAAACCCTTAGACCTGGAGCAAAGGTTAATTTTGTATACATGATTAGGCCAGAGACTATGAACAATTCTATGTGCTACATTTCTTATCGTTGAAATATTTCAAGGGGCAGGATACAAGTATGGCAGGTATTTAAAGAGTAAGACTGAATACATTCCTCCTCCAAGTCAGCAAACCATGGCCAGAATCTGAGCACCTACACAGACCAACAGAGCAGAATAAGCTCATTTTAAGTAAAAGGCCGCATTTCCTCTTGAGGTTGGAACCACCTTACAAAGGGCAAGACTCAGCACTGGCCAGTGAGCTGGAGGGTTGAAACATGGGTCAAAAGAAAAGCTCTTCTTTCATGTCTGAAGTGAATTCTCTAAAAAGGAGTTAAAATCTGCCTTTTAACAGCATGAAAAGTACTGGAAATATTGGAGTGAATGACACTCTATAGCAAGTAACAAGGAGAACGTCAACTGCTTGAGCAGAAAAGGAACAGAGTCCTTGAAACATTTATAAAATACCTCCTAGGTGTATTATTGCCTGAAATTCCCTGAGGATTTTGGTTCCTATATATGGTCAGGATCCAAAGTACAGCCTCTTTTATGCTGACAAAACAGGAGGTCAAAGCTGCTATAGAGAAGTTGACACTATGTTTAAATCCCTGGATCACTCTTGTTCAATTACTCAACAGAGGAGAATAAATATTTATACATCTCGTCTTTATAGGAGTTTGCACAATATGACCATCAAGGGTAAAAGTCAAGCTTCCTAAGTCTAATTCATTCTCTTTATCATTTTAAGTTTTCAATTTCTATTCAGTTGTTAAAATTATACTTTTGTTCCCCATGTAGTCATGCAGTTTTTGTTACTCCTTTGTTTAAAAGATTCAGCATTCTCCCCACACTCAAAATATAGTCCAACGCCCCCATAAGATCCTGTGTCATCTGCCCTTGCTTTTTGGACTTATCCCATACAATTCTCCTTGTTCAGGCTAGTCTTAAGTCTATTGTTTGAAAACTTAAGGGTTTCCCTGCCTCAGTGTCCTAGGATCTGCTGTTCCCTTCAGTTAAAGTGCCCTACACCTCTAAGTATTCACCGAATAGATGGCTACACATTATTCTGGCCTCAGTTCAACTATCCCTTCCTGTGGTAGCCAGCATCCAAGAATCCCACTAAAGATCTTCACTTTCTAGAATTCATATCCTCCCATGCTGCAGCAGCATTAATATGTGTGACCAATAGAATAGAATGGAAGGGATACAACGTGATTTTGAAGGTGAAGAAAACCTATTGCTGCTCTCACGTTACTATCTTCGATCATTGGGTTTGGGGACACCAGTCAACACGTCATGAGGAGACTTGTACAATCATTATGTAAAGATCCACTTGGAAGCAAACTGAAATGTTCTTTCAACAGTCACGGCAGCAGATTCTCCAGCCCTGGTCAAGCTTTCAGATGACTGCAATCTCCTATGAGACTCTGAGATAAAACTACCCAACTTCGTCATTAGTGAATTCCTGTCTGACAAAAATCACCTAATAGAGTAAAAATTTTTTAAGCAGTTAGGTTTGGGGTAATTTGTTACAAAGCATAAACTCTTACACATTCTCATACTGGTCTCCCCTGACACACAACCTAAGAAAACCTTAGGCCTGTGACATGTTATGTAATTACTCCATTTTGTCTTTGTTCTCGTACTGAGGCATACCTTATCATCTTGTTCTTTGGTGGTTGTTTTTTATCACTTTTTTACTCCACTGGAACTAAGCTTCTCTAAAGCAGAAACTTTGTCCGCCCAATGCATCAAAGATTAGTCCCAGAATGGGTCATCTAGAGTAGATGCTTAATAAATACCTGGTGGAAAAAATAACTTGATACTCCGGAAATTTGATTTCACTTGTTCTCCATAGCATATAGGAGGTTGGCTAATTGCATCCCTCTCTCATCCTGGGTGGTGGTCACCGGCCTCAGATTCGTATAAGAGTAAGGAAGTATTTGTACCCAACCAAGATGATGAACCAGGGATCCCAGCTATCCCTCAGGCAAAATCTCATGTCCTCAACTGCAGAAAAAAAAAAAAAAGGTTTTTTTTTGTTTTTCTTTCTGAATAATAACCACTATTTTTAAAGGAATATCCAATATTCTAGGGTAGAGAATATGAAAATATAGTAGACATGAACAAAATGTAGAGAAGTTTTTGTTTTTAGCAAGAACTGGGAAAACTACTCTAAGATCTGAGTAAGGTAGAAGTAATGATTACTAGGGGGAAAAAAAAGAAGTATCATAATGAGACGGACAAGTAAGGATAATATATATAATCCTTCAGACTACCTAAAAAGATACACATCTGAATTGTCTTAAGCAGTTTTAAGAGCCAAGGAAAAAAATATTGCTGTATTCCAACCACTGCTTCTGCTAAGTTGAACATATTTTTAAAACTTCTACAGAGGTACATGGTTTAAGACTTCACAAGCAGATGGTAGGTATAGCCTATACACAATTCCATCACTGCAAATATGGATAAGAGATCTATATGCAGCCAACATACGTATCTACACACCCTGCATGTATTTTCATGCGGTTTCTTCTAAAAATTCAGTGGGGAAAACTAGATCTGTTCTTGGCTTCATTTCACAAAGCCCTCTCAGCCCCTCTGGCTGAGGTCCTGCCATTTGTACAAAGGCACAGCTGCAGCAAGTGTTTAATCCCAGCTCTCAAGGAGGGAGCAACATTGTACCTCCTCACATCTTCGTGTCCTAGTATCCTCGCCACATGTTTCTATAGGAATGACTTTCAATCAAAAGACATCAAGGAAAGGCATGCGTGGCACTGTGGTGGAGTCTAAAAAGGATCAAGAACTATTATTCTCCCTCCCTGGAGGGGGGGAATCTAGTGGCTCCTCTCCTTCCTCTTGAGGAGACCAGATCTGTACCACTTATTCCAGACTTGTTTGCCAGATGGAAAGCCTAAAACCTAACTTGGGGTAACAGAGAAAATCCCTCTTAACTCCAAACTCGGGAGGGAGAGCTGTGCTTCAAAGGAATCTTGGAGACAAATCCTACAAGTAGCAAACTGAAATGAGAGTGAGTCCTTCACACAGTGCCTGGGTGCAAAGGAAGTGTTGGTTTTAATTGTTTTAATTTTTAATTTTTTAATTTACATCCAAGTTAGTTAGCATCCAGTGCAATGATTTCAGGAGTGGATTCCAGCAATTCATCCCCTATGTCTAACACCCAGTGCTCATCCCAACAAGTGTCTTCCTTAACACCCCTTACCCATTTAGCTCATGCTCCCATCCACAACCCCTCCAGCCACCCTCAGTTTGTTGTATTTAAGAGCCTCTTAGGTTTTGTCCCCCTCCCTGGTTTGTTTGTTTGTTTGTTTTTTTTTTTTTGGCTTCCCTTCCCTTTTCATTTGTTTTGTATCTTCAATTCCACATGAGTGAAGTCATATGGTATTTGTCTTTCTCTAATTTTGCTTGTACCCTCTAGTTCCATCCACGTTGTTGCAAATGGCAAGATTCTTTTTGATTGCTGAGTCATACTCCAGAGTGTGTGTGTGTGTATGTGTGTATCACATCTTTAGCCATTCATCTGTCGATGGATATTTGGGCTCTTTCCATACTTTGGCTATTGTCAATATCACTGCGATAAACATCAGGTTGTGTATGCTGCTTGGAAACTGTATTTTTGTATTCTTTAGGTATATTGAGGAACCTCCATACTGTTTTCCAGAGTGGCTGCACCAGCTTGCATTCCCACCAGCACTGGAAATAAGATCCTCTTTCTCCACATTCTTGCCAACATCTGTTGTTGCCTGAGTTGTTAATGTTAGCCATTCTGACAGGTGTGAGGTGGTATCTCACTGGGGTTTTGATTTGTATTTCAGTGTTTGGGTTTTTTCTCATTTTCTTCTTCATTTTCCATCATTAAGAGATCAAGAAAAGGCAAGTGGCACAGAAAGAAACTGACATTTTTAAAAGGCGATTACAATTTCCTAGAGCTAGAATCTCAGTAAAAATTTTTGCAAAGTAAAAAAAAAAAAAAATTGTACAGCCCTGTAAAGGGTTTTAGTGTTAAGTCTATTTGTAAATAGACTGCACACAGCCCAAATAAGCCAGTACTTACTCATCACTTCTGAGAGAAATTCAAGTTATGTAATTCTGCTCTTAAATATTAACTCATTTTTTCACTCAATGTATTTACTCATCTCCTAAGTACTTAACCAACTTGAGAGTTCCAAAGATGAGGCAGACTCAGGTTTGTAACCTAGAATGAAAAGGTTAAACGCAGATGTATCCACTAGACCAGGCTCGCATACCTGTGCAAAATATATTTCTGGTCAATGCTGCTGTGACTCCTTAATAGAAACTGTAATAAATTCTTTGTACATTTTTATATATTTTATCCTGTCATGTGATATTCTATTATTTATTCATTATGCTCTATGTGAAGCGTTCAGATGTAGGGTTCTATTAAGGTAAAGCAGGAGCCAAAATCTAAAAATGTGCATGAAAGTAGAGAAATTGTATTGAAACGTGTTTAATTCTTTAACAATTTTCTACGACCAGAGTTCTGAAGTTAAGAGTTCACCAATTTTTGGCTTATTCTATGATCTCCCCCCTCCCACCCTTCGCCACCAGAGGTACATCTAGT
This sequence comes from Panthera uncia, assembly GCF_023721935.1. NCBI lineage: Eukaryota > Metazoa > Chordata > Mammalia > Carnivora > Felidae > Panthera > Panthera uncia. The sequence continues at coordinate 13,511,795 of NC_064807.1, forward strand.
TCCATCTACATGGCTCTTCAACAGTGATTACTAGAGCCAAGCCAAAATTACTACATATGTTATTGACAAGCAACACCACAATGTTTGATCAAAGAAAAAGATGGTCCTGCTACCTGCCCCCTCATCACCAATCTTGTTTTCCTGTCTTTTTCCTTTCATCTCTTGCCTCAAGGACAGAGAGTTTGCACTATCAGGCCAGTAGAGATCAGTAAGTGAAAACTAAGTTATCATCATGCCCTCTAATTCCCCTCTTCGGGTGGTCATTAATGGTGTCAGTAAGGTCATAACATCAAAGGAAGGCCTTTGTGTGATTCTGGGAGCTTTACATTGTTTGTTCTTACTCTATTCCCTAAAGTGCCAATGAAGCATGCTGTGCCCATGACTGATTTGAAACTTAGGGGAGATCATGCAACTCTAAAAAATTATTTCAGTTTTCAGCATATTCTCGAGTTTGTTCTTAGTCCAAGGCCTGGCTTACTACGCCTTAGACACAGGTCTGCTGGGCATGAAGAAATATGCCCTCTAACCCACCATGAGCTTCGTGTTACGACCTTCACAGTATCCCATATACATCCTACACAGTGTTCGCCAGGACTCTTCTCCCTGAGATAATCCTGTCAACTCCAGTTCCTGGCAATATAGACTATCCCGCTTCTTGCCTCTGAGCAAGTATTTAAGAATAACTCATGTCCATAGAGAGAAACCATGCATTTCTTCATCTGCTACCAACAGTTTCCGTATAACATGCCTTCCCTCCTCCTCTAGAGCTGTGAGCTCATCATCCCTCCTGTCCACTGGTTCACCTGCACCCCAGGCTGATCCAGGGGCTCAGCCCCACTTTGACTGTGACAGGGCCATGCCAGAAAGAAGGTTCCTTGCCAAAGGAACTTTGAATTTGACCTCAGAAATCTCCAACTGGATTTCAAAAGACAAATTTCTACTTTACAGAAAGTTTTCTTTGTTCAAGGACCAGCACTGAGAGTTCTATTTTGATTTGGGATGCAACTGATTTTTTTTTTAAGACTTTAGAGTAAGACAACAGGATAGTACTACCGTCCTGCATCCCCATCACTTACATGTACCACCCTGTAAGGTACTGGTCAAAGAGCAATAGGTCTTTCCTTTACTTATTGGGACATTTAAGGTGCCCTAAGAGCACCTGCCACCATATGGTGCTCCAGGAAATGCTAAGATTGCTAGTCAGTCACACCTGGCTTTCCAATACAGAAACTTCTTACCAAAATTATCCATGTAAAGAGCCAGAAAATGCTCACAGGAAATGTTTCCTGCATTGGAATAAATATTGTTTTATTGAATCTTTTCACTACATAGTGAGCATGTACCTTTGTCCACAAACTTAGGTATATAAGAATTATTTGTCTCTGATACAAAGTTCAAGTAAAAAATTTCTAATACACTTTGCAGCAGAAACAATCTTAAGTTGGCATCCTTTCCTTTGTCTTCAGGGATTTGACTCAATTCTTAGGGACTTACATGTTAAGACCTAATGCAGACAGGGGCAGCCCATCTGATCCTCAATGTTGAAATACTGACAGTACCTCCTTTGAGTTTACAAAGAAAGACAAAGGTGTCAATTATCCCTGCTTCTACTCATCATTGTTTCGGGACTTTCTAGCCAATACGGTAAGGCAAGGAAAAAAATAAAGGTTTGAGGATTGGGGGAGGAAATTACCTTTATTCATCACGATAGGATGTTTGTAGACTATAAAAAATAATCCACACATTATTATGACTCTTTACACAATTAGCAAGACTAGATATAAAATCCATGCATAAGACATTTGTACTTTCCTCTCTACTTCCAACAAAATTTAGAAAATGAAAACTTAAAAAAAAACGACACCTTTTATAGTAGTATAAAAATCTTATGTAAACTCTGGTGCAATTATTTATTGACAATTTAAATAATTTTGTAATTGTTACCTAACTTAAACAGAAACATAGTAATGGATTGGAATACTTAGTATTGCAAAAATGTTATTTGATCACAAACTCCTCTCAAATTTCAATCAAAATTCCATCTGTGCAGGTGTGTTTTATACTTGATACTTGACAAACTGATTCTCAAACATATAGGGGATTTCAAAGTTCCCAGAATTGCTAATAATCTAATGAGGAAGAGGGTTATTATCACAGGACCTGACCAACAGGTACTACACTATTATAAAGTTGTGTTGTCAGATAGCCAGGTATTGGAATAGGGATTGAACAACTAAATAAAATAGAGCGCCCAGAAATAGCATGAGGCCTGCACAGTCACAGCAGATGACTGATGTTATAAAGAAGATCGGTGTGGTGGAGAAGAGATGAACATTTTAAAACAAATTGTACTGGGGCAAGTGACTATGACATGGAAAAAAACTTTCAGTCGTACGTATAAATCAATCCCTGATGAATTAAGCACTTTAATGTGGAAGACAACATTTTAGAAGGAATTTCAGGAATTTTATCTTGGGAGAGTAATTTCTTAAGGCATAAAATAGGCAAATTATGAGGAGTATAACTGGTAAATGCAACTACATAAAAAATGAGAACTTCTGTCCTCAAAAGCCATCATGGAATAAAAACATAAGCCAGGAATTTAGATAAGACACAAGACTAACAAAGGATTACTATGCAGTATATATAAAGAATTCTGAATCAAAGTCAGACAATGCTACTGAAAAATATGAAAAAGAAATGAACACTGATTTCATACAACAGGAAAAAAACACATAACCCAAAACATACTAAAAAAATATTAACTTAGTAATCAAGGAAGTATAAATTAAAACCCTAAGGAGATACAATCACATCCACAAGGTCAGCACAACTGTAAAAGTAGTCATAGTAGTAGTCTAAGTATTGCCATGAACATAAAAGCAACGAGGTTTCTCATCCACTGAAAAGAGGTATGGAAATGGATAAGACTATTGGAAAATCATGTAGGAAAACCAAACAAGTGCCTTAGAAATTTCATTACTATGTATTTATAGTGGAGACATTCTTACACATGAGTACCCAGAAACAGGTGTAGGAGTATTTCCCGTATGCTGCTTGTAAGAGTAATAAAACTGGAAAACCCCTATGTATACCTGAAGAGCGAAAACGAAAAAGAAGTCGTGATATACCCATTCCACAGAATACAATAATACCACTGCAAAGACTGAACTTAAGGCTGTATTCAAACTGAGTAAGTCTCAAAAATACAACACTGAATAAAAACCAAATTGCCTAAGAATTCACACCGTGGGGTTTTATTGCCATTACAGAAATTACAAAAACAGACAAATCTAAAGTACATAGTATTTAGAAATTCCTACAAATGTTTTTTTAAAAAAAGTTATGAAAAGCAAGGATAATGTCCCCCTCCCCACCCCCACCATCTGAAGGCCTGTGTGTGTGGTGGTGGGAACAGTAAAATGGAAATAGGAAATGTATTTCTTGTTTTGGGTGAAGTATACACAGATATGTATTTTTTTTTAACGCTTATTTTTGACAGAGACAGAGCAAGCGAGTGGGGGAGGGACAGAGAGAGGGAGATACACAGAACTGGAAGCAGGCTCCAGGCTCTGAGCTCTCAGCACACAGCCCAATGTGGGGCTCGAATGCACAAACTGACAGATTATGAGCTCAAAGTTAGACACTTAACCGAGTCACCTAGGCACCTCCTGTATTGTTTTTGAACTACATATGTTTCCCTGTGCTTTTTCATATGCAGCCTATAGTCCTCAATAAAAATCTGTCTTTATTATTTTATTTTGTTTTTTTTAAAAAGAAGTTTATAATGAACCATTTATATTTTATGTAAAACACAACATGCTTGATTGTAAAGTTTTGGAAAAATCATTATGATTACCTAAAGAAGCGTGACTGGATTTAATAATTTTTAACACTGATTTGCAAAAGATGTGGATCATAAAGAATAGCAGAGGCAGGGAATGCTAAGGTCTAGAATAAGGTATAATGGTCTAGGCTATGTTCCTATAAGCAGGCAAAATGCAGAGCATCCCCCCCTAGAGAAAATGCTTGTGTTACAGGCTGATTATCATGAGATGACTCTTTTAATGACATGTTTTTTTCAACAAGCATCTAGCCTATATTTAGGTAAAGTGCAGAGTAAAATATTCACATAGTAAAACACTTCATCACACTGTAATACACATACACATGAAATAAACACTGTACTCCACTGAGGAGTTTCATCAAAAGGATGCAGAGGCAAGGTCAGAAACTAGACATGAAAGGCAGGAGGTTATTTTTAATTTTTTTCAATGTTTATTTATTTTTGAGACAGAGAAACAGAGCATGAACGGGGGAGGGTCAGAGAGAGAGGGAGACACAGAAACTGAAGCAGGCTCCAGGCTCTGAGCTGTCACAGCACAGAGCTGGACGCCGGGCTCGAACTCACAGACTGTGAGATCATGACCTGAGTCCAAGTTTGACGCTCAACCGACTGAGCCACCCAGGTGCCCTGGAAGGAGGTTATTTCAATAACAGAAGAAGGAAAATGAATGAGAAGGGTGAAAGATCTAATGAGAGAGTCAGCTAGGGACGCAATGCAACTAAGCACATTCTGTTCTGGTGTTTCTACTATTCCCATCGGTGCTCAGCTGGGGCAGCTGTTCACATGTCCATCGCATAGCACTAAGCTATAACAGCCACTGTTCCTTGATCCATGGTAAACTCCTGCTCCATTAGTTCAATTCAGATAAAAGGAACCCAAACCCGGAGTTGATCATGAGGCAACCTGTGTCCTAGATCCCAGGACCCGGAAGTAAACAAAATGTGGTTACAGCTCGCAAGTGGAAAAACTAATCCCAGGAGACAGGGTATATTTCATGGGAGAAGTATCCCAAGGGTCCCATCAAAACGGAGACCATTAGCACCAAACCAAGGCTTTCCCACAAAAGGTGATGCCTGAAGCTAACTCTAGAAGGAGTTAGGGAAGAGCATGAAAACCAGAATATTATAATCAGAACAAAATCAATCGGTACCAAATCATTTAACACCAGAAAATGGAGTTGCTTCAATACTAGAATGAGAAATACAGTGCTTATTCACACACGCACGCATGCGCACACAAGTGCCTGTGAAACTTTATATAATCTGGGGGTCAGTACAAACTCTTTAAAAGTGACCTCAAAAGCAATCAAAAAACCATTTAGGTTGAACCATATGTAATTGCTGATTTTTTTTTTTCCAACTTTGATGGACACAAGCCGCAATAGCATACGGGTCAACCTGATATAAAGGAACAGACATATTTGACCAGAAATAACCACCTGAAAACATGTGAAAGAGGGAAAATGGTTACTTATTAATATATCCATATGCAACGTATATAGAAATCTTACCCATCAATAAGAAAAGTCAAGCCTCAAAAGAAAAGTAGGGAAGAGACAAAAAGCAGCCATGTACAGGGAAATGCCAGTAATGCCAGAAATGCCAGGTAAAGGCCAACAAGCAGAATCAGAAATAGTCCATCTCAATGGTAAACAAGGAAATGAGAGTTAAAGCAATGAGAAGACACTTTTTGTCATCAGATTGACAAAGACTACATTTATTTCTTAAGTTTTCTCTTCACCAAACTTATGTTGCTCAGGCACAAAAGACAAAACAAAACAAAAAGCAAACAAACAAAAAAAACACCCAATAGCCTTCTATGCTTGTTTTATTTTTCTTCTGGTGAAATTGCTAAAGAATACTCTGTAGTGGAAATAAAAGGAAGTAACTTCGTTTCTTTACGAGATTGTCGTTTACTACAAATATTTCCTTTGGCCCAGCTACTAAGCCCACAATGTTCACACAGGCAGAGGAGGGCAACCCCTTCCTGCGAAAGTATCAACAGCTGGAGTGATATCCACTGGGTGAAAAATATACGATGGAAAAAAAAAACCCAAATATGAATAGTTATACAACAGAGCTCAAAGGTATGTTGGCTTACAGAAATCTGCCAAGACAACAGAGAGTGTAGGTAAGTATTTGTCCATCTGGTACTTTTGAAAAATAAAGTATTTTTAAAAGAGAAAATTAAATGTAGATTCCAAAGAAAAGTTTTATCCAGATAGGGAAGAAAACGTAAATGGTATCGTTTTTTCCCCTAGCCTGTGGTTTATGGCAAGGATCTCAGGACACTATCAAGCCACCGAGGCAGCCCGGCAGGACACAGGGGATGGAAGAGGGACTGTACTGCATCCCAGGAGGAAGAGCGTCAGAACACTCCGGAAGCACTGGTCCCCTAGGGTGCTCAGAGAACCCTCTCTGGAGAAGAGAGTCTAGGTGGTGGGACTCTACATAGACAAGGACGGACCATTTGGGGGTCAGTGCCTGACCTGGAATACATCCTCAATAAATATTTGTTGAAGTAACCAACAAATATACTGGAGAAAAGGGGCACCACCACAGACAAAAGCAGGACCCCAAAAGTCAAGTTGAGGGGTCTACCCATGTGATAAAGACCCATCCTGACTGACTGCAATTTTGCAAGATTAACCCACATCGTGGAGCAGGCCAAGAAGGCAGCAAGTGATGGCAGAAAGGTGAACTTTACAGGGACAGTGACACAACTTGAGTGACTATTACCAAGAATACACAAGCACCCTGAGGCACTGACAAGGTCAGGGAAGCTTCCACCATCTTACCTCCAAACACTCATCTACACCTAATTTAGTTTACTCATTTTGTTTTCTGCAACAAAGCTCCCTAGGGAAGTACTCTGCCCATTGCTGTCTGCAGAGGTATGGTATCTGGTATGTAACGTGAACTCAGTATTTAATGACTGAATGGATTCTGCTGTTGGGGTTTAGAAAATAAGCATTTTATAATTTTCACTGTTAAGGTTATCTCCGTTTCTTTGTACTACCCTAAAATGGCCAAGTATGTCTTTCCTATTGTTTTAGAATTTGTTTGATCCCTGAGCTATCTTATTCCTTGTTAAAGGTTTGGAAAGGACAGGAAAGAGTCTATTTTGGAGAGAGAGAGCACGTGCGATTGAGTAAATGGCAGAGGGAGAGAGAGAGAGAGAGAGAAAGAGAGAGAGAGAGAGAAAGAGAGAGAAAAAGAGAAAGAGAGAGAAAAAGAGAGAGAGAAAAAGAGAAAGAGAGAGAAAAAGAGAGAGAGAGAGAGAGAAAGAGAGAGAGAGAGAGAAAGAGAGAGAGA